>NW_020884873.1:40887863-40900813 GCF_003945725.1 Corapipo altera
CTGATCTCGGTACTTTTCTTCAAGTGTTTATTATGCCATACTCTTTTTTGGAGTTTTCCAAAAGCACTATATGCCTTTGCTAACCTGTTGTCTATCTCTCTGTCAATCTTACCATCTGAGGAGATGAGGCTGCCTAGGTAATTAAACTGCTGGACTGATTTGAGCTCTGATTGGCCAATGGTGATATGGGGATGATGGAAGACTTCCTGAGGTGCAGGTTGATAGAGAACTTCTGTCTTCTTTGAGCTGACTTCCAGCCCAAAGAGCTCAGCAGCATCTGCAAAGCAGGATGTTAAACGCTGCAGAGCTGTTTCTGTGTGGGCCACAAGGGTGGCATCATCAGCGTAAAGCAGCTCCTGGACAAGATGATTTAAGATCTTAGTGTGGGCCTTCAGTCGCCTGAGGTTGAAAAGGCTTCCATCAGTACGGTACTGAATGTAGATACCATCCTGATCATCGAGGTCTGCCGTGGCCCTTTGGAGCATCATGCTGAAAAAGACTGTGAATAGGGTTGGTGCAAGAACATAGCCTTGTTTCACACCATTAGTTATTAAAAAGGGCTCAGAAAGTGTGTTGCCATATCTGACTTGGCCGCGCTGATCCTCATGAAGTGAGATGATCATTTTAAGGAACTTGGGCGGACATCCTAAACGTTCCAAAATCTGCCATAGACCTTTTCTGCTCACAGTATTGAAAGCCTTGGTGAGGTCAACAAAGGTTACGTAGAGACCTTTGTTCTGTTCCCTACACTTCTCTTGCAGTTGTCTGAGAACAAATACCATGTCTCTGGTACTCCTGTTGGCTCTGAAACAGGTGAGACAACTGTGCTAGTTGTGAGGATGAAAGGCATTTTTCTAATTATTACATTGCATTTTTTGAGATCTTTGAATTAAATAAGTTAAAATACTCAAATATAGTGCCAGCAAAGTAATATATACCATAGGTATATGGTAATCAGCTTTGGGCAAAGGGAATTGCAAGAATCCCAGGTGGACTTCAGGATCAGGCAACACCTGCATGCCATTTTTGCTCAATATGTGTCTGCCTGCAGTGATTGTTTTTAGGATATTATACTGAAAACCAATTTCTATTTCCAATACACATTCATTTGCATTCAGATGGGACAATGCTCTGCCATTATTACTAACTGGATGCTGAATAGCCTCTTCCTTTTCCAAATAGAGGTATTGCTCAATAGGAGCAAAGGAATTTGAATGCAAACCCATGGTTACCCAGTGGGAGTGAGGAATTATTTCTTATCTTCTCTCCAGAATTTCTATTTCATTGAAACGCACGGGATCTTATATGAAGCTTCTATTATCTGTGGGGGGAAAATCTTTGCTACTCTCCCATAATTGTGTTATTCTGCTAGGAGAGCTGTGCAACCGTGGCAGTATTTTTGAGCTCTTTAGAGAAACATTTTTTTTAACTTGACCCAGGTCTGCTTTGAGTTTAATTTGGAAACCTTTCCAACTCAAAGCTCACAAGAGTACACATTTCTGGCATGAGGCAATTCTGTAAAGAAACACTGAGTCACCTCCACATAAGACCTATGGGGTATGCTATTGTCTTGCAGACACTCCTCATACTGTGCCAATTTTTCCATGGTACCTGCATGTTATAAAGGTTGTTAAAACTGGGTTGTCCATTAAAAAGCTTTCCATGTTAGGGAGAGGATAAGGTAAGGTCTGCTATAAATTTGTGCCAACTAAGCATCCTTGCTTTAAATCTTCCTTCACAGTAAGAGCGTGTGCTAGGGCCAGTCCAAAAATACCACCTCAGATCTCTGCCTACAGACAGGGTGGCAGAGGTTAAACCTTAACTCGTCAAGTCCTTTCAAAGAATCATTCATATATTAATCCCATTGAGCAGCCTGCTATGGTTGGAGACACAAAATAATCCACAGACATGAGAAAAAGCCCTGACACCTGCCCAGAGCTGCACTTAAAAGTTCATATGCAACAGCGGGGCTCAGTTAAATCCTCAATGACTATGAATACCCTGAAAATCTGGCATTTCTAGCTATCAGACATGCAGGTTAGGGGCTCTACAGAGCCTTTTGCAGACTGCTGTTTTGCCAATCAGGTTCTACAAAGCTAGAAGCAGATCAGGAAAACAAGAGGGGCAGCCTGGATGACTGCTTGTGAAACACTTCTGTTGGAAATAGGCTCCATGCCAGCTTTTCCAAGATGTTTTCCTTTCAGGTTTGGGTCCCCTGTCTACCTCTGCCTCTTTTGAAGATTTTTTTTTTTCCTTTGAACATTGTGTTCTTCCTTCACAGGGAAGCAGAGCCATGGGAGCACCAGCAAAAAAAAAAAAAGCATTTGTAGCTCCAGCATCCAGAGTTCTGGCCTCTCACTTCATTTGTTTCAGACTCCTCACACATTCAAACCCTTTACAGTGCCAGTCCCTGGTGGCAGCAGTGGGTTTGCCAGTTCCCAGTTTCTTTGAGTGTAAGAGGTATTATTAGAGCATCATCCACTTCTGGAAGAGAAAGAAATTGCTCGGAAACCTATGTAGCAATTGAGACCTAATTTCCTTAAAATGACAGAGACATTTTTTTTTCTTTTTTTTCTTAAAAAAATAGGATCCCAGCTTGATAATGCCTGAGAAACCTCTGAAACACTTGCTGAGCTTGTTGAAATAGATAAGCCTAAATTAGATCCTCTACAGGCAGTTACAGAAACTTGAATCTGGAATATTAATCAGGTGAGCTGCTGGAAAAACATGGTAATGTATAGCAGTGTTATACAGTCTAACCTTGCCCATGCATGCTTCAGGTAACAGCTCAGAGCAGTCAAGTGCCTGTATTAGTGTTAGAAGGAGGCATTTTTTTTCTTGGACGTAATTATAATTAAGCTTTGTCCTGCAACCCACATGGCCCATTTGGAGGGCAATGTCATATCTCAGGATGTACATGCACACCAGGAAAAGAAAAGGGAATCAAAACCTTTCCTTAGCCAAATCCAGTTCTGGACACCACCACACCACGCTGCTGGCTAGCCCAAACAGATCTGCCCGGCGTTGACACCTGTCACCAGCAGCTTCCTGAGCCAGCTCATCCTCCTTGCAGCACCAAAGGCTGGGCACCATCCCAATTCCTGTCAGGGGCTTTTCCATGCAGAGTACAAAAATCCTTGCCCAGGGCTGTCCCAAAGCCAAGCCTAGCTTTGAGTTTTCCTTTGTTTTCTCCAGGAGAAGTGGAGTCTGACACTTCCCAGCTAGCACTGTGGAAGATACATCATCTGAATCTGGTTGTCTGGAGCCGTGGCTGTGTGCTAAGCTGCTTGTGTTTTCAGATATCTAATATTAAAATAAGACTATACACCTTTAATAGATTCTACACCCCAAGAAGTGTACTTCTTTGGAATTAGTATGTATTTTGTAGCACATTTTCAGAAATTGAAAGCTGCATGGAAAGTGGAAGATCCTACAACTGCCATGAGTGGTGGTGGGTGGAAAACCAAGATCTCCCAACAGAGACAGCAATCTCAGGATCTAATGTTTGGGGAAGAGCTTTGTGAAGATGAGGAGGAGAACATGCTCTTTAATGGTCAAAGAGAGACCACTGGCCCAGCAGCATCATCAGTTCAGAGATGAATCTCAGGACAGAAGGCTGCACATACAAGGTAGTGCACAAGGCAACCTCCCCAAGGTGCCATGACTGAGGCTGCTGAGAACTTCCCTGTATAACAAAGATTGCTTTGGAAATCTGGCAGAAAAAATACATGGACAATCAAAAAAAATAAACACATCATAACTACAGAGACTCAGAGGCAGTAGCTCTGCTTTAGGTGTACTAAATCAACAATCTGCTCAGGCTGCAGCAAGAGAGAGGCCACTCTCGTTTCTGTTCCTTGGTATAAACTTCAGGACGGTGCTAGCTGTTTTAAAATATGGCTGTATGTCTGCAGGGGTGGTTTCAAACTATTTTCCCTTTGGGTGACCAATTACAAGATGGATCTAATAATCTACTATAGTATATTTAACAATCTGGTTCCTTCCTGTCTGTTCTGCCCTTCCGGGTGGTCCAGTTTCTTTGTAAAATTAGATATTTTAACCGTGGTCATAGACAGCGTCACGCAGACAACAGATCATAGTTTCCATGTGTGCAACATCATTCCCTTACCACAGAATTACCATTAGAATAAACCAAGAGACCATAATCTCTCCATTTCTCTCCTGTCACGAATATTACCTTATGCTGGACAGGCTGTTTGAGAAATCTTAAAATCAAAGAAAAAGTCTAATCCTCCATGTAAACCACTGTCACTTGTCACTTGAATAACTACACTGCACAAGCTGATGGAAATCCAGAGCAAAATTCAAAGCAGCTTTAAATATGTGCGACTCACTCCTTCTGCTCTGCCAAGTCATCATCAAAAGAGAAACATGCAGACACGCAAAATGATTCTTGCAGGAAATCCAGAATACTGCAGAATTCCTCCCTATGACAAGTCATGTTAGCTTCATGTATTTTATTTCCAGTGCAAATAGCTTTCAAGACAAGACACTGCTTCCATGTTTTATCCAGGTTACTCAGTATGTAGTGTGAGTAACATACCTTGACACAGGCAAGAATTAATGAATACAGTATAATGTCTCATGAATTAGAGGTTCCTGCATTACAAACCTTAAGGCTGAAGAATTCAGTGCTGTAGACACTGTTTGTACACGGGTTAAGTTTACATCAAGGAAGCATCTCCTTGAAGAACTACTGGGCTGGAGTCAAAGGCTAAGCAATGTAAAAGGATGAATTTCTTACAGGTAACCACAGAGAAAAATATATTAAAAAAAAAAAAAAAAAAAAAGGAGGTAGCAAATTTCAACTTGGTATCTCAGTGGTGTTTTGTATTTTGTCCTGCCCTCCCTAATCATTTGTATGTCTTCTGCAGTCACTCTCTGCTGTTAATGGCCTGAAAGTCCCATTCACATTTTTATAATTTTTGAGCAGAATCCTGCAAAAAAAGGAGGGAAACCAGAGTGGCTTTCAGGGCAGCCCAAGGTGGCAGGAAACACCTGCTAGGGCTTCCTGGAAGTACAGCACTGTCAGAGCTGTCTTCTACTTTAAAAAAGCCAGTGTCTGGTTGCAAGGCACAAAAAGCAACGCAAGTAATGAAGGAAATGTAACTGCATTTTAAAACTGACATTTGCCAGCATCTGTGTCTCATCTTGAAATTCAGTGCACTGATAGGGAGAAATGAGTAAGCTGCAAGGTATAGTCTTTCTGGGGAATACAGTTATGTGTGCTGGGTTAAAAGCCAAGGAGGCAGGGGAAGCACTTGCTCACATGGGTACAGCAAACCTTAGTGCCAGCTCCCTGCTCCGCCAGCCTTCCCTCCTATCACTGGCAAAAAGGGAGCTGACACCAGTGTAGGCACATATGCATTATGGTAAAGGATAAAGTGACATGATCTTCCATGGCTTTAACACAAGTTTCATAATATTCCACTAATTTCTGAATGTTGCAGCTTTTTGCAATAAAAAAAGCCCAAACCAGTCTTCTTTTTTTGCAAGAGTAACTTTACACTCAGTGTTGGGGAGCAAAAGCAAGAAAGTATAACATGGATGCACCCAAATAAGACAGAAATGAGGCACAAATTAACAGAAAACAGAATGGATTTTAAGTAGCATTTTAAACCATTTTTACTCCATGGCAATATCTTTTGAAGGGTTGGTTTGACAGAAGATAAAAGGCACAACATTTTTCAGAAACAGCACAAAGGCTTTCAGAAGGTCTTCAAAGCCTTTTAATCCTACTTTTGTGTTCTGACAGTCTTCCTCAATTAAATACTTCCTCAGCCTCAAAGATGTCATTGATGCTTTCAGGAGCATTCTGTGGCACTTCTTCCCAGAACCACCACAGTCTTGTCCATACCTCTGGTCAGATTTCTCTGCCAAATCCTGTGGCTTTGCTCAGCAGGGGAGAGAGGTATGAGCAACAGGCTTGGTTTCTGCTTGTTTTAGCTTTTTCAGTCATCAGAACTCCCCACAGGTAATTTTTTCCTGTAGATTTTGACCTCCCCACTCATTCTCCCTTTTGGTATCTGTCTGGCCGATGTTCACTACTACACGCACCTGCACTATCCACAATAAATTTGATAAAAATCCTTCTGAATACTGCCAACACAGAAGTGTCTAACTTTTTTTTTCTAAAATGCTTTTGTTTCCCCTTTTGGTCCCACAGCAAGTTTTACTGACTGTAGTCTATGTTAACAGTAGAGCAAAAAATACTAGGAAAGGTCAGGGACCCCAGGAGATATGGGAGGAGGCAACACTGAGTCTTCTATAAGACTTCTTTCTGCTTCAGGCAGCACTCAGTGACTGGGCAAATGGGCAGCTGAAGATAAGTTAGAGGAGAAAAGGAAGCCAGATTAAAAAAATAAAGGCCACTTCTCCTTTGGGATGATCTCATATCTAAAGAACTGGACTCTCATTTCCTTGTCCTTTGTCTTCTGCTTCTGTTACCAATGTTGTCACTCAAAAGCCAGGAAGGAAACAGAGCAAAACAGTTTTAGGGAGATAATGTTATTTGCAAATATTTGAGAATGCTAGTAGCAATCACCGTTTTCCTTCTCTGTTAAGAGGTTTTTAACAGTATCTCCTCAGCATAACCTAAAAATGAAGGACATATTTGAGGAAGGTTGGGTTCTTGGGGTTGTTTAAAAGTAGCAAAAAGAACAGTCACTCAACTAGGATTGACTCCACACAAAGGAAGTGCATTTCAGGCTCTGACGAAATCAGGCCTAAAGCCATAGACTTAAGACATTTTGCTCAGGACTCGGTTCCTGCAGCTTGCTTTGACTATGGTGGTACCTGCACAGCTGCATCCCACTGCTGGCTAGCCTCTCTGCAGTGTGAGCAGGCACAGAAGTGAGTTGTGCAAGGTGAGGGCTGAACTTCAGCATCTGTACACAACCCAAATGCACCAGCTGCTGATAAAACAGTGGAGGAAGATCTCTTCCACATGGGCTCTGTGGCCAGGAGTTCTGCTCAGAGAGGCAGCAGGCAGTGTGTGCCAGCCTCGCTGCCCTCACCGCTGTAGGGCTCTCTGCTTGCCCGAGAAATAACAAGTGTTCCTCTTAAAAATTAAACCCCCAAAATCCTAGAGTTTGGAAGATGAAAAAAAAAAATCATGTGAATTAGATTCTAGTAGCTCTCACGGAGTCTCTCTGCACTGTTTGCTCTCATTGTCAAGGGAATCTGAAATACCCTCAGATTGAAAACTAAAGAATACAGCCATCCAAGCACGTTATAAAGTGACCATAAACAGAGAGCAGCACCTTGTTTTACAGGACAGGTTTTCTTTGCTGTTCAGTGGACCCATGCCATTTCACAGTTGCCAAAGTCCCTGCTCCCCAGCACCTTGTGATGCAAATGAGAGACATGGACTTGCAGCTTCCCTAGTTCTCAGGCAGCCATATTAGCTGCCTGAGCTGGAAGATTGAAATGGCAAGCCATGAGTGAAATTAGTGTACTGTGTTAGAGGAAAAGCATTCAGGCTGACTTTGAGTGCCATGCATAAGTAAGACACTGTTCTCTTTCTCCAGCTTAGCAATTCTTTTCCTTTATATTCCATTTACACCATATTAAGTATTTATAGGAGATCACTTCAAATCCCCTTTGCAGTCAGCATGTGTACATCTCATCTGAAGATTCTCACCTATTTGTTGAGGCTCCAAAACCAGGGAAACACACTGTGCATAATTGTTGAGAGGTTTTCAACTGAACAGGTAAAAAATGTTTAAGTGGCTTTACAAAAAAAGCCATTTTTGCACCTACCCTCTCTTATTTGTGCACAACTCAAATTCATTTAGGTAAGAATGCTAGCATGTGCTTGAGAAATAGGTGTTAAGCTGTGGAAAACCAAATGAATTTCATGTTTTGTAACTGGAAAAATATTTTTTGCCCATGTATCAAGCCAATGTGTGCGCTGTGTCCGCGAGGAGCAGTGCGGTACTGCACCCTGTTGGTCTGTGCTGTTATGAAAGCCCAGTTGCATTCTCTGTAAAATGTGAGGCAATTTCCTTTATATTAAACCTTTATTTCAGCCAAGTTGGTTCCAAATGCAATATGGAGACAGGTGGGAAAGAAAGAGAAAGAAACACATATCCTTGCAGAGAGAGAGTTACCTACAAAGGTGAAAAGAAAAAGTTGTGTTAGAAAAGCAGCTGCAATTAAAGTGTTCTCACTCACTAGTCAGTGGGTGGAAGTAACAGAAAAAATAATGAGCAAGCAAGGAAAAGGGAAGCAGGTTTTCATGCTACTTGTATGGAAGCAAGAAGAATGTTTTAAATCATTAGAAAAGAGTGACTCAAAAGTCTGACTCACATGATTTGGATGTCTACAAAGGAGTGAGTTCAGGATAACCTGAACGACATTTTGGGAACCTGGTGCCAAAATTCAGATTCCAGAAAAGGTGATAAAGAATGTGCCTGATTCAGTCTTATTTCCTGAGTACATAGCTACTGAACTCATTTTAACTCAGAAAGATGACATCAAAGTGCCCTTCCAGCAGAGGGGAAAGAGCAGGCATCCTGGGTGGTGGCCAAGGCAAAGGGCACAAGTGTCAAGGGACTGGCAGGCTGTAGGAGGCAACGTCTAAACAGGGTTAGAGTATTAGGGGCATCACCTCTTACAAAAGAAGCCAAGCAGAGAGGTTCAGAGGCAGATCCTCAGATTCTCTGCAGAGAAGCCTTGCCCATGTAGCCTGCTTTTCAAACCTGATTTCCTTTTATGACAAGTTAACCCACCTAGCTGACCAAGGGAATTCAGTTGATGTAATCTTTTTGGATTTCAGTAAAGCTTTCGATATTCTCTCTCACAGGATCCTTCTGGACAAACTGTCCAGCACACAGCTGGATAAACACATCAGGTGGTGGGTGAGCAATTGGCTCATGGGCAGAGAACAGAGGATAATAGTGAACGGAGTAACATCAAACTGGTGACCTGTCACTAGTGGGGTTCCACAGGGCTCCATATTGGGCCCTGTGCTCTTTAACATCTTCATAAATGACTTGGATGCAGGACTGGAAGGGATACTAAGCAAATCTGTAGATGCCACAAAACTGGGAGGAGCTGTTGACTCCCTTGAAGGCAGAGAGGCCCTGCAGAGAGACCTCAACAGAGAGACCTGCTCTGCACTGGTGCAGCCTCACCTTGAATATTGTGTGCAGTTTTGGGCACTGCAATATAAGAAAGATATTAAGCTATTGGACAGCAAAAAGAAGGGCAATGAAGATGGTGAAGGGTCTTGAGGTGAAGCTGCATGTGGAGCGGCTGAGGTCACTTGGTCTGTTCAGCCTAGAGAAGAGGAGACTGAAGGGAGACCTCATTGCAGTCTACAGCTTCCTCACGAGGGGAAGAAGAGGGGCAGACACTGATCTCTTCTCTGTGGTGACCAGTGACAGGATCTGAGGGAAGGCCTGAAGTTGTGTCAGGCAAGGTTTAGGTTGGATAATAAAAAGATGTTCTTCACCCAGAGGGTGGTTGGGCACTGGAACAAGCTCCCCAGGGAAGTGGTCACAGCATCAAGCCTGTGTTCAAGAAGCATTGGGACAACACTCTCAAGCACATGGTGTGACTCTTGGGAATGGTCCTGTGCAGGGCCAGGAGTTGGGCTCAGTGATCATTGTGGGTCCCTTCCAACGTGGAATATTCTGTGATTCTGATCATTTGGTCATATGCTTCTATGCCATTAGCACTGTTTTCATAGCTAATTTCATAGTTGAATAGGAAACAGTGTGTGCGCATCGGGCAGTCTTCGCAAAGCAGTTTGCAAAGTAACTCATCCTGTTGAGCCACTGATTCAGTATTCACACAAGATTGTAACTCCATGTATGTCATTGGTCTTAACAGCTGTTTCCCAAACCAGTCCTACTGGTTATCTGTGATGTGCTACTGCCTGCCTGGTGGGGACTTAACAGTCATTATAGAGATCAGACAGCGGTTGTTACATCCTTGCTTGCTCCCATGCTACTGCCCACCGCCCCACCTACAGAGAGCTCCTGGTCTTGCTTGGTCTTTTCTTCAATCAGTCTTGGGCTGAATGACTTACCTGAAGGCTAAACAGGGTAGAAATAAGGGCCAAAGACAAGCAGCTGGTTACAGTTGCTTCTGGACTAGTACCTTAAGGGAATGGGTTTTACGATGTTCGTTTGGGGAAATCACAGTCTTTTAATAGTTGTTGACAGTGGTATTTTAAATCTGCTGCATTGCAACAATATAAAAATGACCTGAAGACAAGATTGTTTGGGGGTTTTGATCCTTAAGACACAAGTTTCAGTGACTCTGTCTCATTACTTCCCCGGAATTTAAATTGGGGTGCAGTACAAGCTGCACATGCCTGACCACCCAAGTACCTGCTTCTCACTTAACTACATGATTTGCAAGCATCTGCTATGACTTAATTAATGCATAAGACTAAATCAAAGATGAACTGCTGCTTAAAAAAGGAGGGATGGGATGGGATGGGATAGAGTGAGGTAGGATGGTATAAGGGCATATCCACCACTCAATACTCATTGCCATTGATGCTTTAGCAGGGTTTTAAGGTATCCTATGGCAGCTTTTCTCACAGCTAACATTGTAAACCATTTAGGTTACACATTTGGGGGTCATGGAGATTGTTAATCGATTAAGTCAGGAGCACCTTTCGGTTTCTGAATTTATAACACGGTCCATGCCTGCCTTCATGCCTGCCTGTCTGCCTGCCTCCGCACCTTTGTGGCTGCATCTGTCACTGGTGCCCAGGCACACCTTGCTCAGATTTTCCTTGGCTGTTGCATTCCAGGTAGGGCTCCTACTGGTACAACTCAGCTGCTTCTCTCTGCACCTTTGAATGCAATGCAGCCCTCTGAGCAGCTTTACAGGTTTTAAACCAGCCAGGAAAGTATTTATGTCAGCAGTTGTGATCTGCCATTCTCCAGAGGCCGACAGAGCTTAACACATGCATAGGGGCAGGAGCCATGCCTATTTAATTACTGCATGTTTAATTACTAATTTCTATGAGAAACCTCAGCATTTTCTTGCTCTCATTTTCTCTGGAGCTTTTATGTAGCTCCCCGCAGGAGACAGCTTTATCCCACAGCCATTTGTCACACAGTGAAAAAAAGCTGCCACTGCCCCAGACAAGAGGCAAAGAGGTGAGAGCCAAACACCCACACCAGCCCTGGCTTCACAGACAGCAACTCACTTGGGAACATTGCTAGCAATACACAAAGAAAGCCAGAGTAGTAAGAGGGTCACAGATATTGGAGCAACCTTCAGAATCAACCCATCTTGGTCTGCAGAGGGAGGAAAGCAAAATCAGTGTGAGGAACAGCAACCCATGGTGAGGTTCATTTGTGCATCGCAGCCACACAGGGAAGCAGGAAGGCACAGGTCAGCCTGCAGCCTCAGAAATAAAGCCTCTCAACAGCCCACCTGTACAAACAGCGCTGGCCTAAAGCCACTGGATACTGTAGGGCTGGCCATGTGCTGAAGTGGGGACTGACAGGCAGACAGGTGTAGGAGGAGAGTGGGCAGCTGGGTCTGCACAACACACCAGTACCTTCAGGCAGCCCTGAGGGCTGCTGAGCACCCACACCATCCTAATACAAACCTACACCTCTCCATCTCCCCAAGGGAATGGTCCCTTGGATCACTAGACTTGCAAAGTGACAGAAACACAGAGTCTTCCTCCCAGTCAATATCCCAAGGGCCATGGCAGGAACCTTCTGCTCCTGCCTGTATCCAGCAGGCACCAGCTGGCCTCGCAGTTGGGTGGAGAAAACAAAAGCAACCAGCGCTGCCAGGTCCAGCCCACAGCAACCAGCACGATTTTCATGTGTGCTCTGCTGTGCCTTCACAGCCCTTAGCTGCCCGTCGGGGCACTGCTGGGGCACTCTGCCTGCAGCCTCCACCGTGAAAGTTAAGCACACCTGGAAAGTCCCTTGACAAGGACAAGATCCGCACTGAACAAAGAGCACGCTAGCTCCCCCCACCCCCTGTAATCAGCAGCCAGACACGACTTTACATCTTCCCACGCCAGGAGCTAGCTTAAGGCAGAGCATTGCCACCCTGCTGGGCTCAAACGTAGGAGATGAGACTTTGCTCAGGGGCTTCAAGCTACCCCTGGGGCAGCTTTGGTATTCAAAGTGTCTTGACAGATAACTTTACAAAGCCCAACACCAACTAATACCATGCAGTTAGATGGCTGAGCCCTTGGCCCTTTCTTGTGTGATATCTGTTTCTGTCCCCTCACCAAATATCACATTTATGGGGTTCAAACTAAGGGTAACGACAGGTATCCACAGTACATAAAAACAGAAACAAAGCTTCTGGGAAACTCCCCAGCTCCAGTTCACTTCTGCTTTAGCAGGTGAGAAATTTCAGCAATATTTTCTGTTGCCTGGGGACTGGATTACAGGCAGAGCATAATGAGCTTGGTGCATTTGAGGAATGGTTTTAACATGCAAAGAGTAGGCAAGATCTTCAACACAGGGACAGAAGACTGGAAATGGTGATCCAGCATCACGGCTCTTGCCTACTACTTTTGAAAAAGAGAAATCTTAATTTTTATTTGACAAGCTACCTGAGACAGGCAAATTTTATGTATGTCCTGCAAGACAGTGGTCATAAATATTGCCATATTTCAAACCACTGATAACAGGCTTATTCCTATCTATTTTCAGTGTTTTCCATTTATTCACCTTGTTCAGATATTTAATATTGTCTTTTCTTTCTGTATGAGCTAATTTCCATCTTTCTAGCCTTCTGGTAACATGTATGAATATCAATCACTTATCCTACTGTTCAAACTGAATATTTAACTCTGTTACACTGACTCATTATTTTATGATGTCCTTTACTCCTGCACCCTCAACATTGAATATCAAGGCAAAGTTTCAACCAATTCATCTTCTTCAGCCCCCCCCCCCCCCCCCCCCCCCCCCCCCCCCCCCCCCCCC
>NW_020884873.1:40900913-41234752 GCF_003945725.1 Corapipo altera
CCCCCCCCCCCCCCCCCCCCCCCCGAGATGTTATTTTTACGTACACAGCCTTTCTTGCCTTATTATTTCGCTGTAACTCTTAATGCTGTTATCAGTGCAGCCAACCAGTGTGACCTCCTGTAATTAGCTTGCAGATTTGCAGGGAAATCTGGACAAACCCTGATGTTCTTAAGAATTCAGAGGTTTTCTTCTTGCATTGCACTCACCAGGTGCTGCCCTGGTGCTGCTCGCAGGCTTCTTGTGGCAGGCAGGCCTTGCTGGGGACCGTACTCCAGGTTTACTCAGGACTTGTCATTGGAATGGCTGAGAGAGGTACACCATCCCTCAGGAGTGCTGGTCCAAATCTCCATGACAACATATTTGGGATGGAGACCTGGCATGCTGAGTGCCAGAAGGTCACAGCAGCAAAAAAAATTTAATGGGGGAGGAAAAAGAGCAGCTGGGGAAGAGATCAAGGGGCATCTTGCAGGACTTTCAATCATATTGCAGGTTGAGTTCATTGGCTCCATGTGCTGGGGCTTTTAAAACAATTTTGTGAGAAGCAATTGCCATGGAGAAGGAAACTGGTCAAAATATTTGTATTGCTATCTGTTACTACTTTTTATTTACTCTAATGGAGAAAACAGAAAGCAAAAATACCTTTCTTGCCTCATGGACCTTGCAATATAAATTCAGAATGAGAGACAAAATGAAGCCTGGTAGACAGACAAAAGGGGATGGTACTGAGTCCAGTTCCTTAGGATCCATTTTCCAACATAATTAATTTTTATCTCCATTTTAGAAGGAATTGGAGTTGTGCAATTGCCTGTCCTCCTGTCTGCCTCCCCATCCCACAAAGTATCCTGAAGCTATCAGGCTATTTTTACCAAATCTGTCGAAGAAGTAGAAGTCTCAAAGGTATTTAACTCCTACAAAGATCACAAAATGCAGGTGACTGGTTGAGTAAGAGGGCCAAGAGAATGCCCCAAAGGAGGAGAGGAAAGGGTAGCTCAACCCTCCTCCACTGCAGGAGGCATCGTTTCACTGCTTTAACAGCATGTGCATACTGGCAAGCCAGGCAGCACACGCGTAGCTCTGAACCTGACAGAGCATATGTTGCCTCTTGAGCTGCCAAAAATATAGAGGCATGAGAGGAAGATGAAGCACTGCACTGAGGAATTAGTGAAAACACGATGTACAGAAATGCGGGAAAGAGTAAGGGAGACAGTGGAAACCTGGCCAGTGCTACATGAGAGCGGGTGCTGAGATGGTGAGGAGGTGACCAGGATGATCATTAGTGGGATGGATGCATGGGGACACTTGAAATGATCTGTAAGGAACTAGACTTTTTCCACAGAACAACCACTTGGAATTAACTCTTGTGCGTGTAACATAACTGCACACCTGGGAAAACTGCTGGTCTGGACAACATGGCAACCCTGGTCCCTTATTTAGGTCGAGGAGAGGCATAACAGAATCAACAGCAAATCAACATCTCCTGCTTTAGTAAGAAATACCTTTAAGGAAAAGTGAGTGGTCGTTCACCAAGCCTATATCCCATTTTCCTCTTGGAGTCAATGCTAAAACTGTTGAGCAGTGTAAGAGCAGCAGAAAAATTTTGTGAAGTGCTCTGAGCTTCACTTGCAGAGCCACTACACACAAATATGTGTGTTTCCAGCATTCCTCCTGCTCCATGTGCACACACACAGCTCCCTGATATGCTTCATTCAGGCTGTGATCTGCCTGTTAATGCTTCAGGGCATCTGTCTCTGCCAAAGATAAGGGGAGCTTTCCCACAGGTACATCTGCTATATATAGCGGTTATGAAATGACAAATAAACCATAAATATTTTATATTCTCACTGCACCTTTATTCTCACCCATTCTTTGAGAAAGCAATAAGTCTGATGTTTAGTGCTCTGAGCAGCCTTGAATCATACCAGCCACCTGCCCCCCACCATGGCTGTCACAATGACATGAGCAGTCCCTGCTCATCTTACTGTTGCCTGTGAATTCCTCACTAGGTCGCAGTTGTCTCTATTAAGTGCTAATTCTTTTTCTTGTACACACTATCTTAATGTGACACATGAACTAGGAAAGCCATAAGAAGAGCAAAGAGAAGGGCATTTTTCGTTAGCTTATTTTGAATAGCAGTGTTATGATATACAAAGTAAGTCCAAATTCTAATCATGGTTATTCTTGAGCCATTCCATGATAGCCAATTGTATTTCGCATGGCAAATGATAGTGGGATTAAAAAAATAGAGATTGGCTGGTAAAAATTAGTTCACTGCGTGGGATAGATGTTCCTGAAGAACATTTGATTGAAGACTATTACTTTATTCCACAATGTAAGGGAAATAGCTCTGCTAAAAGGTTAGGTTTTACATTTTTGGGGTTTACTTTCATTTATGTATGCAAAATATTTGTTGAACATAAATGATTATGCTCCAGAGAGTGCTGTGCACTGCCAAATCATTTATTATCCCAAAATAATTTAATCTGATCATATGGAAACCATGCTGAACTCCAGAAACCTGGATGCCATATAGGCAGGCTGCCAGCCAGGGTAAACCAAAGACATTCTGTCCTTGGGGTGGGAAAGGTACACAGTTCACACAAGCTCTTAAAAAAAAAAAAAAATCAGCATCAGGAAGTATCTTGGCCAAGAGGAACTTGGCAGAGCAGTATTTAAGCTTTGCTGAGGGACTGTGTATGCCCATTGAAACAGTAACATCTGTGGAGGAAGGGCAGAGCACGGGGATACAATGCAGTTTTATGGCAGCACTGCTTAGTCAGGGAAAGGGACTCCAAAGGGAGCTGATGCAGCCAGCTGGCTGGCTGATGAATGGAGTAACGATTGTGGAAGAGATCAAAAAGCTATCAAGTGCTCCATCATCCCCCCTAATGGCAGCAATATGAATTTCTGAGGATTAGTGAAGCTTGCAGTTCAAGTATATAGACATGATTTCAGGAAATATTGAGCATTTTTTTGATTCTTAAATCATTAAACATTAATTTGAGCTTATAGGCAAGACAATACAATGACAAACCCCTAAAGAATCTGAAATTCAGCATGAATGAATGGAATACAGACAAAATACTGTGGGGTTTTTTTTTCACGAAATGAGGGCAGAAATTCAATATATTTTGTATTGGTGTAATGGATTCCCACTGGATTCAGCTGTGCACCTTATGGAGTTGGTCTCTGTGCAGAGCACAGCAAAGCCTATTTTTTGCTCTGAAATGTGTTGTGATGTGCAGCAAAAACAGCACCTAAAGATATTTATTTATTTATTTATTTATTTCTCAGGTCACTGCATGTCTTTTTTTGCCTTTATTGAACTCTAGGAGATCTAATAATTTTTCTTTTATTTACCACAGTTACTAAACAACAGTAACTATAGGACATTGTCAGCTGATCAGTTACAAAAAATTTTAATTAATTTGCAACCTTGCACCTCTCCTTGAACTTTCATGGCTAAAATTTTCATTGTTTCACATTTACCTGCTTAAAAGCCAAAATGTTCTATATTTCCCACTCTGAAAGAGCCATTCAAACAGAAGGGAAACGATTCAGCAAAGCCATAAAATTGACTGCAGAGCTGCTATATCAAATGCTCTCCAAAACACAGAAATATAATTTTTTCTTACGTTTTTTAATATCATCATGGGTGTTACATCAGCACTACAACAATGAGTAAGGCAGTTCCAGGGAGCATTGAAATTTTCAGCTGGCAATGGTCCTTCTGGTGCGTATTATCTTTTAAGATGCTTTCCTGGCATCTACCAGCTGCCTTCAGGAAAATTTATATACTACTTTAGTTTGTTTAATTTCTCTTCCATGCTAATGTGTCTTTGTTATTGCCATGTGGAGTTCATTAACTGTGCCAGGAGATGGCGGCAATGGAAACCACTTTGTCCCCTCCATTCATAAATGATCTTTCACACTGAGTGACGATCAGTTATATGATAGCAATCAACATGTAAAAATTGTTTTGAAAATCCAAGATAAGCAATCTTTGCAGCTGTAGACGCTGAAAGACTTAAAAAAAAAAAAAAAATAAAAAAAGCTGTGAAACACGGAAAGAGCTATGTGCTCCCTTCCCAGGATCTGAAGGTCATTTTTATAATGCCTAAGTTGCAAAGACCAGGGACAGAGATGTCAATATATAAAACTGTCAGAAGGCAAGATTTTCCCAGGCTACATGACCAAAAAATTCTAAAGTAGCCTTAATTCATTTGATCTTCATGGCACAGAACAAAAAGCATTTGAGTCTGGAGCAGAAGAGGATTGGGGAGACTCTCCAATCTAAAGATTGGAGATGGGTTTTGAGGCTGCTGGACTTCGACTCATATCACTGATTTGATGAGAAGAGCCACAGGGAGTAAGCTGTTTATTTAACTGTTCTTATAAAACGTGTAAAGGAACACATAGAGCTAGGCAGAGCATCTCCTTAGGAGGAATGAGTGCTTACACAGACAAATTACCATACATATTTCCCACAGGACACAAGCATTATTAGACCTGTTACAAGCTTTGTCAGCAACCGCTGAGGTAAAAAAGAATCTTATTTACCCTTCTAAATATGGACCAGTCTTCAGGGCAATACAATTGCTAAATTTACTGACATGGATGCTTGTCTTACAGTCAGGATTTATCATGCATGATAAATGCAAAACCGTCTCCGTTACAAGCTTTTGCTCCAAGAATATTATTTATTTATTGCCCAAAATTAAGAGCATGTGGGGGAAATGAGCTTCCCCAACGGCAGGTAATGTTTGTGTGCCACTGAGCAGAAGAAGCAGTGAAGCTGAGGGCTGTGGCAAAGTCCCAGTGCTGCACTGGTCCAGGTGTTTCAGCACAGTTAGGACAACCCTGGGCACATGTCCCCACTAAGGGTTATGAGACAAATGTTGCTGGTTATGTGCTCTCCTGAAAGAGAGGGGTGAAAAAAGACAGAGCCCCTTGACATGTTTCTTATTGAATTTGGGGCTGTAAGTTGTCTTGCTACCTCTGTGAATGAACAAGAACTCCCATCCTGGAGAAACATCTGCTTTCATCATCAATGTATTCTCACAGAAAAGTCTTTAACACTTAAAGCTTTGGATAATTGCTTATTTTAATGAGACAGATAACAAAGTAAATCATGTTTATGGAAATCAATCTTTCCTGCATCGCACTCTTTCCATTAGTGAGAAATTAGTTGTGACTACTGGAAACAAATGATGTTCTGAGGTTTTATGTGGCTTGCCTGAGTTAAAAAGGCTAATATTGCCAGGAGGAATACATGGGTTTTGTAGCTACGAGCCACTTCAATCACAGTAGAGACTTCCAAGCAATTTTGCCTTGTGAAAATTAAAGAACCACAACCCTCAGGGTGTAATGAGGTTTATTGCAAGAAAATCTCACTTATACTGCTCAGAGATGTCCCTTGTGCAAACCAGGTCAGTGACTATTTTGATGTAAAAGCAACATGATCTAAAAGAAGTGCAGATCAAAAGAAGCTTGCTTTAGTTATATAAACACCTGTAATTATGAGGTTAATTAATTTTCAGAACAGAAGATTGCAACCTCTGGGTTTGTTCATAATTTAATATACCCTGTGACTGAGAGCACATGAGGAAAATGGACCTTTGCACCTCTACTTGTTCCTGTGGTTAGTCTGTATGAAACGTTCCCTCTCTTAAACACCTCAAATGCAATTATGTTCTATTACTACCTGTGTTAAAATTTGTTACAAGCTACACTGAGAATTCATCCTACATGGGCCTATAATACTCTAATATGTAAATCTGTTTCTCTTCCTTATTTCTAGTACCTCAAGTACATCAAAAGGCAACATGATTTATATTTTCAGCATGTTATCCTACTGGTCCTGAGATGTTTTTATACAAAAAATGGAAGGGAAGGTACCTGCAGGCCTACAGGTGTTTTGTTTATCTATAGGGTATGCCTCATTCATCCAGCCCTATTTATATAACATATAAATAGACTGGAGAGATTTAAAGATATTTTTATAAACCTAGGTGCAATTACAAATAGAAAAATTCTGTGATGCAGGAAGAGGAAAAGAGTGGCTAACTGCCCTCTGAGCAGATTTTCTTAATGCTGGCAAAAAGGGTGCACAGAGGTGTGGTATTGTGCAGAGGTGTGGTATCACACAGAAGCGTGGAGGTCCTGGGCAGCAGCATCCGTGAGAGGCCTGCTCTGTCTTTTTTGCTTCATAGGCTTTGTCCTGTAGGAGGAGGAAAGTGCAACTGAAGGCTTGTGAGCTCCATCCCTCTCCCTGCTGCAGGGTGGGTGCTGGCTGCCTTTTCAAATTGCAGCACAGAGCTTTACTGTGAGCCTCCTTTAAAAACAAGATGCCCTCTGAAACATCTGAATTTAGAAGCAGATTTATTATGCAGGCTGGAATAATGATTCGCTCTCACCAGTGTCACCAGACAAAAGGCAGCTTTCTCTAGATTTAGTAGTGAAATCTAACCAAAAAAAAATCCCCAAATCAAAATAGGCCACCAAAACCCCCACAAAACCCACCAAAATTGACACAAATGGAAAACAATCTGATAGAATCACCTTGCTCTGCCTTGTCACTTGATCAACCTAGAGCTCTCATAACCACAGCAGTAATATCTTACACAATACAATACTGCATTGCATTGTATTCTATCTTGCAATCTCTTATCTTTTCCGTTATGGCCTTGCTTACACTGTTTTCTATCCTGAGCCCACTGTCTCTGTCCTAGAAACATCAGGGATACTAATGGAGCGGAGCTGCTAAATGCAAGGATACCCCTCATCAGGCGTGATCCTGACTCTGCCACACATGTAGGTTTGATGTCCCAGCCTGGACTTGGCCCCTCCCCATCCCCATGGAGGTGCCTGATGGCTGGGACTAGGGCTCCAGAAAGGCAGTAAAGACTGAACAGGACTTAGGTGCTGACTTAATAGAGATGAAGATTTGGGTTTTAATGACATGACTGGCAGGTGTGTGGAGGAGCTGGCATCAGTCTGACTAGTTTAGGATGCTGACCTCAAGGCAGAGGAATGCTGCCAGTGCTACACATTGTGATTATCACCTTAATGAGCTAGATCACGAGGCACCACGTCTCTGGATATTTCCACTGTGTCTGCTTTTTTAAGCACCCTGAAAAAATTGCTCACCATAGGAAAACCTTGAAAGGAGAGGGAGAGCAGGTGACAAATAAGACTAAGAGTTGCAATTCTGCCTCCTCAGGTCTAAAACATGATTGAGAGCAGACAAGAGTTGTGCGGCAGATAGACAGGTCAGTGCAATGGGGGTGCCAAGCATGGACACAGTCAAAGGTGACAAAGCTGGGACACGTGGCATATGTTACTGACGTGGCAAAAGTACTGTGGTTTGTCAGGTGTCACTCGGTGGCTGGTTGTGAAAGACACTGTTTAAACAAACTGTTGTGTACATTTCCATGTCAGTTCCTGTCTGTCCAGATTCTTAATTTCAAAAGGCAGCTCTTAAGCATACTTGAATGAGTAATTATTTTTGGCTAGCATTGACAGCAACTGGAAAATCTAAATACTATTGCCCTGTACATAACCCTGTCCATAGATTGCACAGGAGGTTTTTATATGGGTTGCATCGTATTTCTACTTGGTTCATACCCTCTTTTCGCTATTTGCATGTGAGAGCATTCTTATTTTTGCTGGAAAGGGCTCTCTGACTCCTGCCGGACACATACCTTCCTCCCCTTGGTGCAAAAGCACTTCTGTATAGTTTCTTATTGAGCAAATGATGACTACTTAGCACTGGCAATTTGGTTCTGTTAATTTTATACATCAGTGCTTGAAACGGTAATGCAGCTTTTGCATCTAGGAATGAGTTCAACCTTTGGGAGCTGAAGCCAGGGCCCACAAAAGCCTTCATACCCTTGTCTGCTTATTTATATTTGCCTGTAATAGGGTAACTGTAAAACTTTGCATTCAATCATTTCCATAACACTGCAAGAAAGTTACAGACGTCCTTGGACAGAAATTGCCTGATTTGGAGGCCAATCAACCAGAAAGCAGTGGTTGGAGCCTCTAGTTAGCATGTCCAGCACTTCTGACAGCAGTTGGAACAGCCCACCTCTGAGAAAATAAGTTGAGTAAATCATTGAGAATATTTCAGATATTCTCCATGTAAGTCTAAAGTGTTCAAATAAGTCTGTGAAAGAGAAGGGCAGAAGGATGAGAGAGAGGAGAATCATGGTGACTATGGTGAGGGAAAAGGAAATGAAGGACACCGAACCACTCGAAGGAGGAAAGGTAGACCCATATGTGGGTGGCATAGAAGCCCTCTTGGAGACAATGAACAGAGAGATGGGAAGGGACTCACATAGTCATCCGGTGGGGAAGAGGAAGGCAGGAATGCAGAATTATCTGAGATGTGCCAGGACTTTGACCTTTAGGTACTAGAAAGCGTACAGCCTGGTACTTCCATGCTTTGAGTCAGGTAGAATAAAAGCCATGTAGCTATTGGCTCTCTTGATACCACAGAAAAAGACCAACTCTCCCTTCCTTGCAAATGACCCCTGTCACTTCTCTCCCCATCTTGCTTAACCAGCTCTTGTAAGCCAGCAGTTGAAACAATCTTTCCCCTCCAACATTCAGCCACTCTTTGTATTTTCAATTTCCAGTGTAAAGAGAGGTATGAAGTCTGCATATCATTCTGACTGTAGAGCATGAGCTTTCGCAGGTCCCAGCAGCTTCAGTGTGACTTGCAGTGAGAAATCACCTTTCATACAAGCAACGATTAAATAATAATCTTTCAAATAAGCAGCAGTTTCCACTGATGGAATGGGAAAAGGGCTGCAATTACATGATAGACAATAGCAGCTTTATTGTTATACTTCAGTCCATTTCAAGAAAAAATTGTTATTAAGAAACAACACCTTTCAGTATTCACTATTTGGGCAGTCTGGCAAGTGAACAAGGAACAACTGGATGAGTATTCAACACAAAAATGCAGACTTGTGACAGGAATTTCTTGTTCTTGAAAGGAAACAGCCTAATGTTCCCACTAATTACCAGGACACCAGAAACAAGAGGTTGCTAATGGAACTTAAAATTGTTATGCAAAGTGGAAGGCAATACCTTTATAAAGGCAGTTTTAAATATTGCCTAGGAAGAGCTGACTGTGTTGTCTAGGCTGACAGAAATAAAGTAAAAATTAATAATCCATGCTGAAAAATCATGGATTTCAGGACTAAAATGAATTTCAGGTCTCAGCTAGGGAGTTAGTGAACTGTACACCTCGGGGAGAAAGGAAATACAATACAGAATTCATGCCTGTTTAAAGTAAATGTGATGGCAAACTATTTCAGGCAGGAAGTAGTTTGACAGAGAGGCAGGAAAGCTATCAATGACACTGATGAAACTTCACCTGGAATACTGGTCATCTGTGTTCAAGAAAGATAAATTGCCATGGGAACCAGTGCAGAGAAAGACTTCAAGACTGGTCAGGAGACAAAAACCAACACCACCGAAGCCCACACTCATGCTGCCCAACTTCAGGCACTTCACAAAGACACATAAATTAGGAGCACAGTCACCAGGGAATCCTGTAGTCAATGGAAAGAGATGGGCACCTCCAGTCATTCAGCCTACCTAAGTTCTGACTTGGCTTCTAAATTAGATGATTTATTTAAATACTTTAAGCTACAAAGGAAGCATATTGCTCTAGGGAATTTGCATGGTGCCCCAAAAAACAGAGGGTCAGAAAGAAACCAGCTGGTCCTAGCAGTGTAAACACCACAGAAGAGGTGAAGGTGAGGTTTGTCAGCAGGACAAACTGATACATACTGGGCACAAATAAATTGTTCTGATAAACAGAAGGCTGATCTTTGGAAACAGCTTTCCAGATGCAGATGAGGGAATAAGAAACTTGGCTAGAATTAAACTGAAGCTAAATGAGTTAGTTTAAGAGGTTATGCAATAAACACATCTGAAAGAGTAAACATTTGGACTGACAGATACAAAAAGGTCCTTTCTGATCCTTGGTGCTATACTGTTTTATTCGGATTTTTTGTTACTGAATACTAACAGGATTAATCCTTTATATTGTCATCAAAAGGGACATCTTGTAAAATCACCTGTATTTTGAAAAAGAACTATTGGAAGGTGCCACTGGCCTGTCATTGTACATTTTCATCAAGGGGAAGGACTGAAAACTCTATTTCGTGGGAGCAGGATTGCTCAAGAATGAAACCAAGAATAACTATAGCTGAGCATCTGATCTACCCTTGTGTTGTATATCCCAGCAAACTGAGTAAAGTGCTCGTGCTGCCCAAGGCAAGAGAGGCCAAATCTCCTAAGCGATGGGTAATTGCATGGCAAGGTTTAGAAGGAACAGAAATGCTGTCAACAAGCTTCCAGTTGTCACTGGCACATGTGGTAGGGTATACAACTGATGGGAAGTTAGGCCAAGTCAGTGTCTTTCTACTTTATGGTTGTTGCAGTAACAGAAAACCATTGCCCATGGACCAGCCCCACATACAAACATGAAGTGCTTGGGGCACACAGTTAAAAGTGTCCCAGCAAATACAAACACAGACTCTCGATTGCAGCATTGCCAAGTGGGGTGGAAGAGCACAGCCAAGTGCCTGGCAGACAGCTAGAAGAGGATATAGGAATGTGAACATGGAGGGGGTTCGGCAGGAGCACTGGTAGAAATTACACTTGGAGTATTGTCTCCTGCTATTTAATCCTTCCTAATTTTCAGTGGAATGAGCCTCTATTACACGTTGCCAAAAAATAATGGGGCAGAAACAGAAAAATATCTGACTCCTCTACAAATGACACTGAGTATTGGCTAACCAGTTGGGTCAACAGCACATAATGCAATAGAAACACGTACTAAGAGGAACAAGATGTATACTCCTGCTTATTGTATTGCATGCTGGGGAAAGGCTGTGTCAGTCCCCTAATACTATGCAAACGTGATACTTTGAAATTAATTTGGAAGGGTGGAAGTCATTATGAATTTTAGGTTTCAACTTGAACCTATGTCTAAATATACATGCATATATACATACATATATATATATATGTATACACATATATGTATATATATAATACTTCATTTCAGAATAGCAGAAAATTGCTAATTTTCCTGGGTAATACTTAGCATTAACTCAGTGGTTGATATTAGGAAACATTAAATTTTGCAAAACAGGCAGAGGACTAAGTGAAGCAAGTCACAAACTGACAACATACAAGGCCTTAAGTCATGAAACACATGATTTTACAACACAGTTTTATAATAACAATTACATTCATTATTCAAAGTTATTTGTTTGCTAAAGCTTGCCCCACAAGAAACAATAAACTAGAGACAAATATAGTCATGTATATTTTTTGTTAAAGGGAATGTGTTAATCCTTATTGTAACAAAATCTTGTTAGCTATTGCAAAATGTTTGCAAGGGCTTTACAATTCACAAAGTCTTATCTTTCTTTTTCTGTGGGGTCACAGTTGCTCTGTAATGCTGTTAGGGATAATATTTGTGGTCAGTTGCTATTGGCAGTGACAGTTGAAGCTCAGGCAGCCAAATTCAGACATGAAATTAATAATGGGATATGTACTGAGATCCAAGAAAGCTTGGCATGAATAAATCATAAATATGGAGTGAAGGATATGCCTCGGGAAAAAGAGGCAAGGCTCAGTATAATCTAGATAAAACCAGACAAAATATCTGGAGTATGAATGCAGCTGAAACCCCCTGCTGTGGAAAGTCAGGGTAGTGGGCCACTGAGGATGTGCTCAGCTGCATAAATACACAGAGTTTCATAAAGTCCACATATAATGTACTGCACAAATTGTTAATTTAAAAAGGATTGTAAATTTGAAAGGGCATGAGCCACCTTTCTCTTTATGCACAGAGTGCAATATATGCCTCTAGCACTGTTTATATAACATAAACACCACCAACGCTGTGAGAGGACTTACCAGTGACCACTAAGCACTTACCTGATTTGCAAAGTCATGCCTCTGTACCAGCAGGCAGGCTTGCTAAATCCATAAATAATTGAACTTCTTTTCTGATTGCTTTCTTTTCCCTTCAAAATGTCCTCTATGTGTCCATACACACAGGGCTGCTGAAATTAGGGAAAAAAGTAGGGGCTGGTTTTGCATCACCTTACAGCTCTGGACTTTAGCCACCTATAGATATCATGAGCTTCCCTCAGTATCTGAAGATACTCCTTCAGCTAAGACCAAAACCTCCATCAGAAACTAGTAATAGGAACTCCAGTAGTGAGCCTGCCATCACATTTAATTTTATTCTGGACTTGGGGTTCTTGGATGCACTTGGATCACAGCTGGTTAGGCTTCCAAAATACAAATAAGAAGATGAGAGGTAAATGGTGTAAGAAATCTGAAAGGACCTCCAACTTGGATGCTGTATATATTTTGCTGCAATGGAATATCCCTGAAATATTATAACTGCCTAGCCCTCCAGTATGTGTTCCAGCATTCAGACAGAAAAAAAGCTGCAGCTCTTGGCTTTCCCTCTCTGTCTTTTTATTTGAAGTTGGTATCTTACTGCTGCCATTAAAAATTCCTTGCAATCACTATCTCAGAAATAAGAGGAGTTCTGTGAGAACTGATCAGATACATCTTGTGTGTATACCTGGAAGTACATGCATTCATCTGAGCACCTTCTCAGTAAAGACCTGACATCAGCTTTCCCTTCTGAGTCTTAATCTTTCTCCCAGGACACAAGACTGGGTGCCCTACCTATATGAAGGAAATGAGTGAGCTGCTTTTTCCTGCAGAGTCAAGTAAGCCCCCAAGCAAGGATACCACTGTAGCAACTGCACCCAGATTTGAGAGGGGCTGTGGCTGTAATTTATCATTGGCAATTTATTTTGGGCAGTGTGGCTACATGTCAGTGATGACAGCATTTGGAGCATTAAGTGTTCCAGAGTGAGGATTGTGGCACTTCTAACAAGTTCATACTCTGAAGGCCTGTCAGTCCTCATAAGTCACTAGAAACAGGTATTTTGCAGTATTCACCCAGGGAATGTCTCAGCATGGCCCATTTTCCAGGTCTGGACTGTTTCCTTGGCTCTGAGACATTTTAAGACTGTGAGAAAGTTGACTGTGCAATACAGGGCAACCAGTACAAGTCTGGGATTCTCTTCTGGGTCCAAAGATAGTTGTATCCTAAGTACCAGCAGAAAGGAAAAAGAAAATCCAAAGGATTTTGTCTGCAAAGATAAGAGAAGCATTGTGTCAAAAGAGGAGGAAAACACACATACGAATTAAGGATCCATGTGATTTCCCTCACTTGTGACTTCTTTACAGCGTTTAATGGTGTACACAGAGTATGTCTGACCATGCCTTCAATTGTTCATAAATTATGATGGTTTACATGTCTTTAAAATAAACTCTGGCACATAAACACTTACTAAGACACATAAACTGAGTCAGTCATACTGACTCAGTCACATCCCTCAGCTGGGCTGAAGTTCTTAATTAGACCTTTTCTTTCATGGTGTGGCTGAGTGACCTTGGATCAGATTGCTGCATGAGAAAGAGCTGCAAGAAGCAAGGGACACTCACTTTTGCTCAGGAGCTGTGCTTACATGGAAGGACTCTCCCTTGGTCCTTGCCTGAGCTGCTATAGATATGACTATGTCTGGCCACATATGCACTGATCCAGACCCTGACCCACCTGTGCTGATCTTGGATCCTCCCTGTCACTGCAGGCTTGCCTGATGATGACAAGACTGGTGGCTGGCTGGCCCTGGCTACTGTCACTGAACCTGATTCTGCCCCTGAATCACTGACTTGGCTTTCTAGCTCGAACTCAGACCTCCTTGTCACTACATTCCCTTGGATCTGTACTCTCAGCTGAAACTTGTGGCCACCACCAGATTTGCTTTGCTATTCTTGTTTGGGTGCCGCTCCTGCTTGGTAGTGAAGCCACTGCCATGCCTGCCTTATTGTCACCCTCCGCTCCCAGCTTGTCTTGCTGCTTCATAAAATGCATTTCTCCAAAAGATGCCACCTCTCACCCACCACTGGCATCATTGTTGCCCATGGGACTGTGACACCCCTGACACCAGTAGCTGCCGCACAAGCCAGACAATAGGTGTACAGATTGCTGACACCATGTGACTTTCCTTTTAGCCAAAGATTGTTGTTAGAAATCTCTCTTGAGCCAGCCTATTGGCGCCATGTGCTCCTGCTAATAGGATAAATCAGGGTAGTGGGCAAGAAGTCAGCAATTGAGACAAAGGATCTGTTTTGTCACAGACAGATGGCAAAACTAAGCAGTGATACACAACTCCTCTTATGTGACCTCAATGAACAGGGTCAGACAACCTGGGAATCTCAGTAACCTGGAGACTGCGTGTTTCAGAAGCCCAAGTAAAATGCAAAGTGGTCACATACCCAAAGTAGTCACGAGTTCTTTGTTTTTGTCACCTTTTGTAATTTATTTTAATTGTCCAAATCTGGCAACAGCTTTTTGTACTTTAGCAGTTGCTTTTCCCACCTCAGCTGCAATATTCTGTTCTCTCCCTCTCCAGGGCATCACCTCCATCTGTGCTGGGGAGACTTCAAAGATAAAAGGGCTATGACACTTTATTCTCCCAACTCCACCATGAGGTACTGCTGGTGTTGCGCCTGCCCACTGTAGGACATCTGGGCTGCCCCAGGGACACGCACAGCTCGGCACCTTGTTCAGATTGTCACACCTGCAGGGATCTCAGTACTAAATCCAATCCATTCCAACACTGTTGTGAGATGGGGCCACCAGCAGGAAGGCAGCAACTTCAGTCAAGGCCAGTCAGTCTGCACCCTGAGATGCATCTGTGTATCAAGAAGGTGAACACACAGGAAATCAGGACACGACTGGCCTTGCTCAAATGGTATTGGCACCTTGCAGCTCAAACACTCCCACCACACAAGTTTGCTTCGCTGCTGCTGGGTGTTGTAGCACGTCCAGTGCTGCTCCCTTGTTCTAATATTAAATCTTGTGTACCCAAGGGTACAGTTATGCCTTCCGCATCTAATTGCAACTCCTCTGTCAGCTTACCTGGAAAGCTTCCTTTGCTCTAACATTTCACCCTGAAGGATCAAAAGTAGTGCCTCCGAGACATTCACATGTTGTCCTGCACACATGCAGTACATACTGACTTCTGCCTCCTCTCTGCTTTTCTTAAAGAGGTCTGCCTAAACCTTTTCAGAAATTTGACCTTCCTATGCCCAAGGAAATGTTCACCAGAACGCTCAGGAATCACTCACCAGGAGGCTCACGCTGCACAGCAATGCAAAACATCAGGCTCAGGCAGAGCCAGCTGCCGTTTTCTAGAAATAGACACTTCCAGCATTTCCTAACCCAGCATGCACAAATGGGTCACTAAATCCTTTGTTTGTCATGTAACATGTATAGAGAATTGTTATGGAAGTTTACCTTTCTGGAAGTCAGTGTAAATACATTTTGTACACAAAGGAATTCAAACAGTGTAATTGCTATTGTGTCTTATGTAACTTTTCAGCACATTTTGCAAAAATGCCTCCAGTCCCTCAAACAGTGCAGTTCTGATACAGCCCACCAGTGAGCATTCACTAACATTCACAGCTCAGAAACATTAGAAAACAACCTCCTTTTGGTGGATAGGAATGCTATCCTATTTTATTTATTTATTATCCTATTACTTATTTATTTGAAGTTTAGCAGAAAACAATAAAAAAATCAATTTTGGATTAAAAATCATATAAAATACAAGTCTCTAAATTGGAAGCTATGTGACGAAACCCATTTCTGTATGTGGGAGAAAATCTGTTGTGAAGAAGTAAGACATCTATCCTGCATATCTGTATTTAAGTGAAAATTACACAGTGGTTCTGGGCTCCTCAGTATGAGAAGGAGCTACTGGTGCAAGTCCAGCAGAGGCCACAAAGATGAATATGGGTCTGGAGCATCTCTCTTAATAGGGAGACTGCAGGAGCCAGGCCTTGTTTAGCCTGGAGAAGACTGAGAGGGGATCTCATTAATGCACACAAATATTTCAAAGGCGGGTGCCAAGAGGACGGTACCAGACTCTTTTCAGTGGTGCCCAGCAACAGCATGAGGAGCAACGGCCATAAACTAAAACACAGCTTCAAAACACAGCTTCTAAGTTTCATCTCAACATGAGAATTTTACACTGAAGGTGGCAGAGCACTGAACAGGCTGCCCAGGGAGGTCATGGAGTCTCCCTCTCTGGGGACATTCCAACCCCATCTGGACGCGTTCCTGTGTAACCTGCTCGAGGTGACCCTGCCTTGGCAGAAGGTTTGGACCGGATGATCTTCCAATCGGCATTCTGTGAACCCTTCCGGCATTCCCCGTCAGCCCTACACGGACAGTAGTGCCGGCCACGGCCCTGCATAGCACACTTCCCGCTGCCAGCGGCCCTCACGGCGCCGTGCGGGACGCGTAAGGCGGTGACTCCGGGGCAGCTCCGCGCTGTCCCCGCCCGCCGCGCCCCCCCCGGCGCGAGCTGCGCCCGGCCCGCCGCTCCCGGCGTGCACCGCGGCGTGGCGCGCGAAGCGCCGCTGACGTCCCAGCCCCGCCATTGGGCATCAACGCGCGCGCGTCACGAGCTCGCGCGGCTGAGTCACCCGCGCGCCGTCGCAGAGCCCGGCCATTGGCTGCGGCGGCGCCCGGCACCGCCCCCGCAGGCGGCGGCGCTATAAAAGTGGCTCCGGCGCCTCCTCCGCGCCTTTAGCCCCGGGTGTCTGAGAGGAGAAAGATGTATCGACTCCGCTCACGGGCCTCCACGGGGATTTCTGCCTTCGCCGCCGGTTCTCCCTCCGCCTGCTCTCGCCAATCACCCCCGCTGCCCCGGATCGTGAAGTCGGCCTCGCAGAGGCGTTGGAGTAAAAAGCGCTCCTGCTCTTCCATCGGCTGATTATCGCTCATTCCCGGGCGGGGGGGAGCAGAGAGTCCGAGACCCGGAGAGGGGCCGCGGGAGCCAAGCCGAGCCGAGCGCCGCTGCGACCATGCCCAAGCCTAAGAAGCGAGGGAGCAACCACCAGCGCGGAGCCGGTGAGCGTGGCCGGGCAGGCAGGGGCGCGGGGTCCAGCCGGCGTTTCCCGTGGCTTCAGGGTTCCGCCCTGTCTGGTGGCGTCCCGGCTGGCTGCGGGCGGTGGGTGAGCAGCAGGACGGGCGGGGGCCGCCTCGGAGCTGCGGCCGGGCCAGGCGGGTGACAGGAGCCGGCCCCGACACCGCACCTCACGCCACCGTGCGCATGCGCCGGGGGGACGGCGGGCGCGGCCGCCCTGGCGCCGGCGGCGGCGAGAGCGCCCCGAGCAGCGGCCTCAGGGCCCGCGGCGCAGCGCGGGGAGACGGTGCCGTTGTGCCCCGAAACGCTACTGTATCTCCAAAAATCCCCCCTTGTTCTAAGCCTAAAATAGGATACTGTAAAATAAACAGTATTCTTGCAGACTGGGAATGTGCGTGGCGGAGGTGCTGCTGCCGGGGCAGAATGGAGGTTTTGTGGGGTGGTGAGAAATTTTACTCTGGGCTGCCATAACCGTGAGCAGCATCAATCTCTAGTATCCAGTGCAATTCACAGGGTGTTTCTGCAGTTCCTTTTATTTTAGTCTGTGATGGGCTTGCTGTCATTCTTGCCACTTCTCCCATTGAACTTCTCTGTTTAATGTCAGTAGATATCAAACAAGAAGGTGGCTGTGCTGGAGCTGTGAGCTTCCGAATTTCTTTGTTCATGCATTGGCTGGTGTTTTTCTCTTGGTTTATGGTCAGTGATACAGGTGGATATGGCTAAAAGCAGCAAATCGTTTGATGTGTGATTTAATTTGAAAGTGCTTGGACACTGATCCAACCAAAAAGTGTAAAAATAGTTTTTTGGGGGTCTTGGTAGTCCTGAAGCAAACTCTGTGATGCTACCTTCTTAAATAATTTAGAATCAGTTGTGCCACAAAAAAATAGCTGGAAGAATGGAGTTCAGAGTAAAAGACTTTTGGTAGCTGTTGGAGAAATAACAGATATAAAAAGTTGTAGGGATGACTACTGGTAAAAATAATACTACTTTCTTCAAAAAGTTTGAAGATACCACACCAAGGCCTTCTTGGTCCCAAAAGGGTAAACTTTTATCCCTTGTTGAAGCATTTAATGTTCTGGCTTGTATTTGTAATTCAGTATTAAAAAAGTTGCACGTTGCTGATGCTGCATATACTAAAATTAGTCCCATAAATCCTGCATTTAACCTGGTAATGTATGATTGCCTGAATGTTTAGCTTCTACTGTCTTGAAGTTCCTCAAAATTAAAAACTGAAGATTGTATGGCAGTTTTTTAGGTAGCTTGTCCTGACAGTTGAATTAATATAGACCTATTTTTAAAGCACTGTCACAGTAAATTGCATTAACTTGGAGTTGATTGTAGAAAGATGCTAAATCTAGAGTGGGAATTGGACCTAGTGGGATCTAGAATAGGAATTGTTTCAGTACTAAGTGGGTCCTTCCCCACCATTCACAACTGGTCTTCCAGAACATGGCCAGCTTAGCCTTCAGAATAGGTGAGAGTAAGGGAATCAGCAGAGGACAGAAGTGTTGTTTCTATGGTTGGGTCAGGGAGAGTGAATCTGCTGGGAGAGTTCAGTTCTACATTTGGTGTTCAGATCTTTCTTTTCCATATGAAAAATGACCAAACTATTGTATTCATCTTTCCTTAAGGTGGTCAGCCCAGAAATGTGCAGCCTTTTAGTGATGAAGATGCTTCAATTGAAACTATGAGTCACTGCAGTGGCTTCAGTGATCCTGCTAGCTTCACTGAGGATGGTAAATTCTTTCATTTATCCATCTTTGTAAAAATATAAAACCTGAGTTGACTTAGTAGTTTAAATACTAGACTGTAAATAGCAGTAGCAAAATAGTGACATTCCATTAACACTGTGTGATTGTTAATCTAGATTTTTTTTGTTTTGTAAAAATATACTCCAGGTTTCGTGAGCCTCTGGAAACTGAGGCTCCTTTCTATTAGTATTATACAGTTCTGACATAGAGACAATAAGAATTTTAAGGTGCATTATAAGACATTGATTTTCATAAAAGTTGAGGCAGTAAGAACTGCAGAAGAGTTTAGGATGGGAAGAGTCACGTTTGCCTGTTGTAAACTAGATTTGTGCATTGTCTCTTTTACTGTCTCTGCAACCGGGACTGCTCTAATGTCCTTTTCTTGGGAGGAGGAGACCTGAAAGCCTGATACAGGGAGATAAGGCAGGGAGCCTTCCCTGGGAATACTTGCCACTCTTAACTGAGCTCATGTCACAGAGGCTTCTAAAGCGATGCCATATAGGACAGGCTGCTCTGACAATACTCACTGCATCAGCAGTGAGCACGCCACTGTACTCTGGGGGTAGGTGTAGTGGACTGGATGAAAACATGTTGCTGACAGGATTGGCTGATGGTCATGAGCTGAAGCAAATTTTTGTAAGATCTGGCTCGTTCTGCCATACATTCTTGGCACATGTAAGGAGCAGATAGAGAAACAGCACAGATGTATCAACAGGGCAGGCTTTATAAAAGTACTTTGGGTGGCGGTTTGATGTAGTAGGATTAATACCATTGAGCTTCCATAATACTGAACAATTATGTAGCTGTTTGTGTTAAACTGGTTTCTCAGTGTTAAAAACATTGTGTTGGAACTACTGTGCCTGCTAATGAAATTATTTCTTCTGGATTAGGGCCTGAAGTTGATGAAGAAGCCACTCAAGAGGACTTAGAATATAAATTGAAGGGATTTATTGATCTTACATTGGACAAGAGGTATAGTCTGCTTTGAAGAAACGCTTTCATACATTGTTTGCTGGCTTCCTCTGATTTAACAAGGGAAATACACATCAAATGTTTTTACATGCTTACTGAGGTTAGGATTATTTCATGCTGGTGAGGACTTCTGGATCTGAAAAGACCTTTTTCCCTCCATGGATTTTTTGGATGAGTTAGACTTTCCTAATAGCTTGAAGTAGAGTGACTTTATTTCTAGCCTGGTGTGCTACTGTGAACTCTGTCTCCAAACTAAATTTTGCTGTCCTTGAGTAAGGAGGCAACTTGTAGCATTTCCTACGTCATTGTACTTGTGTGGGTTTCTCTACTGTTGGGTGCAGACAAATATAAACTACCATAAAACAAAGGCAAGGTTTTAACTGATGTGTGCTGATTTCAGGAAGTCTTCCTTTTCTCTTCTAACAGTGCCAAGACAAGACAAGCAGCCCTTGAAAGTCTGAAAAGTGCTTTTTCTTCTAAAATACTCTATGAATTTATCATGGAAAGGAGAATGACTCTAACTGATAGCATTGAGCGCTGCATAAAGAAAGGTAATGAACATGCTTGCTATAGAAAGCAATAATCCTTATGAAATAGCACATTGCTTAAAAGGAATTTAGACTGTGAGGCTTCTCTAGTACTTTATAGAGTGCTTAATAATTTAGTTAACATTCCTTCTTGAAATTTAGGTGTCATATTGTAACTGTCCTAGAAAATGAACTGAAATTATCTTGTAACTGTTAGTTTCTGAATTTCCACTTGCAAGCTTTCATGCTAGTATCTTTAAATGTTAAAGGAAGAAAGCAACGCACAAGGTGATTGCTCATTATAGTGTGTTAATCTCCAGGTAAGAGTGACGAACAGTGTGCAGCTGCCGGACTGGCCTGTCTTCTGTGTGTGCAGATGGGGTCAGGAATTGAAAGTGAGGAGATTTTTAAGACTCTTGGTCCAGTTCTGAAGAAGATTGTCTGTGACGGAACAGCCAGTATCCAAGCCAGACAGGCTGTAAGTATGAAATGTTTATTTGCCAGGCAGGGACAGAGGGCTGCTTTTGACCAGCTCGCTATTGTGTAATCCAGAACTAAAGGTTACCACACTAGTGTGTACTCATAGTGTTGACATATGCTCTGAATGATATATAGCAGTTTTCTGACTTAGAAAGTCCCACCTAAAGATTGAACATGATTCTCTTCTTCAACTTGGTTACCTTCTTGAAAAGCTGTTCAGTGTAGTACTTTGACAAGTGTCTGAACTCACTGTATTGTAGTCTCCTTTCTGCAGATCTGACGGCTGATGTTGAGGTCTTATAGGAAAAAAAAAATTAAAGTTTACCCACTGATTAATGTATCCTTCCTGTATTATTTTTGTTTTATTCTTAAAGTTTAATTTTATTCTTTAACAGCCCAGGAATATTACTTAAGCAATTATATTTATTTTTGATAAAATCACATATAGCACAGCTGGGACGACATACATAATAATACACTTGTACTTTTATACTGTACTACCAAAAGTATTTTGAGTTTTTTGCCCAGTGATCTATACATCAGTGGTAGGCTTGAAATGTTTAGTGAAGACAGTCTAAAGCTCTTGCCAAGAGTTGAGTTTTTAAAAAACTTCAGAGATTTAACTAGTGTTCTCCAACTTGCCTTTATCATTAAATGGGTGGCTACTCTATTGTACTCAAGTTATGTTTCAATAGATCCTGTCAGCTGCAAGAGGAGGTAGAACTGGTTCAACAGCAATTATTTCTGCAAACAAACAAAAGCTATTAAAGCTTGTCCTGTTTAAATGTCATTTTGAGTCCTGTGTGGTTAGTGTAAACATGACCTTCAAACATTTTTTTCCATACTCTTTGCAAGAGGAATTGGAGTAGAATATTGAGGATAGGGAAGAGATGGGTAGGACCTTGCAGTAGAAGTTGCAAAGTTCAAGGAAAGGCTCTTGCAGTTCAGAGTTTTCATGCCATTTGATTGTAATAGTTGTCAGGAAGGGAAAATATTTCCCACAGCTGTGAATAAATATCATATGTCCATTACTGTTTGTCATCATACTTTCTAGTAATGAATCTTAGTGAAATTTAAAATAATTTGGTGAAAGCAGTGCTAGGTATAGCTGTTTCAAGGGCTTTGGAAGCTATATTAAATAATAATACATGAAAAGTGAAAGCTTATTAGAGTAACAGCTATAAAATCATCCTGAGTGTAGATGGGAATTGGGAGATAAGTATTACAAAGCAACTGAGTTAAACAGTTGCAGATTTTTATACTCTGCTAAAGTCTTAATCTCAAGTTTCCATTATTCCAGATGTTAAATTTCAAAGGTCCAAGTTTGAAGGTTTTGTCCATTGTAACACTTATGTCAAATGCTGACACTTTTTTCTTTTGTGTCTAGTGTGCAACCTGCTTAGGGATTTGCTGTTTCATTGTCACCGATGACATAACGGTGAGGATAAATACACTTTTTTAATTTAATAAATTGACAAGATGAAAATGTGTGAATCTTAAGCCACTTCCATTATATTTTTCCCTCGTTTAGGAACTGTACTCTACTATGGAATGCCTAGAAAACATCTTCACAAAGGCCTATCAGCGAGATAGAGATACTAATGGTGTATCAAGTACCCATAATACTGTGCTTCACATCAGTGCTCTCTTAGCATGGACACTGTTGTTGACTATCTGTCCAATGAATGAAGTGAAGAAGAAAATTGAAATGTGAGTATCTTTCTTGGAAAACAGAATTTGTAATACTGTTTATATGCAATGAAACAGTGTTAACAAAACTTACACCTTAATGGAATATGACTTACTCCTTAGGCACTTGCATAAACTTCCAAGTCTGCTGTCTTGTGATGATCTCAACATGAGAATAGCTGCTGGAGAAACATTAGCCCTTCTGTTTGAACTGGCACGTGAAACAGATGCTGTAAGTAGATGTCAGCAGCTAAATTTTCTTGCACTGGGATGATGACGAGACATAATATTTAACCTGTGTTGCATAGCACCCTGGATCTCCACAAGTGGCAAATCTGGTTTGTTCTTTTTAAGTGAGTCTACCCCAATCTAAGTGGGTTATAGCACTGATTCACAGCAAATTAGCTATCATTTTTACACTAACTTCTGTGTTGCAAAACAGGACCAGTGAAACAAAACACATCAAATAGTACTGAATAGCAACTAGAAACGTGGAGTGCAAGATTTAAAATCTAAATTCAACACGAGCTTTTAAAACATTAAGAAAAGAAATCCCAGGAGAGATTTCAGAATAAACCAGTATTGTGTACTGTAGTGGGAACACTCATCAGATGCTTGTGCAGACACATTCAAGTAATTCACAACCTGCACAATTCTGTTCTCACAGCTAAAATTCTGTCATTAGGTGGAAGATGTGTTGACTTAAGTATTGTTTTTTCAGTATCCTTATTTAGGTAACTTGAGAAGAATAACTTGTATTTCAGGATGGTTTCACAGCATTTGTGACTATTTTAGTCAATTAAAGACTAGGCAGTCATTTTAAGAGGGGAGACTTTAAAAAGATTTGCGCAAATTTTGCACGGATACCAATATTAATACATCTGAGATTTCTTGGGGTTTGCTTTTGAGTTGGATTAGATGAAAGCTGCTTGATATTTCCTCATACACAGCTAAACTTGCCTTTACATTCTTCCATATGCCTCATTAATTTCCAAACTGTTTTCGTGACAGCTCTGAAGGAAACAGCCTCCTTCCACTTAGTCATGGCATAGCTTGGGAGAGCTGCCTAGTGGCTCCTAACTCGATCAAGGCTGCTGTGCTTTGCCAGAACACTGTCTAAAGTGAAAAGATAACTCCAATTGAGTCAGGAATCATGGCAAACCTAGCACTGCATAATCCAAAACAATACGCTGAGACTTCTGTGTAATTGCAGACAGTGGGGATTTGAGTCTCTTGGCTATGGAAGTCAACTCTGAAAGAAAACTAAATGGAGATTGCAACTTGATCCTCTATTTGGCCAAGCTGACTGCAAGTAACTAGAATCTTCAAATGCACTAACAAATGAGCCTATTCACTACAAACTACTTCTGTTCCATTGAGGAAATGCCCCTTTAATCATTACAAATTTTTCTCATTGGATCCTTAACAGTCAGCGCAGGTTAAAAATGCTTACTGTGTTTTGCCTTTGACCAGTTCCTTTCAAAAAGCATACAGTGGACTTGCCCTATTTATTTGACATGACAAAACGCTCAGATTTAAAAAAAAAAGCAAAAACTTGTTTTTAGATAAGTTTACATACGTTCTTGTTAATCTATGTGAACTACTGCTAAATTAGTAAATGGGGAAAAAAATATTTTTTTATATGTGTAAACCACATATTGAATATTAAATATAATGAATAACACTAATTTATTACCGTTTGCTTCAAATGTTTTGTTAAGCATTTTCTAAAAAAAATCTACTTCTGATTTCCCATTCCATACAGGACTTACAGCTAAATACTCCTTACCGTCAGTCTAATGGTATTTCACAATCTGTCTCCAGCAGCATGAATTGTGTGCTAATAATATTCAAGTGCCCTCAGCTTGTCAGGAGTGGCAGCCAGGTTCAGTTTGAGTGCCTTGGAATTATGGAGCAGAACAGATTTACAGGTCTATACACACACTGAAGGAGCTGTACACTTTCACATGGCTCTGACTACCAACATTGACTTTGTTAGTGCCCTTCTTGGTAAACTGGGTGCTGTGACTTTGTTCTTACTGGCTTAAACACTGCAAATGGAACTACAAGAGTGCCATTTCTGGCCCTTGAAATAACAAAGTAAGAGGCTGTAGAGATCTACATGCCCAAAATTTGGAGATCCATTTTCTTATTTGCAGAGGAAGAGGTTTAAGCTAGAAAATAAAATAAAAAAAAAATTTAAACCAACCAAACAAAAAAAACCCCACAAAAACAAAAAACCAAAACCAAACCAAAATAAAATCAAAACCAACCAACCAAAAAAACCTTTTTTTTTTTTTAAACTAGGATTTCTTTTATGAAGATATGGACCTTCTAACAGAGAAACTAAGAGCTCTGGCTACTGATGGAAACAAGCACCGGGCCAAAGTGGATAAAAGAAAGCAGCGATCTGTCTTCAGAGACGTTCTACGGGCTGTTGAGGTGATTGTTTTGTTTCAGTTACAATCCAGTATGTAGTATACAATTTAGGGAAAATAGTTTTATTATTAAACAGTATTACTATTTCAGAAAACAAGAGGAAAAATTTGAAATGAGATTTCAAATTCTGATCACTTGTGTGAAATAGAACTGCTTTTTTTTTTTTTAGGAATATTAGAACAAAAAGTAATTTTGTTTTGCTCCAGCCTTGACTTCCATATAGAGAAGGTCTTTTTTTCTTCAAAGAAGGCTAAACATTGTACTGTAAATACTAAATTCTCTTTTATTTTACACCATGAGCAGAATTTTTTTCATAGAAAACTTTGTATGACATCCAAATAGTGTCCTGAATTCTGTGAAAAGATGTATTGTAAAATCTTACTGACTGTTGTGTGTAATAGACAAAAAGTAACTTAGTAAGGTATATCACAAGTGATACCTGTCAGGGGCCATAGAAGTGTTCGTGAATGGGAGGGGGAGTTGTTGTCCTAAGAGTAGTACCGTAATCTCCTGTGTTTGCATATCCAGATTATGAAAATAATACACAAAGCAGGATGCTAAAAATACTTGTTTAGGGACATAACTGAGTAAACCTCTAAGACAGCTCTAAAACTTGCTATCATGGTTAGTTACCTTGTTATCTTACACCTCCAGAACTTGATTTTTATTTTTGCTTGTCAGATAATTATTTCATTTCTGTATGGGTAAGACCAAGTAAATATTAGTTGATATTTAGAATAGTGAGACAACTTGAAATCAAAGGAGAATGCTTGGCAGGATTTGAAGTCACATTTAAGATTCTACCTGTAGAGGAATCTGAGTCGTCTGTTAGGACTTGTTACATGCCGTTGTCCCAAATGTAGCTCCTCATACTTGTAAGGTGGGGACTAAATGAGGCTTACAGACTGACTTAAGGGTGACTCCTGCACTCAGAACTGTTTTTTCTGGGGATATTCTTAAAGTAATTTTAAAGATGAAAGTTAAGGGGTTTTCTTTTAAAAAATGCTTTCTAACTTGAAGAATATCAGCTTAAAGTTTTACATGAGATTTAACTTCAGGTGTGCTTCCATTTTTATGAACAAATACAATCTTTAGTCTATGCATATTATGTTGTGTGGAAAGTTTTAGTGTGCCCAATTTATCAATGAAAATAAAGTTCACTGAGATCTATAAAATTCCTAGTAAAATAGAATGTTTAAATTAAAATTATATATGTTGTTTCCTTTGATTTTTGGATAGGAGCGTGACTTTCCTACAGAGATGGTTAAGTTTGGACCTGAGCGCATGTATATTGACTGCTGGGTTAAAAAACAAACTTACGATACATTCAAGGAGATCCTGGGGTCGGGAATGCAATATCATTTGCAGGTGAGCTGGTCTTTGACACATGCTTAGACTGTTCTTTACTATCTGGCTTCTTTGATGTAATTCAGATTGAACTACAAAATCCTGAGTAGAACTCAGTGAAATGATGAGCTTTACATTTGAAGTGTTAAAAGATAGCATTTAAAGAATTAACTGCAGTGAGCCAGAACTGTCTGGCTGAGCTGTAGCTGGGTTAGCAGTTGACTTCTCCAAGAAGTAAGAGATTTAAGCTGGATATCTTTATAGCTTCAGAGTTTTCACTGAATCCTTATGGTTTCTTTCAGCAGAGTGGTGTGGTCATCTGGCTGCTATAAAGCTGCATGCCTCCACCCTTCCCTTTTGAGCCTGTAGAAGGAAGGCAAAGTTTCAGTCAAAAATAGTGAACACAATTTGCACCCCAATGATGAGAGCATTCCAGAAGAGAAGAGATAAGTCCTTATCTCTCTTCTGGGAACTGCTTGTTTACTAGTCATCTGTTTACAGTTCCTGTTTCTGCTACATATGTACCTTAGGAATATATGCTCCCAAACTGCTCTGATAATCATGGGGTTAAAGTTCTTGGTCCAGTGTCAATTGCATTTTTATGTGACTTGTAGCAGGCATGTAGCAGCTTTTTCAGTTTTTTCAAATACTACTTTTATTTTAAAACTGCTGTGTTGCAAAAACATTGATCTGTGTTCAGCTGCCTGATCTTGTGTAGAACAGAAAAGTTGCCTCATTTGCTGGGACAAAAAAAATCAATAGAGGCAGGGGGAGTTCTCTCTGTCTTCTCAAGGGGGCAGTTTTTGTTCTTAGCCTTATTCTGATTGAAAGAGGAAATGCTCTTGACGTAATTGCAAAAAATAACAGCAAGTTGACACGAATCCTACTATTTCTTACTGGAATACTTCATATTTAACAGTAGTCAACTTTGGAGACTTGATAATTAGAGGAGAAATTGATTGTTTGTGTTTCTTGTTTAGTCAAATGACTTTCTTCGGAATGTGTTTGAGCTTGGTCCACCAGTAATGCTAGATGCTGCGACTCTTAAAACAATGAAGATATCCCGTTTTGAAAGGGTAGGTTATTGCACCTTAATGAATTTTCTTTGCTTCATACACTAATACATTTCTTCTGCACTTCAGAAGCTGTTATCGTTAAACTTGTTGCTTTAGTTCTATCGATGCCTCATTGTCCTGAATGAAACCCAACCTTGATTGTATGTGCCTCTGAGCTCTTAGTTAGGTTTTTCCACTGGGCATGTGTCTGCTACTGCTTCTCCCAAGGGTCTGAAGGTTCACGTGGTTGCTGTTTGGTACCAGATTCACACTCCACACATGTGAAACTTGGTCTCTTTTGACAGCTGTAGGTTTTCAGGGAGGGACCCACGGGAAACCATGGAAACAGAGTCTTTATAAAAAGACAGTATCTCAAACTCTGCAGTGTAAAATGGGCACTAGGAGGATGACTTTGGTCTATTGCTTGTGAATGTACTCATCCTCATATAATGTACTCATATAATTTGAGCAATGGTGCTACCAGGTTTAATCTGGGGGTGAATTTAACCTACATTGTGTCTGTATGATGTTCAAAACTGGCAGGCTTCCAGAATTCCTTGTAGCTCAGCCTTTCTTATACAAACCAAGTTTCTTTTAAATGTATATATATGTATGAAAATTAATCAGCCTTTGGTGCAAGGGTAGTATGCTATAAATTTCTGAAAGTCTACCAATTTACTTCAAAAATTAATAAAAAGATATTTCCATCTGTTTTGTAACATGAAAAATCTCTGAAGAGCATAAGCCTTATGAACATCTGTAATAAATTTTTCTTTTTTTATTTTGTAGCACTTGTACAACTCTGCAGCATTCAAGGCTCGGACAAAGGCTAGAAGTAAATGTCGTGATAAAAGAGCAGATGTGGGGGAATTTTTCTAGATCTCATTTTCAATGGGGTTCAATTTTCATAAGTAAAATAAATTTGTAACATTTAAATGAATTTTTAACTTCTGTAGTCATAGTTTGCACTTGTGCACAACGATGTTATGTAAAGTCTGTAAATATAATAATGCATGTTGTTGCTTAGTTGCATATACACTGTATATATATTGATGTAACATTTGGAGCAGGGATACATTATAACATTTGCATTAGCCACCAGTTGCTCCAAAGGTTGAATATATTTTAACTGAAATGTTAAATGGGGTGGATAACTGTAGTCAGATTGGATTCTTCATATAAAAGTAAATTACTTTATGGATCAAGTGTTTTGGTAAGAAGGTGCTAATATGAAAAGATAACCATATTTGTGTGAAATTGAGTAACTTTTTAACTCTTCGGTGGCAGGTGGACAAAGAAATTTTTATGTTTCTATGACTTTATCCTGACAGGAACTATGAAGTTTAATAACCTCTACTGACAGTCAAGTAGTGAATGACAAATACTTGCCTCAATTTAAAACAAAAGCAAGATTTTTGTGTTCTGAAATTGGATATTTAATTTTTGCAATAAAGATGTTTCTCACTGGTTGCGCTCTGTGTAAAAGTGATTATTTCATGATTGAAAAGCTGCAACAACAGCAAAATCTAAAGACTGAAACAGATGGGTTTGGTTTTTTGCCCATTCAGACATGGTTGTGTTAGTCTCAGAGGTTTAGTAGATGCTACATGACGGTCTTTCTCGCTGTGTTTCAAAGGTGTATCTTACTTGCATGTGGTCTTGCACAACAGCCTACTCCTGATTTGTCACTGTTTTTGTAATAGTCAAATGTTTTCTAGTTCTGGTGTTGCAAAACACCTTGTCCCTTATCTTACAGGAGGCCCTTCCAGCTCCCCTGTGTTTGTAATGTTGAAAGCTATTCCTTTACTACATTCTCAAAATGGTAGGTCAGGCTATCAGCAGAGGAAGTAGACCTTGCATCAAAAAACCTCACCAGCTCCTGAGAACTGCTGCTTCCTCTGATAAGGGAAAGTTTGGTTTGGGGTGGGGTGGTTTGTTGGTTAGTTGGTTGGTTTGGGGTTTGTTTTTTTTCATAGGGGTTTGGGTTTTTTTGTTTGTTTGTCCCCCCTCCTTCAAGTTTCTGGTTACAGCAGAACCTATTCCAGAAAATTTATATAGACAAATGAGTTTTACCTTCTAAGTTATCCTTTTTTCCCCTCAAATAATCAATTAGGTAACAACTTGTTTGGCTTACAAAACTGATCACTGACTCCAAATCAAGGTCTTCAACTGAAATCTGCAGTATGATGAATATGTGTTGTCAGTGTCACACAAGTGAAGAAGAAACTTCTGATCCTTGAACTAGAAGCAGCTGTCTGCTTGTGTGTGCCCAGACCAAGTCTGTCCCCTTTGAGTTAAACTGTTCCCTGGCCTCTCCTGTGGCTTCTGGGTAGTCACCTTTGGCATCCTTTGCCCATGTAAAGGAACACTCTTGAATAGTTTCCTGTCCAGTATTTCTACAGCACTTCCTGGCAGGTGGCCAAGCATGTAGTTGCCCTTTCCCCTGTTACATGGTAGCTGCCAACCATAGTGACCAGGATGGCTTCCAGGAGATGGAGGACAGACAGGCTGCTTTGCTGCCCTGCAGAGATCGGATGGGTTTGTAGACCTTTTCAAGCTTAAAACTGGAGAGGCCTGGGTCCTTGTCTTACAGTTATGTTGGTGTCAGGACTTTGGGGAATGGAAGTGAGGGGGGTTTTTTCTGGCTTGCAGATCCTTATTTAGAGGAAGGACTCCCACACAAAAGTAGTGAGCTGTTACATTTGTGTTGCTGGCCCAGCTACTCAGACTGGGCATTGGCAGAGCTTCACAGTAGGAGCTATAAGTCAGGTTTATTCTCTCGGTTTCCTGAAAGATCTGTTTATTGTCAGTTTAAAGGAGTTCAGAATTTTAGACATAGAATGACTTCAGAAAGGATTTATTATTTTGAGCTGCAGTCCCTCTGTGTAAGCATCAGCTGCCTGTCAGTGCAGCGTGCTGTAACATTACCTTCTGCAACATCAGCAAGGAAAAAAGTGATCAAAAGAACTGTTGGCAAAGGAGCAATTACAGTACTTACCAACAGTTCCTCAGAATTTAATCTCTAAACAACTAAGGACGGCATATAAATTGGTCCACCCCGTGATAATGTCCCACTTGAATTTGTAAGGCGTATGGGAGAAGGAGGAAAAGACCTTGGTTTTTCTAATATATGCCTTTAAAATACTCATGACTACAATACTGTAGATATGACTCTTCTGCATAGCAAACTGGTTGCTCATAGCTACAGTGTCATAGATATGACTCTTCTGCATAGCAAATGAGTTTTAAACAGGCATTAAACCTAAAAGGTTTGGCACTAACTGAAAGGTCAGTGAAATATTGATCATTAGTAACAAACCTCATTCTCCATGACAGGATATTATCACGACTCCAATATAATAAAAAAGAGCTGTGTATGTGCTGATTTCTTTTTTAGCAGTTCTATATTGTGAAGTCAGTACACTTAGCCAAGCTGAATGCTAAATATAGACTGAAAGGGGCAGTCTTTCATAGCTGTCTTTATGGGTCCTGCAGGACTCAACAGGTTCCTATGGGTCTAAAAGTAGAGAGAAGAACTGCAGAACAAGTTTTCTTCATGTGATTTTCACTGGCTGATTTCTTCCATACTGGCACATTAACTGAATATAATTATGTTGTAAGTAATGTTTCATTCTGCTGGTTTTTAACCTTTTAGATTTTATTTAGTTTTTTTTCTGTGAAGAATTTTCAGTGTGTTCTCTTTCTACATTCTAATTTTACCACAACAACTTAAAAAGAAATTTAAAAGTCAGACTGGAGAAAAAGTCTTTAAGTACAAGATAAAGTGAATCTCAAAACCTCAGTGTTTACATTAGTTTGTTGGGGAAATAATGAATACTTTTGGCCAGCAACACTGATGTCTGTATCCTTTCTCCTTTGTTTGCCATGTCAGTGGAATCAAACAAATGTAATATAAACTTTGTTGCATTAGTAATGGTTATCTTCCCTGTGGTTACATGCACAAATGCTTAAAAAATAACAGTAAATGCAGAAACATATAATTCATACCACTAATGAATCTTATTACAGCTCAAGTTGTTAAGAAGAGTCTTCCCTGAAGTTGCAGGGAGGTACTAATCAGAATACCCAAGAGAAACAACTGCTCTTCAGAAGCTAAAAATAACCAAAAGCCTTTGTGCATGAGGTGGTAACTTTCAGCATGCTGTTCAAATGCAGGGCTCTGTAGTGATTGCAGTTGGCTACGGATGTGCACGCGAGGAGAGAGCAGAGCAGAGCCAGTGCTGGGGGGAACGTGGTTCACAGACTGTGCTGCCTGGCACCACGTAATGTTCTAGAGGAAGGACAGTGGGCACAGCCATCTGTCCTGAAGTTACTGCTGCACACCTAAACGTCATACGCTAGGTAAGGCTAACCCCTACTATGCCAGCTTTTCTACCTTTTCTTTATATTTTGAAGCAACAGGTCTGAGCAGAGTAAAAAATAAGCTGTAATATTTTCTTACATGCTATTAAACAGAAATATGAAAATATCCATGTAGTCCTGTCAACCTCCACTAGCAGAAGAACAAGCCTCATTGTCAAGAGCGCTTTAAGTTCTTAGTCTTTAGACTTATTGAGGCAAACACTCAGGGCTTTATTCCTCAGACTTTAGGTTTTTAATTAGGAAAATTAAAATATAGTTGCTATATTAGGAATCTGGTCACACTGTGTTCTGTATTGTTCAGAGAAGGAAAGAAAGCTCAGAAGCACATCAGGAGGGCAGTTCAACCCATCTAGGATTCAGAAATCACCCTTAGGTGCTTAACAGCCTTCATCAATAAGAGATTTGCATCCCATGAAGTGCTGATTTATGTTGGCAGGTAAAACTGAACTTGGGAGCTTTGATGAAATACTAAATGGTAAGATGTATTCTACTCCAAATCTAAACTAATCTCTGTGAGCTCCCCCTCTTATGTTCACGGGCAAGAAAAAAGTACATTTAGGCTGCAATTCTAAGTTCAAAAAGATGTATCTTAGAATAAGAGAAATATTACCTGGAGGAATGTATTTTTCTTCAATAATTACAAAGGGAGTTTTCAGTGACAAGTGTAGTCAAACCTGCCTACTTAGAGCATCTGCATCTCCTTATGGCTAGAACTGTAGTTTGTTTCTAGAAGGCATTTTTGGAATCAGAGGCATAAAGAAAACCAAAAGACTGATAAGGAATAATGTGCAATTCACAGAGGAGCCTCCTTAGGTATTGCTTCTTTTCTATATATATTATTCCTTCAAAACTGTATTTGTATAAAAAAATCATTCACTGAGTTCATGCACCCAGACTCTACAGAGAAACTGTTTTTGCAGTTTGGGCCTCATCCAGTGTTTTTTTTAAAGCAAGGAGTATTAGTCTGAAGAAAAGGCTTTGCTATCAACCTTTATTTTGTCCAGAATTTGTCCAGTCTAGAAGACTAATTTTTCTGTTCCATTTTTCACAAATAATAACTTCACAGTATTATTCTAAGGTGTATAAGCAGACAGGTATTCTTGCTGCTTATCTCGTATACCTATACCTGATTTCTCTGTCTTATCTCTAAATTATTTGATGCTGAAAGCAGAGGACCTGAGTGACATCCTTCCTGTCAGTGTTAGTGAAGGTTTGTCTTTCACTGTTGTCAGAATCTCACCCTACCTCTTACCTCACCAAACCAAAGGGTTATACAACTGAGTGAGTACCATTCAAATCAATGCTGGAGCCAATCAGGCTGATTTTTCTCTCTCTTTCCCCACACACATGCATATGTGTGTGTATGCATAAGTATACACATGTACACAAGCACCATGTAGAAATTAAATGTTATATTCAGCGATCTCCAAGAATAAACAAGTGCTATGTACTGAGTTATCCTTGCCTTCAAGTAAGTGTGCTGGTCCTTCAAATTCCTTTATTTTAAGGGTTGTTTAGGCTGCTCAGTGTTTCCTTAGAACAGGACACCAACTGTTACCAGTTATTTCCCATATCCATGTGTTAAATTACCTTTTAAATTATTATTTACCTTAGATACAATGGAGAGGCCTTCCTTGGAAATTAACCTGCCTGATACACATGAAGAAGGAAAGCTTTATGTAGTTGATTCCTTAAACAACCTAAACAAGCTAAATGTTTGTCCAGATGAATCCCAGCATTCACTAGGTAGGTATGATAGGTTATGCTCTAAGGTTTTCCATATGCACAATCCACATTATGTGTCACTGATGACAACAGGCCAATATGTATGTCAAGCTCTTTACTGAAAAAAATGTAAGAAAAAGATTGAAAATGGCCTAATTTAGACAGATCAGATAATGATTTAGCTATCCCTGCTGAGTATTTAAGTTATTAGGTTCTTGAAAATCCTTGCATTTTGCTAGGGATTCACTGTCAAGCCTGAACTTATTTTCCATCTCCACTGGGGTTTATGAGGTGATCCCTTGCAGGATAATGTCTCTAGTAATGCTCAACATACACCTACTACATAAATAGCACTGTAACTCTTTCCAAGCACTAAAATTCACACATGGCAATAGAAGTACCAGAGAATTTCTGTTCATTCCATTAAGACACATCTCCTAGAGACTCAGACCAGTTATCTGAAATATCCCATGACACTTTTAAGCATTTTACTTCGCAGACTTTCTTGACTTACAGTTTCAGATATGGCTCCTACACTTCTACTGGTTTAATATTATTTATTGAATTAATTAACAAGAATATTTTCACTCGTGATAACTACAATAACTACAATATATTTCAGGTCTTTGTGACCTGAAAATATCTTAAAACCTGGAGCTCTTCAGCAGCATTCCACATAACAATATTTGAATCTGCTTTTATTTCCCTTATTATAATGGCAAATTTGGCTGAAGAAATCTAGATATCAACAATTATGAAATTAGTTTCAAATGGCCATAACTTAATCATGCTTCTTGTTATGGGACTTAAATGCCTTCTCCTTACATCTGTTTCCAAGTCCTCTATATTTTCCTAATGCAACTAACTAGAGTGGTGTTGGTTTCTGCATTTAATGCAAATATGTTAGACATAAAGTACTTAATTCTCATATGCAGATTATCTTGGTATTGACACTCTGTATGTAAAAAATGAGACAATGGCATACCTTGGTTTTAATGTCAAAGAAACTCCTTTTGGTGTAACTGTTTCACTCTCTTTTGCAATTTTTATTGGACAGTATTGTTTACTTTTCAGGTAAATATACAAGGTTCTGTGGAATCATATAGGGTTCTCTGGAATAATCACATGCATGCTCCTCCCTATATTTCAGCAGTAAATAAAGGTAGCCTAATATGTATTTTATTCATAAATTTGTAAAGTGCTTTGGTTCCTTCTAGGATTATTCTTTTAAAATACTTTTTAAGCTTGGAGATTCTGTAGATATCTTATCCCAACAATTAAATACATAAAATCACTTTTTCACAGTCCTTACCTGCCTTATTCAGCAGCATAAAATTCTGGTTCTCTTGCCAGAAAATCAGAGAGATGTAAAAAGCTATTTAAACTGTATATACGTTTTGACTGCATCAGTAAGAGCAAACCAGTAATTTCTTTATGTTTTAGATGATTAAATGTTCCCACTGTTTGCTGTTTGGCAAGAATGTGTGTTCACCAATTCCACACAACACTGCAGTCTGGGATGTTCAGCCTGATGAAATAGTAAGAAGCACTCATTAGGCAGAGCTTAGACCATTTTTGAGACCTGATAACTTAGTATGCTTGACAGGCAGCAGTAGCAGGCCCCACCCATCCTTATTATTCTGATTAGAAAGCAATACTGGTGCAGGCACTTACTATATGGTGCATTTGTTATGAATGCTAAGGGAATAACAATAGAACCTCAAAACCCAAATATGAAAACATTCCAGCTTACTCACAGGCAGGAGTGTGTTAAACACAATACAGAAAATTAGAGATACTCCCAGAGATCTTCTACTAGCTCAGTGGATTGCTCAGCCCCAGGTTGGGTCATTATTATAGTGCTGTAATGGCATATGCAACCTTCCCTCAGTTTTATTGCTACAGGCTCAGTTGCAAAGACCTCAGAGATTTCCACCAGCTGAAACAAGTACACAATTTAGAAATATATTTTTCACAGATGCACATGCTACTCTCCTTTTCAGAAGATAGCAATTACAGGAGGATAAATTATAGTATTTTGCATGTAATTTTAGTATATATGAGACTGACATGAAAATGAAATTCCATTAGCTTCCTCCTCCCCCCAAACAGAAAATAAATCTAAATCTTAATAAGTAGTTACAGTAGTATGTAAACTTGAGACTAATGAATCTATCTCAAGTATAAAATTTTTATATTCACGTGAATTTCCACATGGTATTCACATGTTATCTTTGGGCTTTATTGCCACCTCACATTTGATTGCAACTGTGTCTATGAGAGAAACTACTTACTTTCCCTGTACACAACATGTTCTTTAAATAGCGATAAACTGCCTTGTCAAGCTGATTTGAGGGCACCACTGCAGCTGCTTTTCTTTTTTTTCCCCTCATTCTTCCTGTGCTTAAAGGATGACTTATGTATTCCATATGAAAGTCTGTTCAGTTCTTGGCAACTGGGAGAATAGGTACCTCATTATTTACTGGAACGAAACCAACAAATCCTAAAGACAGTCAAGACCTACATTTATCCTATCCAACATCAGGAGCTTAACTGAGGTGCTTAGTTTGGGAGATTAATCATCCCAGGTATACTTCTATCATCAAAGAGAAAAAGAAGCAAATCTAGAGGATGAATGCGTAGGATGAATCCATACCTTGGTTTTCAATATGAATTTTTCTCTCTTCTCTTCTGAAAAGGTTAAGTCCATTCAAGCCCTTAGAAAGCCTTCGGAAACTCCATTGCAGCCTTTGTACATGTAAAACAGCTGTAAAACTCTGAACCATAAAACAGGTCAACTTCAACAAAACAGTGTATTTCATCAACAGAAATATTTTTCTTGAATATGTTCTAGCAGCTATAACAGATGTATTAGTTTTTATATTTCCAAATTCAAGATGAGTACATTAAGTTGGTTTCTTTCCTTCTCATGCAATATCACTGGAAATGAAATCTGTTGGCCAAAATTATAATGTATTCTGCAACATTTAATGAAGCCAGAAGCATTTTCTCATGTTTTTCTTAACCAACCTCAGCAAACTTTATCACCAAATGATTTGTCATCTCTTAACAGATGAGGAGGAGAATGCTGGTGGCACTGGAGAAAACATGGCAGGGAGCAACACAGGAAATCAGCGTTTGTTCTTCATCACTTTTATTCTTACTTTGATCATCAGTTTGGCACTTGTTTCATTTGTAATATTCTTAATAAGTAAGTAAACCAAAGACTGGTTCTTAAAAATGTAGGGCCAATGGGAAAAGAACTTTGCTGATATGTGTCATGGCACCTTATGACATGCTACTGCTGTATTTGCATGGTCAAAGGCTTTGGCTGCTTATGGGCAGTGGGTCCTGATCCTGGGGGCAGAAGTACAGGCAAATAACTCTCTTTGATCTAAAAGGCACAATTTTATTCTTCAACAGCTGTGAAGAATTTAGATCAGGGGGGCTTATACTGTGTTGCTAAAAATGCTGACTGGAAATGAAATTGAAATTTAAAGGTGATTGTATGGCAGTGAGGTACTTTGACAATGTGCCTTTCACTGCTTTACAGATAAAACTCAGTATTGGTGTCATTCAACTGAAACTGGAATTACACTCAGAGTAACACTTAAATCAGGTTACCTGAAGGAGGACCTGAGGGTTGTCATCTAAGTACTGATTGGAAGTTTGTTTGGAACTAAGAAAATCTCAAAAATAAGAAAAAAAATTAGATAATATATATGAAGATTTGCACGTAGAATTGAACCTGTAGACATCATTACTGTTCCACTTTTTAGGACTGATCGGGTGGGTTTAGCGAAACACATGGCTGCAATGAATATGGTTTATGGAGCCCTTGTCATCATGGGCCTTTCTGAGTAATAGTATTGAACAGAATATGAGGTGCATTATTTTAATTTGGAAGTCTATTTTGTATGAATTGGAATCCATGCAAAATCAAGATTTCTTATATCCTGTAGTGGGGAATTTACTGGAACATAGCAAAAATCTTTATTTTCCTTTTTGAACAGGAAATTCTAATGCTAACTAAATTTTCATACAGGCACTAAAAGAATGGAATATAAGACAAGTAAAAAACGCAAAGTAGATTTTAAGTGACATGATTGTAAAATCCTAACTGAAATACCTTATACTTGAATTTCAGATTTATTTAATAGGGAGCTGCCTGAAGTAGAGCCCTTGTATAGAAAAATGAGTAATGTGCTACTCTAGTAAAAGAATGATAAAGTAATTGTGAAAAGCCTTCTTACAGGAATTAAAGCACTTTGCTTGGGCTCAGGTTGGTGGAGGCCTGTGGTTTTTGAAACTGATTTCCAGTGGTGTTTCAGTTTATATATGTTATGTTGTATAATCTGAGATTATATTTGCAATCCACATACATGCATTCATTTAGCATTGACACTATTAGACTTAAGCTTCAAAACCCATGGGTAAATTCTGTTAACTTCAGAAGGCCAAAACAAAAATAGTTCTCGCACATTTGTTTGCTAGAGGAGGCTGGCCTACAAATGACAATCCTGGGGAAACTAATGGAATAGATATGCTCCTGAGGACTGCAGAATTATCTGAGCCATAGTATATTTTATTACACTGCACTAAAGTGAAAAAAAAACCAAAACAGAAAATAAACAATTAAAGAATGCAGTGAGCAGGTAAACCTACCAAATGTATAACTTCTTATCATTAGGTTCTGCAATTGTTTTCCTGGTTAATATTTTTGTTCATCATAATTCCCTACAAACTCTCACAGGAATGCAAGTGAGGGTAGTGATGCTCTTGATTTAAATGTTGCTAATTTAATGTGGTACATTTTCCTTTTCAAGTTCAAACTAGAAACAAGATGGACCAAATATCAAGCAGACTACTATCTGAAAAGAAGAACATAGAAGATCTGAAGAAAATTAACAGTATTTTATTAAAGCATCTAAATCAATCAGGAATTAAGGATAAGTCTTCCAATCTTCATGATTACCTATTAACCCATGCTGAACTCAAAGTCCCTGGAGAATAGATCTTCTTTGGAATGAAATTTAGCATATTCATGACTCAGATATTTTTACATATGTCACACAGGTTGCTTAAACATTATGATATGGTCACCGGAGCATTGGAAAAGCCAACTGAATGAAAAATATTAGAAAATAATATTTTATCCTGGTTTATTTGGACGTAGATTTTTAAAACTAAGCCCATAGGAGTCACAATAAACAACAGATTGTCAACAATTTGGGGCAAGAGTTCTGGATTCCTTGTGTATTGTAAATTGCAGGGGTAAGGGCCTAGTTTTACTTTAAATGTAAGTGAACAATTACAGAAAACCATGATTTCTATTCACATGATTCCAGCATGACCTTGTTCACTTAATCGTTCTCCTGTGTCTTTGGTACAAGTTTTGTGTTTATTTTTAATATTATTTGTATTTAAGGATAACTTCGGATTTAATAACTTATAAATAAATTCATTTCTGCCATAGAGCTCTGTGGTTTTCCTTTCTGTCCATTTAAATACACTGACTTACTACTCTTTTTGTGGAAAACCTCTAAACTGGAATAATAACAAACCCTTTCATAACATGCCATATTCAGCCCAAATTTGTATTGACTGAGTGGGTGTCCTATTGTCTTACATGAAAAATGGGTTTAGAGGACTCAGTCTGTTAATTTCATAACATCATCATAGCAAACCCATCTCATAGCAATGCTAATATGCTGTACTTGCAATCTGAGGGAAGTTTCTGGGTGAAGGCCAAGTGTTTTTATGAAGTTATGTGGGAAAAATGCTACATGTTCTTGTATTCTTCCCTATACTTGCTGTTGGCCACTATCAGGGAAGGGCCAGGTGAAATATGGTCGGAACCTTCATGGTTTTAAAGTGGAGCAATACCTCAGAGGGTGAAAGGAGCCGACACTTTCTCACTCTGAATTTACACAGTTCTGGAGACCAACATATGAAAGTGTGAACCCATAAGAGACTGGTGCTTTGTCATTTTAGTATTCAGAACCTGGTACTGGAACATACATTATGAAGGCACCTCCAATATCAATAAATAAATTGGTTACTCCCATCATGACGGTGTGATGGCAGCTGACACTATGGAATATGTCCAACATCTTTTCTTTTAGTTTGAGTTCTTCTTCTCATCCAATTCTTTCTTATCTCTTCTGGACAATTTTACAAAAAAAATCACCAAAGTCAACAGCTTGCACTGCAGTCTTCTTTTCCAGAATGACAGTCCTTTCTGTGATGACTATTTCATTGTCTACAACAGAGTGAAGAACTCAGTCCAGGAGACTTTCGTGGTATCACTCTACTTGGATTTGCCCAGCAATTCTTTTCCTTTTATTGGGAGGGCTTTGCTTTACACCTATGTTTTACATCATCTTCTCTCATTTTCCTGATGTATTACTGTCAAATTATTCACATGAAAACCATGAAGTTCCATTTTAAGAGTTTATTACTCCTGCTTTTAATTCCCAGTTGTAGTTGTAATTATCTCCTCTAGGTGCCTCAAATAGTTTTTATAAAGATGACTCAAATATAGCTATCAGGGAATGATAAAAATGATGTAGAAAAGTTGTAAGGAATATCCTTCTGTAAATGCTGTTAAATGACAAAAGAAACACTATCTTAAGACTAAAAACATGACACTTGTAGTGTTGCTTCTCTGTTCTTCTCTGAGCTGTCACCTGCTTTTTAGTGACAGTACTAAGTTCTCATCTCTCCCACTCACATTGTAGCTACTGCAACTGCTCTCGAGTTCCTGCCTTGTACAGAGGAATTGATAGAACATTCACCCCCCTCCACCCCTCTCTTTAAATCGTAGTATTCTTGTAAATCTGTCAGGAAAATAAGAACATTAACATGTAATGGACCAAATGTGCCTTTTGGCACAGATATGCACACATATCTGTACCTGTGAGCAGGGAGAAACAACTCCAGTATTTAGCACTCAGTGGCAATCTCAAACACATGGATTTCACCCTCATTTCCACTTCAGCTATCAGAGCGGTCGGTGTGGTCAAACAGAAACTGATACCAAGAGCCCATAGATTCTTTTTCTGGCAGGAGACTGTAAATAAAATGTGTCCTAGAGCAACAGCGCCCCAAGAAATGAAAGTTTCCTCATCTCTCTGATCTTGTCCTCAATTACTCTTAACATGGTTGTTCAAACAGTACTCATAATAAATCCACTTTTTCTGTCTCTGTTATTGATTAGAAGTGTTGGGGTTTTTTTCACTCCATGGTTTGATCCTCCAAGATGCTGAGTGCCCTCAACTGTGACCAGCTGGGGCATAACAATGTACAGGCATGCTCAGTATCATACAGGACTGACACCCCAGATCAACCTTTTCATATTTAATTGCTTCTTTGCTTGCAGTGATCAGCAACTGAGATCAGTGACTGAAAAAGTGCAAAGGTCCAAGGCTCATCCTGTTAGTGCTGCTGAAACACAGTTGTTGTTGGATACACTTGCAGTCAAGGAAGACATGGGGCAGCACTGCTTACAGCTGCTTATGGCTTCTCAGATCAAGTACCCCCTAAGCGGAAACAAGTAGTGGCTCCTTTAGGGGAACATTTCTTTCTAATCTACTGGCAGTGAAGTAGTCCCAAAGAAACCAATACTGGACCTTTAAAATCTTTTACAAACTTGACCCTGAAGTGAATTTCAGCTCATTCTAGAGCCCCATAATTCATCTTGAATAAACAGCTAAGTGACTAGTGAACTCCAAGCTCCAACTGCATAACCACTGTGCTGTATATGGATGTTACAATGTCTCCTGCAGACATGGCTGCACATCTCAAGAACCTTTGCCATGTCTGGCATTACAACCACAAACAGGAGGAAGACAATCTGACAGTAACAGCTTCATCTTACAATAGTCACAATTGTTGTCCTCGATAGTACTGCTTCTTTCCTTTTTCTCTTATTTGCAGCCTGTAGAGGTATCTACACAGAGTGATTTGCCTTTTAGTATTTCTCTTAGTCCACTGCAAATGAAAAGGGTGCACAGAGGGTTCAGATAGATTTGATAATGTGCCACTGACACTCATGTGCTGCAAGTACTATCACTCCTGAAATGACAACATGGTTTCAGGAAATTTTCTGCTGAATAAACCTGGACAATAGTAGAGAAAAGCTGGTAAGCAAAGATAAACACTTAGAAGACTTAACCAAGAAAATACCTCCAGCTTCCATCAAAGGCATCATCATGCCAGTCCCTGAAGTGTTGGCTGAATCTTTAGGTGGCTGGGTAGCATCAATAGACAAAATACTTTCTTCCCCTGGTTAGCTTGCTGAGAAATTCATTCCTTTGTTCCAGACATCCATAACAGTCCACGTTCTTGTTAACCTCAAACCATCAGACATTATCTGACTATGTGAAACTAAGTGTGGGGAGACTATACAGTACTAAATAGTAGAGGGTTGGCTAGTGCAGACATTTGCTTGCCTTCCTTGGGGTCATGTTACCTTAGATCTCAGCCTTGTGCTAGTGGGATTAAGAGGAACATTCTTTTCAATTAAGGAAAAAAAGGCACATTTGGTCCATTACATGTTAATGTTCTTATTTTCCTGACAGATTAACAAGAATACTACGATTTAAAGAGAGGGGTGGAGGGGGGCTGAATGTTCTATCAATTCCTCTGAGATTCATGAGAAATAGTAACACTAAGGCCAAAGAAGTTAGTCCTATTCAAGAACTCAATCAATCTTAGAATTCAAGAAAAGGCTTTTACAGACTCTGTTTCCGATCCTTTTTCTGGTTTCTGGGCCACACTTCAGCAATCGAAATGCTATCCACGATTCACTGACGAGCCAGCAAAACCTCTGAATGGTAATGAGAACCTTCTAGTAGAAACACTCACAGCACAGTGCTGCTGCTAATTTATCACTTTGAGGCAAACCACATTACACACAACGGTGAAAAGACAATTTAAAAATCGATTGCCTGACAATTTGAATATCTATTAATAATTATGGGTTTGCTTTTTGAGCTCTGCACTGCTCATTTAATCTTAATATCTTCTTCACCACATAACCGACTTTAGAAAACAGTGTTTGTCTACAAGGTGATATAAAATGTTTAAACTCACAGACACCCTTTGCTCTTATGCAAAAGCTCATGGATAATTCATTAACTTCCCATTTTTAGGGTGTTCTTTTTTAAAACCTTTAGTTTTTTTCTTAAAGCAACACTGAAGTATTTTCTTCAGAAGACTTCTCCCTGAGTACTCAAAATTATATGGGTGGATATTCACCAGGAGCTGTAGTGATAGGATGTTCTGGGTTACACAGAAATTCTGGTATCCACCTTTTCTTTTCTCCAAATACGCCTTTTTGGTGTTTTGGTGCTTTGCCGCCTTTAGAGAGACTGAATGCTAGTGATTAATGACTCAAACTTTGGACCACCTGCAGTGACAGCCCATGGGCTGTAAGAGACTGGGCTATTGGTGCTGATGGCTCAATCAATGCGCAGAGTGGACACCAGGCCAGGGGCTGCAGATGTGCACATTCAATACCTCAGGCAACAAGCTGGGTGTTAAACAAGGTAAGGAAAGGGGCAAACCCTGCAAGATGGGGTAGTGTTTCTTTTTTCTTACACAGATGATTCAGCTGTGATAATTCCCTGGGACATTCACACTAAGCCTGAAGGTTCACGATAATTTAGATGAGGGGATTCAGTCCATCATCAGCAAATTTGCAGATGACACCAAGCTGGGGGGGAGTGTCGATCAGCTGGAAGGTAGAAGGGCTCTGCAGAGGGACCTGCATAGGCTGGAGAGTTGGGCTGATTCCAATGGGATGAGGTTCAACAAGGCCAAGTGTCGGGTCCTGCACTTTGGTTACAACAACCCCCTGCAGTGCTACAGGCTGGGGACAGAGTGGCTGGAGAGCAGCCAGGCAGAAAAAGGACCTGGGAGTCTGGATGGACAGGAAGCTGAAAATGAGCACAGCAGTGTGCCCAGGTGGCCAAGAAGGCCAATGGCATTCTGGCCTGGATCAGGAACAGTGTGGCCAGCAGGTCCAGGGAAGTGGTTCTTCCCCTGTACTCAGTGCTGGTGAGGCCACACCTCGAGTTCTGTGTCCAGTTCTGGGCCCCTCAGCTCAGGAAGGATATTGAGGTGCTGGAGCAGGTCCAAAGAAGAGCAACAAGGCTGGTGAAGGGACTGGAGCTATGAGGAGAGGCTGAGGGAACTGGGGTTGTCCAGCCTGGAGAAGAGGAGGCTCAGGGGAGACCTCATCACTCTCTACAACTCCCTGAAAGGAGGTTGTAGCCAGGTGGGCATCAGTCTCTTCTCCCAGGCAGCCAGCAGCAGGACAAGAGGACATGATCTTAAGCTCTGCCAGGAGAGGTTTAGGTTGGATGTTAGGAAGAAATTCTTTACAGAGAGGGTAATCAGACATTGGAATGGGCTGCTCAGGGAAGTGGTGGATTCTCTGTCCCTCAAGGTTTTTAAGATGAGACTGGATGTGGCATGGTGTTGGATCAAGGGTTAGACTTGATGATCGTGGAGGTCCTTTCCAACTCAGCTGATTCTATGATTCTATGATGAGTCATAATGGACGATAATGAGCTCATAATAGACATAAGAGAGAGCTGCAACATCTTAGAAAGTGTCAAAGACTCCTGAAGTATCCTGTGACTCACAGTATTACATCATCAAGCATAAAACTCCCCACTGCAGGGGAGGTACCAGAGGCCTTCCCATCTGAGCCTGAGTTTTGGGGCTTCCCAGACCACCCTGGACTTCTACCACCACCTCAGATCTAAACTGTGATCACCACTTCAACCAACAAACATGGAAATTGCAACAACCAAGTCTCATCACTGGATCTAACAAGTGTCTTATGGGTCTTTCCAGTCACCTGGGGGCTCTGGAGCCCTTCTCCGACTGCCTGTACCAGCACTGCAATCTCATTCCAGTGTCACAGAAGCGTCTACTGGTATTGAATCCCATCTATCCACTGTTTCCTCCCAGCACCGACTCTTCCACCGTTCTTCCTGTTTTTCAGGTGTGGGGGAGGGGAACCATGTGGAAGGGTGGCCTTCTGTTCTCTGTGCTGTGGCCACGTGTGTTTTTTCCAGGTGGGGGAGGCCGGCTGCCATCTTGATTTGGTCTGGTGGGCAGGGTTTGAGGAGTTTCTCCTCATCAGTTGACTTAACCCAGTTTTATCAATATTGTTGTTAGCATTTCTTCTTGGTAAAGAGTTATTTTTTCACTTTCATCTGGGCATATTTAGTCTCTCTCTGCATTGGAGAAACCAGGGGTAGTGAATCCGAGGGAGGAAACTTCTGTCCAAGTTCTCTGCCCCTCCAAATTTTCTCAGACCAAGACATAGGGCAAGGAGTAATCGGTTCAAACTAAAGAAGGGAAATTTAGGTTAAATATACGGAAAAAATTCTTTACTGTGGGGGTGGTGAGACATTGGGACAGGTTGCCAGAGAGGTTATGGATGCCCCATCCCTGGCAGTGTTCAAGGCTAGGCTGGATGGGGCATAGAGCCATCTGGTCCAGTGGAAGGTATCCCTGGCAGGGGGCTGGAACTAGATGATCTGTAAGGTGCCTTCCAACCCAAACCATTCTATGATTCCATGATTCTATATGTAGGTGATACCAACAATATTTTTTTTGTTTGTTTGTTTTTGGGGTTTTTTTTTGTTTTTGTTTTTAACAGAAGGTATATGGATTCTATTTCTTTTTGTGCATCATCAGTGACTGCCTGCCTGCCTGCCTCCTGGAGCAAGCCTTAAAACTAGACAATGGAGGACAAGTTTTCTACCTGTGAACCAGTAATAACAAACCCAGAAACTAATGGTACTAATTTTAATAGAATTTTAGGTGTAGTCTTTTGGTTAAAAACAAACAAAATACCCACCCCCCCAAAAAAAAAAAAAACAACAACAACAACAACAACAACAAAAAACCCCAACCAAAAACCAAAGAAACAACTTGTCTGTTCAGCTTATCATGGAGTATAAGGCAAGTTTTCTTAGAAATGCATCTCGTAGATGCTGATGCTCACTAGTAAGATTTTGTTCAGATTGGTGTACCAGAGCTGCTACTTTGATCCCAAGCAGCTTTTGGATTGCTTGAGATGAATATGATGAGTCAATACTCCAGCTCCCTGTGGTTGTAGTGTTCAGGTTCTGGCTTGAACTACACTCAGCTTTGTACAAAAATCTGCAGCTAGAGGGTCCTCAGCTATGGACAGCGAGTCAGCTTGCTGAAGTGCACAGGGAGTGAATGAAATCCAGTGAACTGATTCAGCACCTATAAATAAATACTGTTGGGCTCGCTTAAGGCCTCCTCCTTAAGGAACGGTGGTACTGACAAGACATCGAGATAAGCTGATAAAAGCTCTTCCCTAACTCTGTTCATGGCTTTTGTGTCTTCCCCGAAGAGCCACCTACAGCCCGCGCAGCTGCTTCGGGGCCTTTTATTGAGGCACCTGGGCAGAGGGCAGCGGCAGCCACCGGCCACGAAAGGCATTTCCTGGCAGGAGTGTTGGGAACACGTCATTCTCCCATTCCTGTGTCAGCAGTGCCCAGGGAGGGCCGAGAAGGGTCTCTGGGCGGCCAAGGGCCACCCCTGGCGGCCGCCGGGGCCGTGACGGCCGCCGGGACAGAGGAAGGATGCGGGAGGAGCCTGGGGGGCCCGAGGCACCACCGTGGGAAAGCGGTGCAGCTGCAAGGAGCGGGAACGGGGCGTGGCGGGGCCCACTGGGATGCGGAGGGTGTGTGGAGGGGGTGGCTCAGGGATGGGCGTGGCGCGGGGGGGGAGCTGCGAGAGTAAATGAGTTGCCGCTGCGCGCTCCAGCCCGAAAGGTGCTGGTGTTCAGCCTGCTATCAAAGAGCCTGGTTTTCTCCAGTAGCTTTTGCTTTTTTATTTTCTTCCCTCCCCTCCCAGCAGTAATGCCTTTTTTAATGAGTTTTTCAGTGCCTATTATTTTGATGGAAATTCTTGAGCACGTACTTGCCAGGCTTATAGATAGAGAAAGAGCAAGGAGGCTTGGTGAAAGTGCAGCTGATTAAACACATTACCTTGAAAAGAGAGATATGTGATCTAGTACACGTGTAAATGTGTAACACAAACATGTACTAGTTTAAATCTTCACTTCAGTATTTGCACACCGGTCACTGCTGACTCCATTACCTGAGGTCTGTGAAACTTCTCTGCTGTGTACTACAACAGTACACCAGGGGGTCATGATCAAATCAAGTCTCGAAAGGAAGGAATTAAGCAATGTAAATATCTTTTGAGACATGTGAGAGCCATTCAGCATTCCCCTTCACAGAAAGCAAGGAGCGAGCAGGCAGGTGAGGTCTGCACTGGAAGATGAAGATGAACAGAGGGATGGTGTCTGACAATCTCAGAAAACCTGGACCTCTCAAATATCTGCTTTGCTGATGTATGTGGGGCACCTGGGATAGGGACTGTCTTAGGAGTATCCTTAGCCCATCTTAGAGGTGAGGATGGTAATTTTGGGGGGAAGTGAAGCTTGTTGTGTGCTTTCCTTCTGGGGGGAAGTGAAGTGTGTTGTGTGGGAGAAGGTCTGTGGTGACCTCCGTGAATATATGAAATGCAGCTCTGCCTGGGGGCAGATGGGGCAAGAGTCCTTGGCTCAGCAGGTGGCATTATCCAGGCCTGGTAGCTGGGATACTGTTTTCTGAGAGGTGATTAACTTGGATCTGCACTTGTCTGTTCAGCATCATATTTTCCTTTCTTAGATATGTTATAAAATGACATTTTACCAGTGACTAGAATGGCCATTCACACACTGATGGAGAATGTACTGATAAGCCTGTTAGACAATCATTGACATGGAGGCATACACTTTGGCAAGGATTAGGCATATGCATTAATTTGGGGGAGATGTAGGCCCTCTGGAAAATTGTTGTAGTGCAAGGGGCAACTTTATATCCATGATCTATTCACTCATTTTGAGATGGAGAAATTCTTATGCTACTTAAAGAACCCTTCCCAATATACTGCAAAGCTAGTAAAGATGAACTTGATTATTTCAATAAATGCCTCTATTATGTTTTATGGACCAGCATTTCCCTTTCTGTAAGAATCTGGGATTTGTAGTTTGAATTTCTGTCATCTTACTGAAATAGCCACACTAGCTGTCCCAATATGATGTTATACCTGCCAGTAGTCAACAAACTGCCTCTTTCTGCAGGTAAATACTACAGACAGAGCTGGGTCTATTCAAAATGGGTCAGTCCCCTCATTGATGAGAGACTGCAGTTTCCTCTCTATACAGATTTCCTTCTGGGGGACCTGTGGCCTGGGCTCGGTCCTGATCAGATAGCTGCTAACTGATTTCTCTGTCCTGAGCGATTGTAACCTGTTGCAGCTTAAAACAGCTCAACACAGCTTTAAGGTGATAAGAAAGAATTTGTCATTCTAGTGTATAAGGAATTTTGACTGGTATTTATAGTCAGTTTAGCTATCCATCTTGGTAGGAAGTGAAGCATCTTATTTGTAACAGATACTTCATAGTTCTGTGCACCTCAGTGCAACATTCTGTTTCCGTTTAAAGGACAGTAGGCTCCATATTTTGCAACCACAAAAGTGTTGCACAGTCTAATTGGAAGGGAAACTCACCCTTCCTGAACTGTTGATATAATCTCCTATACTTTACTTAGGAATAACAAGTATAAATACCATTACTTGGCATGCAATGAACTATTTGGAAAACTTTCCATCCAGGTTCACCTTGCCAGCTCCAGGTGTCCTTGACAAGTAAAAAGTCTTTATGGTAATTTCCAACAATTTGTTTTACATAGCTTAGTTCTAGTTCTTTGTTAGATATCTAAAAAAGCGATGGAGTTGCTAATTTCTAATTAAGTTACCTCTTTGGGGGATTTTTTTTTTATGAGTACCACAGACTGTACTTCTCACCTGCTGTTAATTTCTTGCCAGCCAGTCATGCACTGTATTTTCTTGTTCCTCCTACAAAGGCATCAACTTCATATGAAAGTCACAGAATCACAGAATGAGTCAGGTTGGAAGGGACCACAGTGGGTCATCTAATCCAACCTCTCTGCTCAAGCAGGCCAGAGCATATGGCACAGGATTGCATCCAAAAGGCTCTTGAATATCTCCATTGAGGGAGACTCCACAACCTCTCTGGGCAATTTGTTCCACTGTGTGGTCACCTGCACAAAGAAGTTCTTCCTCATGTTCAGGTGGAACTTTCTGAGCATCAGTTTCTGTCTGTTGCCTCTTGTCCTATTGCTTGACACCACCAAGAAGAGCCTGGCTCCATTCTCGACACCCTCCCTTCAGATACTTATAGACATTGATGAGGTCCCTTGTCAGTTGACTCTTCTTGAAGATGAACAAGCTCAGCTCCCTCAGCCTTTCCACATAAGAGAGATGCTCCACTCCCTGAAGGATCTTTGTTGCCCTCTGCTGGACCTGCTCCAGGAGCGCCATGTCTCTCTTGTGCTGAGGAGCCCAGAACTGGACACAGCACTCCAGATGTGGCCTCACTAGGACTGAGCAGAGGGACAGGATCACCTCCCTCAACCTCCTGGCAAGGCTGTTCCTAATGCACCCCAGGATACCATTGGCCTTCTTGGCCACCAGGGCACACTGCTGGCTCGTGAACACTTTGTTGTCCATCAAGACCCCCAGATCCTTATCTACAGATCTGCTTTCGAGCAGGTCATCCCCCAACCTGTACTGGTGCACAGGGTTATTCTTCCCCAGGTGCAGTCCTAACTACTGACACTTTTACTTGAAACCTTTTCTTTCTCAAATGTATTTTTTTACATGTAAATGGTACAAGTTTAACAAGTGTCACTGAAAGGTACATTTAAACACCCACTAATTTAAGAGCTGTAGCCTTTACCTAGGAAATAGTGAGTAATAGCTGAAATCTCCTTATGCCTACAATAGGATAGCTGAGCAGCCTCTCCTTGAGCTAGTAGACAAAGTAGGGGAGGGGACAATAACACTACCGTTGCCTTTCTTGTCCTGCGTAGACTATGATTCATCAGAAGAGCTCTAAAAAACTGAGCAGATTGCATACTGTAGGAGAGAGAGATGTGCAAACAGCTCATTTCTGAATCCTGGCAGACAGCTGTGAACTAGATGCTAAATGATCAGTATTGCAAGGGGAGGGTGTTTAAATTCTCAGGAAAATATTCTGTTGCATAGGTGTGTTTGCAGGCTTCCAAAGTTACATGGCAAATTAGCTGGAGTTTTGAAGAGCTCAGTTTTGAGCACAGATGAACGAAGTGACAGTGAGCTGGAAATAAGGTGCTGGAAAAAAGCTATGTGGTAGTAACCTTTTTGTCATTCAGAGTCATTATGAGGATAAGCTAAATACTGCAAGGATCTAGTGATAAGAACCAGATAATGGCATCTTTTTTTGGTTTGGTTTCGTGGTGAGGTTTTTTAGTTGGTTATTTGTTTGTTTGTTTGTATTTGGTTTTTTGTTGTTTTTTGGTTGTTTGTTTTTCCCCCATGAAAAACAATAGGAAAAATCCTGCTTGATTCAAGTGGAACATGATTTTTCTGAGTCATTATTCTACCTGTATGATGTGAAAGGGGGAAAGATTCTTAACTCTATTACTCGTACTGCTGATCAAAGATGGATCTGAAAACTAATTTCTTCTAAGGCCAAAGGAAGCATCTTGCTCAGTGTTGAACAGGTGGGAAGGGAGAGGATGCTCCATAGGTGTGCAAGGGGTAGAGACTTTCCTGGCAGCAATAGGAAGAGGTGATAATGGCACCAGTTGCATTTGCATTTTTTTAACCTTCTCCTTGCTGGAAATTTTCCCTGACTTGATTTGGCATTTTGATCTTGGCACCCAAAATGCAGAGCATCCTGACACAGAACACTTCTTGAACAAATACAGTGGGTTTTGGCACAGTTTGAGTTTGCACCTTAGTGGGAATCAGGGCTCCCCATGAAGCAGAGGAAGGGAAGCAGTGCCATTCATTGGCAGATCCTGCTCAAGTTTTTAAGCTTTTCAGTTTCCCTTTCACATTACAAGTTACTAAATTGAAAACACAGAGATACAATTCCTATATTTTGAGACATTTTTTTTGTGGAATATATAATGTCTGACACCTTCAAAGAGAGTTGTATACACCTGAGTACATTAACTAGTTAATGAAAAAAAAAGAAAGATACTTTGGTAATAAGTGCTGGTAAAAGGGAGCTGGTGATGGGAAGATTTAGAACACACACTAAAGAGAAATCTGAGCAAAGCTTTTTAGGAGACGGTACATACTTTTTCCACTAGGTGGTGGAAATCTGCCACCATTCACAGCTTTTAAAAAACAGGAAAAAAACACATAATTATGAAGGGCAGGCTGAATTAAGATAGAAAATAGCTGTAATAACAGCTTATGATGTATCGATTAAAATGAGTTCTCTGCCTGTCGAAGAGACAATCATAGAAAATTATTCTTAATGCTATCTCTGACACAAAGGCAAAAATGTCAGTTAGGGAGGTTTTCTGATGTTTTAGAAAAGGAAATGAGAGGATAATTTAATCCAAATGAATTCTCTCACCCTCTACAGAAGGACTGTCATCTGTAATTTCAGACCATGGGAACTCAGGAAACAAATCTCTCATGCATTTATTTATCTTCAGCTGCCAAAATATATTTTTTAAATTAGTCATTTTAATTAACATGCTTCATAGGTCTCCCACAACCCAAGACTCTCTGCCATGTAAGCATTGTTTCTAAAGGTGTCCTCATGGTGGCAGTAAAGCGATCAATTATTTAACAACAACAGATTTGAAAAGGACACAATTTTCTCTTGTTCTTGGTATAATTCTTGGCTGGAACAGCAGAGACAAAGCACATGCTCTGGTGCTAACATCACAGAAGGAGCAAGGATTTGCAAATTCTTCTAGTACAGAACCAACAAACAACCACTGCTAACTTTTTTCCACTTAGTATCCTTCAAAGATACTCTCAAGCCATACCTGATATACGATTCGTGTTTTAAGGTGAAAGCAACTATCATGGAACAGTTTTCAAAGGTATTGAGGACCTACTGTTTTTCTCTTAAATTCATGGCTCTTACCTCAGTAGCATATCCCAGAGATAAAGTCATCAACACACCATTTTTGGGGAAAAAAACAGATGATGAGATGCCTTCAGCTACTGAGATGCAACTGATCAATGCTCTTTTGGTCCAGACAATGAGGGTCACACCAACTCTACTCCTCCATATCATTACCAGGGAATATGATTTTGCCATTTGATCTCTCTCCTTGGCCTGCCTGTCTAATCTCTGAGCAACCTGCATATTGCATGGGTACCCCACTGATCTGTGCAATAACTATGATTCTTGCTCTTACCACTGAAGAGGTCTTGCACTCCTAAGTATGATCAACCACGTTTCCCCTGCCATCTTCAGAAATACCAGTCTTTGCACTGTTCTTATCTACTGCTCTCCTTTACTCCTACAGTTGAGCAGTGATTTCTGACTGTGGTTATGCAGCAATATTGTAAGCAGGGCGGCTGTGCAGAAGTAGGCTGGCTTCATATCCACTAACCTTGTAGGCAGAGACTGCCAGCCCTTCTGTCCACACACTGATGTGCTGCCTCAGGCTTATATCTTGTCAGCCTAATTTTATCCCTTTCCCCCTTCAAATCTAGTTTAAAGCTGTCTCAGTGTCCTGCTAACTCTTGTGCAAAGATCCTTTTCCTCCTTTGAGACGGGTGTACCCCATCTGTCACCAGCAGGCCTGGGGTTATGATGACTGATCCATGATCAAAACTTCAGAATTCTTCCAGTGACACTGGGCTCAGAGCCAGGTATTGATCTGCTGGCTCTTCCTTTTACTTCCCTGATTACTCCCTGCAGCTGGGAAGCCCATGCTCCTTATTCCTTAACCAGTTATCTTAAGGCCCTGAAGTCTCTGTTGATCTCCCTCAGACTTAGGCTGGAACTTCATCAGTGCCTACCTGAAAAATCAGTAATGGATAATTAACTGAGGACTGTGCCGGAGTAGAAAGCTTTCTCATCACACCTTTAACCCAGGCCCCAGGCATCAGACTTCCCCAAGAAATGAGTCTGGTTGGCATAGTGAGCCTTCTGTTCCCTTCATCAGGGAGTTCCCTATGACAGTGACCTGTCTTTTTTTTTTCTTATGGAAGCAGTTTTGATGCAGGGCATAGGCTGACTTAACCCTAGTGGCACCTCCACACTGAATGAACCCTCGTCCTCATCATTGTAGAAAACAAAACATGGTAGCACCTTTCTAGAGTGTGGCCATGAACTCCAACACTGGTAGTGGTAGAGGTAACTAGAAAAGGACTTGTTCAATCCTATTTGCTTTAAGAACCCTTGATATCACCTCTCCTTACTGCTTGACTTAAATCTAACCAAACAAGTATGCTGGCTACATATACACTGCAATGGTAAGTCCAGGTAAAAACTGAAATGTAGTGCTATAGTGATGAGTGACAGAAAATCTCAAGTTAGCTACTTATATAGGTATAGTCATAACTAGATTACTTCTCTCCTATTAATTAAAGGTTTTTGGTTTTTTTTTTTCCAGACTGTTTTTTATAGACTGCTGATAACCATAGCAAACAATATTGTGTTGAAAATGCTAACATGTTTCTGGAGTGTCATTCAAAAAGTTGTTTGAAGAACTCAAAACAGCCTCTTTTTCTATTCTGTCTAAATATAAGGCATAGCATTTCTGCATTCCACAGATACTCTCTAATAATGTCCAGAAATCCATTATTCATTAAATGTTACACTTAATTTTAGGTCTCTCATTTTGCAATGTTATCCTTCACCCCCCAAAATGTAGTATCACTTACAAAAAGGTTATTTTAGAAGCTTCTATTAGACAGACTCACATTAGCAATCCAAACCATTTCTTCTCTATGCGGAGACTTCCAGCCAGGACAATATTATTAAAATGCAGGAGTTAACAGTACTTTTCTTCAACTTTATTTGCCTTTTAACAGTCCTGGTAAAATACTACTTCATTTGCAAATGCTTCCTATCATGAAAATGGAATATATCAATACTAAATTCTCTTAACTCAGCTGGCTAGGATACACTTGCAGCAACATCTATCTCAGATTGTAGTGCTCACCCAAGACAGTAAGTAGCACAGGGGCAAGCTGATGCTGGATGTCGTAGTGTAACATCTGTGTTTCTCTGAGGAGCCACACTAGTTATTTTTAAGTTGGAATTCACACAGCTTTGCAAATCAGAAATTTGTCTGCAGAAGAGACAAGTTTCAGAGCCTATGACAATAATATGCCACAATGTGATTATAATCTCAGGGTTCAGGGCAAACTCAGTTCCAAGTAATGGCATTAAACCTGCACAGCTTACAGTTTCTTTTGTAGATCAGTGAGCATATGTAAAAATATTTGCAACCTTTATTATATAACTTCTCCCTATAACTTCTCAGCACTTATTAGACCACATTTAGATACCACATCCAGTGTTAGGCCCTCCAAATACAAGGAACCCATAAAAGGAAGAGGGCTTCTTTGGCCTGGAGGAGAGATTGCTTTGGGGGCATCTAACAGCGCCTTGCTAATGTCTGTGGGGAATGTATCAAGGAGACTGAGCCAGACTTTACAAAGCAGTGCATGGCAGGAGGATGAAAGATAAGGAGCATAAACTGAAACAAGAGAGGTTCTGACTGGATATAAGGTACATTTTTTTCATAAGGACAGTCAGGCACTAGAACGGGCTGCTTAGAAAGGTTGTACTGTCTCAACCTTGGAGTTTGTCAAGAACTGACACTATAAATCCTTAAAGAACTTGGTCTGAGCTCTCAGGTGATCCTGCTTTGAGCAGAAGTTTGGACTACAGACCTCCTGAGGCCTCTGCCAAGCCTAGTTATTCTGTGATTTTGTTTGTTTGCATTTGTTGACATTATTAAATTCTACATGTATCACAAGACAGGTTTTCAGCAAAGTAGTCTTCAGGTTGATCCACCACTGAGAGGCGCAGTAACTCTGACGGTCCAAGGTCAGTTTGCCAGGATGAAAGATTCCCAGGATATTGTGGATCACAGTGTCATCACTGAATGCAACATGACATCAGATGATTTGTTGGAAGGTCTTTTTAGGGATTCGTCTAGCACAGCATTGTAACTCCGAAGAAGGGGAAGCACAACAGCAATCTGAAGAAATTGGATTTTTATCCCTTCTTGCTTGTTTGATGTGATTAGGTAGCTCTCTACCTAAAGTAATGGCTCAAGCAAGTACTTCCCAGGTGGTACATATCTTCCCTTTTCTTGTGTCTATTTTTAGTGTAAGCTCTTTGCAAGAGGTGCTGGGGTTTTTTTGTTGTGATTGTATTTTGACTCGAACAAAGCAAATTCAAATTCAGATGGTTTAGGTATCATAATAAACCAAACAAATGATAATCAAGTCAGGAAGATGTACAACACATCTGTGTATTAGTGGTAACTGGAAGATGTTGCAATTCCCTTAGTACAAGAAGGAGAAAGAGAGCAAGGTAAGCAAGATTCCTGGAGGACAGAGCACTTCATATATTAGAGTACTATAAGCCAATCACTCTGGCTGGCTGCTTCAGAACTGTGATTTTTCTAATAAATACTACTATGGTAAAAGATGAATTTCACCTCCAAGCTGTGAACTGGGGAGACAATCAAAGGATAGGTAAAAAGTGAGAGGGAAACTTGACAGAGGAATAATTGTACTCTCCCAATTCCTATATTCTAAATGGCTATCCATGTGTGAAACAGAAAATAGTAACACCAGTTTAAATAAGAGTATGAATATGGAATGGAAGGTAAAACTATGAAATGGGTCAATGGTAATAGTAAAGATACAATTGTATCATTTGTGTGTGTGCCTGTGTTTTCTGAAAGGCTGACAGGAGTTAGCTTATGCCTAAGTAGAATTACTAGAAATCTGTACGTGTCTGTGTTGAGCATTGTGATGCTTTGGGAGATACAGAAATAACATTTAAACAGTGAAAAAGTATCTATTGTACTCTTACTTCTGGATAAGGGAACCAATGCTGGTGCACTGACAGCTTCTCTTCTAGCATTTTCTGATTTCTGAATTAGCAACTCAAATATTCTTTTGCCATAAGTTTTTTTATATTACACACAAGACAGATGTGTGTGTATGGACATGCCCAAATGCACACATGACAACTATATTAAATTCACACACATTTAAGGACATAAAATAAAACATTTTTAAAAAAGTTATTGCTCCTCCAAAATGCTTTTACAGATGCAGTTGCAAAAACAGATTAAATAATCCAGAAGTGTCGGGTCTTATAGATGTAACATTTAATTTTAATGCACTTTTTTAGGAAAAGTGATCGTATTTCATTTTGATTAAAAAAATGTTTCTATCCAATGGGGGCAATTTTACATTTGTCTGAAAGATTGTTTGGTAAACATGAGACAAACTCCAAGTGTTAAGTGTTATGTCTGACACGGAAATGATGGGAAATTGCAGACTGAATATGTTATAGGAAAAATTTTGTTATATTTCAAGGTTCAGAATCAGATAAATGTCTTATCAAGCTTCCTAAATTTTTAATAAAAAGGAATGGTTTCACCTGCTCTTATACTGAAAATAGCTCCTCTTCCAATTTCTACCAGTTTTCTTTCTACAATGAAACAGATTTCAATTTTTTTTTCAAATTAATAGCCCTCCTGATCTTAATTTCACCATGAAAATGAAGAGAAACACTGGTACCCACAGACAGTGAGGGTACTTTAGCCTATTTGCTGGTAAGTCAATGGATTTTCTGTCTTGTTCTATGAATTCTCAACAAATACCAACAATAATTTGAAACCTTTTTGTATACATTGCTATCCTGTATGAGATCATAGCCATCAACCAACATGCAAAGCTAAAACAGACATGACTGCTGCTATCAGTTACTTAAATGGGCAGTGCAAGATTGCATCAAGCTTTCTGTAGATTTATGTGGTGGTGAGAAATATTTTTTTTCTTCCTTACATCTGAGTTAGTGAAAACTTCTACTCATCTGAGCACATTGCTTCCTTCTGGTAATATTTTTCCCTTGTGGATACAATCGGAATTTTGCCACTGGTTTCAGAAATTTCCACCAGTTATGCCTAGATCTAGGTACCTCTAGACATGGAGGCTCTTGGAAACTGGCCCAGTGACTGAAGCTGGATCTATCTCCCTGTGGCTCCTGGGAATTACTGCCTGATTACTGCTCCTGATTTACTGCCTAAATGGTATATGAAAATGTCAGTTGAGGAAATGTACACAAAAAGCCTTGTAGAGGAGCTGGATCTGCCGTATCCTGTTAGCAATGTTCTAGGTTGCTTGTCGTATATGTTCTTTTCCATCTTGTATTTTGAACTTGTATTTGAGTCATAAAATATTCACTCTTAGTGTGCAGTATCCAGCTTCACAAAAAGGACATAGAATGTTCCTTTGCTCAGATTACTTGTAGCCCTGTGGAGATGGCACTCAGTTGTGTGTGGGTTTCTGACACTATGAAGCCAAAGAGCTTAATTTGGATTTGCCTGCCCCTCTTCTTGCTCCCTGAGGAGTGCAGAGGCAGCTGCAGGGAGAGTCCTGCTGCCTTGGGGACTGGAGGCAGGTTGAGTGGACTGCCCAGTGTCAGCTTCCCTGGGACCTGCAGCAGCAGCAGGGAGTAAGGTTTCTAGGGTCACCCCATAAAACTCTGGTTTCAGAGCTGCTCAGGGGAAGTATGAATAGTATTCTGGATTACTGCCCTTGGCTGACATTTACAGTTTCTTAAGGCAGCCTATGGCGTGAGGACTATAAAAAAAGAACATTGTTAGAGTGAAAGAGAGAAAGAAAATGGGTCCAACAGAAAAGGTGATATGAAGAATATCACTGTATTACTGGGACAGGCATGCAAAACAGGAGCAGAGAAATTTCAGTGTAGCCCAAACTGTTTTGTGTGTTGTCAGCTCTTGTGTGGGATATTAGCATCATTCATTCTTTAGAAGAAAACTGGGATAAGCAGGAGGTTTCATCATGTGAACAGACTTAAACCAAACTTTGCAGTACTTTCTCGATGTACCTGTTCATTTATTAAAAACATTTTGCAAAGGCTTCAAGTCCTGGAAGACCTCCAATCACATTTGATGTGATTTTGGGGAAAGTTTTAACAATGAAAAATATTTTGATTTTATAAAGAACATCATTCTTCCGATCTGAAGCTTAAACCTTTGCCCCTTTTCTGCTGTTTTGAAATCCAGAGACTGTTAAAAATATATTGAAATGTTCAGTGCTATAGAGAATATTTTAGCATTCTCAAATCTCACTTGGGAGTGTAGTTTCAGGCTTACATTTTATTGATATCTTACCAGAAATTATTTCATAAAGATTTTTAAAAGTTTGGAATATCCAGCTTTATATATGAATGTGAGTGAGTTATATATTGAAAGTCCTGGAAATTGTATAAAGTACTGTTAGTCAAATCTGAAAAAAAAAATAAAAATCAAGGCAGGCTGAGATTGCTTCTAGTTTTTCAAATCTACTTTAAATAAAAAGCTATTTTAGTATTATGGGATTTTTATCCAAAACTGCATTATACATTATTGCTTAAAAATGATAAAGTGTATTTATATTAGAATACGACATTGAGTCAGTCACAGTATGTGAGCTGCTACAAAAAGAGAAAATCGGTATATTAAGGTCAGCTTAGCTGCAGGTTATCGCTTTACAGTGTTTTTCCATCTATGTCTTTTTGTGTAGAAATAACTAAATAGTTCAATCACTGTAAGCCTCGGAATGCCTTTTGAATTTTAAACAACAAACAAATGAAAAGAGCTGATTCAGTTTTATATTTTTATTATTTCTCCACGCCAACTACTTCTAATCTGGCAGGTTGAAGGATCTGCAAAGGTCTAACATCCTGAGCAACGTCAGGCTGGATGCAAATGGCACAGTTTAATGGAAATTCCATTTTTGGTATCACTTCCTGCTTCCTGACAAATGTTGTGAGGAAAAACTGTCCTTACATACCAAAGCTGCTTCCTTTTTGATGTATTTTCTGACTTCAGTGGCAATTAGGTGGCAAATGTCCAGACCAGAATTGTTCTTCCTCAAATAGTTTCATTGAGTACAGTTTGCTCAGAGCAGCCATGGAGATGCCTATGGAGTTCCTGGGGATGTTGCCAGATGAAGGATGTTACATCCATGGAAACTCCCACTTTGGGAAGATGAAACAGGCATCAGCTATGAATTAAGTAGGGTTCCCTGATGATGTGTCATCCCAGTAACACAAAGCAGCTGAAACAACCTGTTGCATCTTATAAACAGGCTCTATTCCCTTTGCAGCAGCAGCATCCAGTGTAATTGTACTTTTATGTGCGGAATTACTGGAGTTGCACTGAAAAAAAGTAACAGGTGTGAACTGGGCATTGTAGTTTTAGTGTCTGTGGGAAGACTAGATTTGGACAGAGAGGCTATAGCCAGAAGAGATCTCTGTCTATTAAGTGTGTTTCTTTTTACTCTAGATAATTTGGGAAGGGCATAATTATGTATAATACAAAATGTGGTCTATTCTTCACTACCCTGCATAATCTGTAGTCATTTGGCCAGTACAAATGGATGTTGATCATTACCACTTGGAGTTGTTACTATTTTATGCTCACAGCATACAGGTCACCTTGGGAAATGCTGAGGTGAAAGGGTAATGTAAGTAATGTAAACTACCTATGGGCTAGGTATTCATATTACAATACATGTGTTTGAGGTTCAGTTTTTTCATTCTTTCCCAGGAAATCATTGACTGAATCCCATTTTTGTAAGCAAGGAGAATAGAATACAACACTTCATATTGTTTTCTGAATTTTATTAGACACTTAACCAGTAATCTTAGGAGCTTGTCCCTGGTCATTTCCCAGTGTCCTTTACATACTTCTATTCAAAGGACAAGGATATTCAGAAAAAAAATACAAATCTGGTATTTTTCTGCTAGAGGTCTTCAGTGTTTAATCACATTAGGAAATCCATCAAAATTCGCGACCATCCAAGTTGGGTAGCAGAGTATTCTAGCCTTCTTAGCCACAATTGTAAGTAAGTGTCCAATAACACGTATCTGGCATGTCATTGAACCCAGAAAACCAGAAGACTGGCAACATTATTTTACAACGGTGCCTCAAGAACCGCTCCTCTTTTGCTCTACCAGTTCTACTACAGAAGAAGTATCTACTATGCTGGAAAAGATACAGTCCAGTTGTCCCAGCTCAGCTTCCCAGGATGGTGTAGTGAAGTAAAGCTGAATCTCCTTCTTGGTCCAACACAACAGTTTCAGAAGTTCCTTCCTTTACTGGGCCTTTTTGGATACTGATCCAACTTGTTCACAAATATTATTTTAGTTCCCCTGCTTAAGGCAAGAGTTATTTGTCTGTTTGTCCACTTGCGCTGGCAGATTGCCCTTTAACCCAAGGACATGTAGGACATCTTTCTACCAACTGAAACTCTTTCTGAGTTTACTTTATCTGGCTTTTTCTGAGTTACTTGTGGCCTTCTGGATGCTGATATAAGGAAGGAGAGGGCAGGGGTGATGCCTTATGGTTAGAGCTTCAGTATAAAGCATAAGGCAAAGTTGGATGCTTCTGGTCTTCATCCAGAAGATGAGGATCCATACACACCTGAGAAGTTCCGAAAGTAGAGTTAGGAAGCAGCATTTGTCTTCAAATATCGGAAGAGGCTGCAGACAGGAACTATTGTCAGAGGATCAATCTAGAATTAAAGAAACGTTCTTAAGACCAAGTGCTCGAGCACTGAAAACCAGTCAATACCAGAATGAAAAGCTGCAGGTTGTCTTAGCTTTTCTGTCCTGTTTTGTACATGCTTGTTTTGGTTTATTGTCACAAAACAAAATTAGAGTTCAATAGCAATAGCAACAGCTTCAGCTGCAATCCCTGTAACTTCTCCTTTTTACCCTTTGAATAGAACAACCACTGCCCTCTAAAAGGTAACTGAAAAGAAAGTATATAATTAATGCTTAATACTTTCAGTTGCTAGTGCTTTCATTTTTCCAATTCACTGTCTGTGCCTTTGATAAAGAGAACAAAAGATTTTTGATGGTAGTCGACAGTAAGCAGGCTTCAGCACTGACAGACTATAAGCAACTACTGAATTTCATATTGTGACAGAGCTGTGTTAATGGTTTTAATTCACAAAACCTGTGCACTGCATCAAAATGAATCCAACAACTCTAAAGGACAATCTATTTCCTTCCAGTATTGAGGGAAATTTTTGCCTGTGAACTTCAGTAATATTCTGACTGTATCTATCTGACTACCACCAAACTTTTCAAGTGCTTTTCCACCTAGGAGGCTCTGCAGTCTTGTGGTCCTATAGTCCCCACATACCCCACCACAACAGTAGTAATATTCCAGCCAGGAAAACTAGGCATGTAAGGTAGGCAAAAATTGCAGGGAAAGGTGTCATCTTTTATCAGACCAGATACTTTTGATATAGCTGAGAGTGTCACAACTGAATCTAAAAAGGTCTGAGTGCTGATCTGAGGGAATTTCAACAGCGAGAGGTGACTTAACCTTTGAGAAAAACCAACTACCCACTAACAGGCTTTAGAGTGATGCCCTCCTACGCTTTTAAACTACACAGAGAAGAACTTAATCCTGGAGCTATGCACTGATATTCTCTTCATGATATGGAGAAGAAGACTAGGTAGGTGTCCCACATCTTATGAGTGTACCTAACCCATTAGTATTCTATCTTCTACCTTGTGTTGACTTGGCAATTTTGGTCAAAAACATTCACCAAGTCACTCTATGAAGAGCTTAGAATAAATGCTCATCTCGGGGTCCCCAAAAGGTGGGAACTTCTGAGCTTTATCAAAATTAAGATATCTCAGCCTCAGAAACAGACATTGAAGTATCCAGGAGACATTATTGTAGAAAACTTTGTACTTATGATCTTATGCCTACTATGGCAACTTTACAGCAACACTGTGAGAAGGTCATCACACATTCTCCTGATCTTGAACCTTACCCATAGAGCAGTTTTGTTGTTTTTAAATATCTGTGAAAAATATTGAAATACATAGTGAACAGTATTGTTCAAAGATTAATTTGCTGCTGAGATTGTTTATGCAAACTATATCTTCTGTTGAGTACTTTAATGTTTTAGTGAGTCATATTGCAATTACATGTTTCCCCTTAGTTAGATGGCAGTAATTAGCTATGCTACAGGAAATTGCCTAAATGGAAAATTTTATGTAAGCTTCCTACAAATTTATAGAATATATCATGGAAATGGTTTTCCTATGCAGCTGAAAGATATAAGTCTTCTCTCACTCACCTCAATTTTACACTGTTTCAGGAGAGTTCTACATGATTTAACAAAAAATGGCTTTTATCTCCAAATGAGAACAGAATCAGGTTCCTGATTCTGTAGCAGAATTGTCAATGAGGCAACATTCATGAATGATGTTGTGGACTCTGAGATGGTCAGTGCAGAGAAAGGTGCATTGATTTGGGCCTTGTTTACCTTTTAACTATGCTACTTCTTTTTATTTCCTAATGCCTATCCACGCTACATAACTGCAAGAGGGAAATTCCCTTTGTTTTCTTTCTAACCATTTTTTAGAATGCATCATGGAAACTACATTTTGAATCTTCTCTGAACATTAGCTTGGTGCTGCCTCTGCTGCTAATCTGGCCCCACGCTTGTATGCACTTAGTATATATATGTTAAAGCTATGACTTGTTTTATCTTATGTCAAAATTGTTACATTCTATTTTTAAAAAATTAGAATTAGAAAAACACAGATTATACTAGTCCAAAATGGTTAGAATAGTGAGGTTCCACTGTATATGATCATTTTAAGACACTTCCTGGGATTTAATTTTTATCAAAGCTAAGTATTATTGTTCTTATTTTAATAAAGACCTTCTAATGCTGATAATTGTCTAATGTAAATTCTAAACTTGACTCTCCTGAGTAAAAAATGTTTTCTGTTTGATGTATCTGTCAACAAGGATAGCAGTCTTTATAGCTTACTCTTTTCTGATTAAGAAATGACAACATGAAAATAATACGATTGATAAAGTTGCCATTTTTCTGATTCACAGAAGTGCTTTAAGCCTTTTTTGGTAGCTTTACTATTTACATTCCTTCTGTAAAGCTTATTATCTAAATGTTCTTCTATGTTCAGTACAAGGGCACAGGTTTTGTGAGAGCACAATTTCTATTTAGTTCTTAGCATGGTGTCTTTTTGCAGGTTACTATACAATTCATTAAAGTGTTGCTGGTTCTTGTTCTGGAATAATTAAAATTGTTCAGTGAGAGATACCTCTAAATTCTGCCTGGAAAGACATATGAGAAATAGCCAGAGAGTCTTCATAAGTATATATACCAGTCACTATCTGCAAGGAGACATGTAGCCTACCTAGCATTTTGATAATTTCTTACTCGTCCCATAAATACATATATTTAAAGGGACACTGTATGCTGCTTAAAATGTTTTTCTGGGATACTTTTGCTTATACACAATGATATCTGTGGATCTGACTTTGTTTTAAATAATTTTGAAGGACTGAAAATATGAAACTTTGTGCATTTAAAAGCAAGAAGTCTAAAAGGAGAAAACTAACATTTTTTAAATTATGAAATTACATTATGTGTTGACTAGTCATGGAAGAGCACACAGAGCTCTAAATGTCTGGTTTGCTGACTGAAAAGCATGCATCTACTTTTCTGTTGTACAGCTCAAGTGTGATTTTGCATCTTGGCAAGAGATTAAATTATCTATGAGAAGAAAATGATTCAATGAAAGCAGACCTATAAACATAACCCCACTGCTGAAAACAACAATGATAATGATCAGCTAATTGCAGCAGGAATTGTGAGTATGCTGAAATGATAGAGTGCTTTTTTCTCTTGGGAGAATAGGTTTCTTAAAACAACAGTGACTATTCCAACAGGGGGTGTAAAATTACCTTGTTTAGATTTTAGCTAGGCCTGAGTGTTACCCGTCTCATATCACATAAAGAGAGGAGGGAGAGATTATGTGAGAGAGAAAGAAAAAACCTTTATGTGGCCTTTTTTGGTAGTAAGTGGCATCTGCTTGAACAAATCATAATTTTGGAATACTATAATTTACATTGATGGAAACATATGATGCGCCAAATTAAGCAGTGTGCCACTGGATATAACTATATGACACTTTGTTTGGTACAATTTTGCCCAAGGATGCTGTGCTAAAAATTTTCATACTGGCTGCCTGATTTACACAGGATTTTCTCTTTCCGCGGTCCACTACTGTTCTTTAAAGTCTCAACTGTTTCTGAGAATGAAACAAAAGGAAAAGTTGTTGTACCACTAAATCAAAAAGAATTTTGGCAAACTATTCTCTGGCCAGGCTTTGCACCAGTGTTAAGTAGGGCCTGGAATTGGACAGGAAGTAGTATTTGTGACCACAATGCCTTATGCAGTGCAATGCCGCTTCAGATTGATCACATTTCTGCAATGCCTCAGTTTGTACATTATTGTGGTATGAATTGTCTGTTGCCTCTTTCTTCTCCTGTGTTCAGTTCTAATTCCTCTCTACCCGCTTTCATATAAGATACAGTTCTGAATGTAAATAGCTAAGTTTCCATAATTTTTTTTCCATTTTGGTTCTGATTTCATATTTTTGGTGAAGTCTCCCATTTGTTTCTTTCACTTATATCCGTATCCGTATTTAAACTGGTGTTTTCTAAGGAGAAAAAATAAAAAAGGAATTAGCATGGAGAATTTGGGATCATTCCTGTCCAACATTTAAACATTTAGATAATTAGTTTATACACAGTGAAGGACAACAATTATTTTTTGATAATGACAAAGACATAATGCCAGAAGTAATATATTATTTGGTTTTCTGATGGTTCATCTGAAATTGGATGTCAGTAATAAAAATTGTGACTGTGCCAAAACAGCTTGTTGGTAAAAACAGTGTTTTAGATTATAAATACTTAGGAATTAGATATTAGAATGCTGAATATTTGTTGCTACTGCTGCTGTTGGCTGAATGCTTATTTTTCTTTTTGTGTGCCAGAACAAGAAGACAACTCTCTTTAAAGAATGCATCTTCTCCTGTGATTTATACCTCCAGGGATTAAAACTGCATAGCACTTTAGTCCCCAGGTGGACAGACAGATCTTCTGTAGAAGCATGTGATTGACTTTCTACCCTTTTCACAGCATTGCCTCCATAAGACTTGTGCATTGATCTTTATACTTACACAGATCTTTTTCAAAATTGATGTGTGCTATAAACAAGCAGACACTCCACACAGTATGTTGAAATTGAAATTATTTTGCTTCTTTATGCTTGTCAACAATGAATTATGGCTTGGCTAACTCACATACGTTTTTTGTGGTGTTTTATTTGGATTCCCTTATCTACTGAAGGATAGGCTGGTCTTCAGGAATGGAATTCTGCCATCTTCAAAATTTTAATGGAACAAGCAGGATACGGGAGGGACAAAGGGGCAGTCAGGGTACTAAGAGAAAAGTGCTGTGCATCATTGGAGAATTTCCTCTCAGAATAAATGCTTTCTGAGAAAGTCTATTAGAGATAATCTTCCTTAGAAAGACATTACATCTTCAAGAAGTTTTCTGAGTACTTAAATTTCTGAGAGGCATCTTTCAGTTTGAGCCTTGTTAATCTAGGTGGCAATACAGATGATCAAAAATGACCAAGCAGGGGTTCTCAAAATGTTGAGGTGAAGGTTGATTTGACGAGAGACAATCTCGTGATCCAATGTCCTTGGGACAATCATAGTAGATAAGTGTAATGAAGAAAGAATGTTGTATATAACTAAATATTTACGTGCAGACGGCACCTGGAAGCAAGGAAGAATAAGTATTTAGGACTATGAGTGCACTCATGAGCTCATGGCCAATCCAAGTTTGAAATTTCTCTGTAGTGCATTGAGATGGTTGCAGTCTGAAAGGATAGGTTTTCTCATCAAAAACAGAGAAGTGGATCATTACCCTTGATCTGAATTTTGAGTATTTAATGCTTTGGAATCTAATCTAGAAGTAATCTAATCTCATCTACATCTAATTAGATACCAATGCTTTGGAGAGATGGCAGCTTTTTACAATATAATGTTATGAAATTCTATCTGTTAGAAATTTGATCTATGGTTTGCCCATCTTACACGCTCCAAGAAGAAACAAAAAATTCTCCAATACCAAACACTGACCCGAAAGGAAAGAGGCATAGCAGGAGACAATTGCTATCCTAATGTTTCCTAATGACTTTTTGACTGAAACGCAATGCCAACCAGTATATTTGCTTTCCTAGCTGTCTAATCAATAGTTTTGTACATTTTCTGCAAATTTCATGAGCTAATTGTGCTGAACTCTTTTCAGACTCTAATAACCACTGCAGTATTTGTGGCTGAAACAGCTATTTTTCCATTTTTCATTAGAGAAGGTAGCCAGTACTGAGAGTGGGTGGTTAATGTTTTCTTTGGAAGGCATTACATTAATGGTGCTGTTCACCATTTTACCTGCTCTTTCCAAGAGCATACAACAATTATTTCACCATGCAGTTTGAGACATTGGCTTTGACCTGAAAAACTCCTGAGTCAGCTTGGGATTTTTTCTGATGCAATTCAGGAATGGCTGGGACAGTGAGAGCACTAGCAGTGTTTAAAACTAGCTGTTTAAAACCACAAAAAGCTGCCAGCTGAAAATTTTCTGCAATGGGCTCTCAAATTTGCAACCTGATGCTTTCCCTCATTAATAGGGGGACTTAGGACAGCAAAATACCACCATCCAGTAATAATTAATGGCGGTAAAAAAGGTTTATTAGTTCAGCACTAGGCTTTTGTTACTTGGGATGGGATGAGGTATAAATGTTTTCCCTACCTTTTATGCAATTCCTTTTTTATAAGGCAAGGAAACCTAGAACCTACAACAGCACCTCCAATGTCCTGTAATTCTGATTAAGAAAGTATGTTCAGAGCAGCTGTGTGGGAACACAAGGTCCCTGGCAGCGTTTCCAAGATCTATGTGGATAATGACAATCCAAAAACTCTCCTGTAATTTTATTTATTTGTTTATTTCAACATAGAAAGTGAATGAATTAAACTTTTATTCTGTATTGTTTGATGAGAGCTGTGATAGCATTTTCCCTCCACTTGCATTTATAATTCATACTAAAAATAGGCTAAATATCATGTTCACCACACTCCAGACTCAGACCAGACTTCTGTAAATCAATGCAACATGCGATGTAAATCTATTTTGAATGCTGACAAGGAAGCATACCAAATCACATCATGTAGAAGTGGAAGGTGTTTATATTTTCTAAAGAAAAAGCATATAATGTTTATTATTGGATTGTATAGAACCACATATCTCAAAATGATGTAAATACTATTTTTCAGTTTTTTAAATTACCTGTCTACTCTCCCCACCATGAGTTGTAATTTTTTAGTCCATTTTATATGACAGAAGCAGTATTCAATTTATTAAGATTTAAAAGGAGAACATGCTGATCCATAGAGAGGAACAAAAGACCTTATTACGCTGGTTTTCAGGTAGAATATGAATGATCTTATTTTTTTCTGGTAGATTCTGTGTTCTGTGGACTCAGTGTCCAAGGACTGATTTTCTTAATTCTTCTTGGAGGGGAAGAGAGAGAATACTGCATACAAACAACCAGAGATGCTCAAACTTTAGCTGAATTGTAGGATCAACTGTAGGACTCTAAAATATTTGAATTTGTAAATAAAAGCATTCTATAATTTTTAGAATGATTTTTTAATTTAAAAAAACAACTTACATAATAACTCTTGGTTTAATAAAAATACGCTTGTTTTTGTGATAACTGTGTTAATAACTGTATATCTTTTTAGCACAGGCTGCTAGATCAGAGAGAGGAATTAGGGACTGGAAGTAAGTCTCAGGAAGAGTTTAGGCACTTAAGCACATTTGTGTTTCTGAAAGAGGATTCCTGCACCTGGAATTGTTGCATACCTGCAGAGGTGGTCAGAACCATGCAGGTATTGTAGTTCCTTGAATGACTTCAGCCTTAGCCTAAACAGAAGCCAGAAACTGAGGTCTCCTCTGCCTCTGTTGTCAAGACAGTCTGATTCCAGAGGGTTCTGTAATACAGCACTTAGTGCACAAGAAGCTGAGCGTGACTGTATTTTGAAGCACAGGTGTTGTGTGTTTAGCAGTAGAGACCCATTCCATGTCTCCCTCCAACCTGAGGCATGAGAGATGTTAAAAATTTATCTCCCATCTCCCAAAAAAAGCGCAGTTGCTTGCAGGCCACTGCACGTGGCTCTGTTTTGTTCATCAAAACTGCAATCCTCTGGAGAAAAATTCAAAGTCCCTGAGTGATCACACAGGTGCAACTGTAGGAAAGGCTCCGAAGTTGAGAGACCTTCTCCAGACAGATGATGCTCAAATTCTTTGTCTCTGCACCTAGGGTTCTTTGCTTATATCAAATTATGTGCTATAAAATGCATAGGAGCTTTAGTTGCAGTGCGTTCTCCTTCCAAAATGGCTTTGTTAATCATCAGTTGCAGACTTACGCTCATCCCATCTCCTCCAGTGTTGATTTCGGGAATTCATTGCGTGTTTACACTAATTCAAGAGGAATAATGGATCGTGAAAAGAGCACTTTTGCCACTGCCCTTGTCACATAGGCTTCAGTGCCCATATTATCTTTCTGTATTTACCTGAAATCTCACCAGATAATTTCTATTAAAAATATACTTACAGATTCATCAGCTGTTCATAAATAGAACTGGAACAATCAAAATTTTCTCCTTGTTTATATAAGGTAACTGATTCCCCCCAAACTTCTGTTCTTGGAGTAAAATATATGTCTAATGTTGCTTCTCTTTGCTTGGAAATGAGAGTTCAAGCCACATCTTTACTTAGGTACTGCAAGCACTGACCACAGAATATAGCAGAAAGCATAGAACATTGACTTGCTTTTTCCCCTTTGTTCTCTGTGAGAACAATATGAACGGGGTACAGAAAGGATAATTCAAAGAACCTAACAATAGCTTTTTTTTTTAGTATCCTGAATTATAATCCAGGTCTCAGAGCCTCTGTTAATTGTACTATAACTTTTTTTTTTTTAACTTAATGTCCATTTCAGTCACAGGGGCATAAAATGGACTGTCATTACTGGCTATCTTTTTTGCTCTAAGGCAAATTGCTTGCATGTTTTACAGTAACCTGTTTCTGTGCTCCCAAGATCTACATTGCAATTTGGGGTAAGGTGACTCTTCTACAGATCATGTCTTTGGTAAAGGTAAAAGGATTTTAATCGTTAAAGGTAGGTGTTATAAGAAACTGTTCACTTTTAATTAACACTATTTGAACAACCTCTTTTGTGAGTAATTCTAGCACCTATTGACAGCAAAATTACAGCTATGATGAAGGTTATTTTTTGTACAATTACATTTTTTCATGAGTTAGACTTTCATGTATTCTACAGCATGAATTTAAAAGGATTTGTATTTTGTCATTTCAATGCTATGATTCTGAACCTAGATGGGCTAATAGTTTCAAACTGGCTTGTTGAATGTTATGGTTACTGCTCTGGCCAGCTGAAGAAAATGTAATTTTTCTTGTGCTTGTGATTAGGGCCTGCAATTCACTGCAAATTGTGAGCTGTAGATGCTGGTCTGCTATTGTGCTCTCAATAGGGCCTGATGGAGAGGGTACTATTTTAGAAAATGGAAGATGTGATCTCAACCTCTCCATGCTTAAAAGGGGTTTCCGTATGGGTCTCCCACATACTACCAGCCTGCTTTCACTAATAAATATATCTCACTGTGATTAAAAAAAAAGTCTTACTCCGTTCTTGGTAATAGCATTTGTAAGTACCAGCTCCTGGGAGAATGCTTTAGCCTCTGCTTTCTCTATGGATAAAAGCTAGTTAAGGAACTTAAACTCTGCAGAGGTAATAGGATTTTGGATTTCCTAATCTGCATTTGATCTTTCCTGTCAACACCTCTGTTGTTTGCAGAGTGGCATGACTAAACTGAAGCAGATGCTGCAAACCCAGACAGCTCTGTTTTTCCACCTCTGCTCCCTTCTCTGATCTATGTGCTACAGTTTTCCCTCTTGTGTTGACATCTGGTCCTGCAGAGAAGGGGTTCTAACTTTTTGGCAGGTTGGCTCCATGAAATGCTTTACCGTGGCGTCAGCTAAGTGACAGCTTTGGGTCAAGTGAGAGGCTTGACTGCTCAGTCTGGGAAAGGCAGTGGGACTACCTCTTTCGGTATCAAGTAGACGTTAGATACCTGCAAGGTATCCCAAACTGCTCTTTTGTGCATATGGGATGTTGAATTACATTTCTGACATGCCAAACTCTAATTTTAACTATCCAGGCTAGAGACAACTGCACCAGTCATATATTTAATGAGAAAGTGCAGAACTTGCATTATCCAGATAACTTACACAAGATGGTTAGTTCTGAAAACCACTGACACACCTACTTGTGTCATAGTCTCTGGAGCAGCTCTGATGCACATTGAGAGAGCTTAAATACAGCACATACAGCACATTGAGAGAGCTTAAATATGTACAGGGGCAAGAGACCCAATGCATTCATGACTTAAAACTAATGAATATGTGAGCAATAAATGAATAGCAATCATTTCCCTAGTATGACTTGTTTTGTTGTTTTTTTTAATGTGGCAGCTCTTTGTTGTAAGAGTGTGCAGCTGCACTTGGGAAACCCATGGCAACCTGATGCTTAACCATATAACACTCATGTAATGAAGGAGAAAATAAGTTACAAAAAAAGATGGAAAAATGGTATTTCTTTATATCCTTCTAACCTCTTGGCATCCTGACTGTAGAGAAATACTTTTAGAGAAGTATTTTAAAAATAAAATAGAGAATAATTCTGAGGTGTTTATGAACGAGCAGATGTAATCCACTGTAGCAATCTAAAACTATTAAATATAATCTGTGTCCTTTAAATTATCCAGACATTTAAATTATCTGTTATGTGTCTTCATACTAAAATGTGCTCTTTATTTTTTTAATGAAAGCCAGAAGGCAGAAATCAAAAAAACACTTGGATAACACTGAGCAACTCTATTTTCCAAGGAATGGGGCTATGCTTTTAAATGGATTTGACTTTTAAAACTGGTTTGGGAAAAAATTAAAATCCTGATATGTTAAGAGTGGGATAAACATCATATCTATTTAATTCATCTTTTTTACCTTGTTTCTTCCTAACAAATGTAATATGGTCAACCGATCAACGTGTGCATGATTCTCTTTGGATGACCATTATTAGTCTTGTGCTGTGGTTTCATTTTTCTCAAGATGGGACAATGCCCATCTGAAATAGGCACAGATCTCAGTGCTGTTCAGAAGGACACCCTTATTCAAGCCAGATATTTAACCTGACTTCAGGGTGGCAGTTGTGCAGAAGGAAGAAACTCCAATTTCCTGCCGTACTGGCTGATACCAACTGACAGCCAGTGGACAAGTCATGAATTTGCTTCCTTCTACCTGATGCTGCTCTAGTGTTGCCTCCATTTATCTCTTGCATTAGGTGCAGGACTACCCCTTCAGTGGTCACTTCTAGTGTTGTTCAATGCTAATTTGTTGTTTAATGTTTTTGGGGTTTTTTTACAAGCCTGAAATAAATAATATTTTTTTTTGGTGGCTTAGTGCTATGATAAGTTTGCAGCATTTGAAATTAATTTGTCAGATTTATGAGTCATCTCCTTTTTAATGAAGCCTTTTTAATGTAATATAGTTCCTGCACCAGCAGCAAGTTTTATTGTTCTGGTTAATAAGTGAAGGGTTAGATCTTCAGCTGCTGTGAAGCAGCATATTTCCATTTAATCCTGTAAAGAAGAGTTCTTCACAGAAACTAGGAGTTTGTCCTAAGACAGACACTACCTGGAAGTATCTTACAGGAGGTGCTTGAAGTAGACAAATACTTACATAACGGCTGCACAGGAAAAAGATTAAAATGTAGTTTTTGTTAGGGTAAAGCAAACTTAAGCAAGATTAAACCTGCAAAAATATTTGTGATTCTGATCATTTGGCTGTAGTCTCGCAGAAATGGAATCACCATAAAGAGGCTTTGGATGAACTCACTAAAGCAATAGAACTTTCCTCTATCTTAAAGGTACATCTATATCTACAGTAGGATTTATGGTATGTTTCTTGCATGATAACCTCTTCTTTTGTGTGAAGAATATCCTGGGTTTAGTGAGCTGCTACATTTTCAATCATGGAGTATATCAGAAAAGTGTTTTTTAATATTTGTTGCCTTGTTTCAGACTTGTAGGTTTTTATTACACTCAATTTACTATAAAGTGATTGGCAGCTGCATCTTAAAATATAGCTACAGTACAGCAAAATTAGATCAGTGAATATAATAAACAATACTGCATCTAGAGGCTCAGATCAGACTGAGCTGTGAGTAATCCATCTTCTGAACATATTAAGTTATCCTATGCTTGCTCATTGCATTAAGTATATTAAAAATTGACCCGTGAGATTTTTTAAAATAAAATATTTTAGTGAGTAATGGAAAAGAGAGGCCAAAGTCCCCTGTTTTTTTACCCATATAAGGCTTATCATTAGATTTTAATCTTAATGGTCAGTGTTTTTGAAATCACGAGTTACCTCTTGATACCCTCAGTATACTCATAATTTTTTAAATTATGCAGTTATGAAACCATTTCTGCCACTAATGTCAGGCTGATCTTACAAGAATCTGAGAGCTCTTAAAAATACTGTACATTTACAGCACTAGGGTTGCTCATTACTTTCTGGGATTGAATCTTTTCCATTAAATGATGTTTTCCCTACTTTTTGTAATCTGTTTACTGATGTCAATAACATAATACTACAAATGTGGAAACAGCTTCCTGCTTATGTTTTCATTTCCAGAAGTTATCTGTGATGCATTTACAGTTATTGATTAAACACACTTCAAGTGGTAGGTTTGCATTGGCTTTGTACTTCTGTAATCTTATTAACTTCTTTTTTTCATTTTTTTTCCCTCCAAGGGAGTAAATTGATTTATATGATCATGCTGTTAATATCATAATTCCTCGTCTGGCCCCTTGGGTTCTAATGTTTTTTAAACACAATACAATTATGGGAAACATTATATTGGAATGACAATATAAATCATCCCCATAGGAATCTGAGCAGTCTGGGGAGTAATTATATAGAGCCCTGCTGAGGTAAATAAGAACAGTAATTTGAAATAAATAAAAGACCAATAGTGCTAATGTGGATGTCTCAAGAATATCATTAAGTTTGTAATGGGATTGTTTACTTGGTGTAATGATACTCCATATAGTGAAATGCTGCTGCTTAAATCATAACTTTATAGTTCATGATCCTGTCTCATCTCTTCAGAGACTATTTAAGGTTGGCTGTGTTTCCACATCTGTCCTCCAAACACCATTGCTTCATTGAAAAGCATATGCACATGTGAAATGTGAGATTCTCTAGAATATTGGTTATATTTAGTCAAAAAATGTTGAAACTCCAGGTGCAAAATATGCTAATAGGAATATTTTTTTTCCTTGTTTCTGTTTCTGACCATAGTTGCTAGGGGACTTGTGTGTAAAGCAACTTGTGTAATTGAAAGCACTCTCTATTTATGCAAAAATAAATGCAAAATTTTCATTGCATAAACACAGCCAAACCTTTAGAAGAGATTTTTTAAAAAAATTATATTACCTCTTTTATTAATTTCTGAACAAATTTTGGAGCAAGATTAGACTTGTGCAGTCTGTTACACAGATTTATGTGCTGCACGTATAGATACACATTACTTTTCAGTGATCCAAGTGCTATCAGTACAAGGTGTTAAAGTTTCTGGGGGAAATGCTTCTGACATCAGGGACTTCAGTGCAGTATTTTTAAAATCTACAACCAATAATGACAATAGTACCTGTTAAAGCCAGGTAAATGAGAAGATGAAAGATATGTTGTATTTCCTGCATTTTTAATATCACTTCTTAGTCTGGGACTTCTGATCCAACTGGTTTGGGTTGGAAGGGACCTTAAGGATCATCTAGCTCCAGCCTCCCTCCCATGGATAGGGACACCTTCCACTAGACCAGGTTGTTCAGAGCCCCATCCAACGTGGAAGTGTCCTTGAACGTTTCCAGGGATTGGGCATCCACAGCTTCTCTGGACAACCTGTGCCAGTACCTCTATCACCCTCACAGTGAAGAATTTCTTCCTGATATCTGCCTGTCATCTCTTATATGAATTAAAATCATTCAGTTGTCTTAGTATGCTTTAGTTAAAAGATCAGCACGTTATAAGAGACGGGTTAACTGGAGACCAGGTGTGGTAGTGGGAGAACATGACAAAAATTAAACCTTGCTTCTTGGCAGCAGCAAGCTGTTAAGTCCTTTGGAATGTATTGTACAATTTCTTGTTTGAGTGAGGAAATGTCATGTTAGATGACATGGGTTGTGTTAGATGTTACCTGGAGGAGGCACCTCAAGTAGACAGATGCTGAGATAAAATGGCTGCACAGGAAAAAGAGTAGTAGTTTTCATCAGAGTAAAGCAAACTTCTGGTTTTTAGAAGGTGACCTTTAGAAACTATCAAGGAAATGTTTTAAAAATCCCAATATTGTATGCTTATACTGTATATATTAAATGCTCTGATGAAGCATGAAAAACACCTATTAGTAAGAAAAATATCCACAGTTTTATTTGTTGCTTTCTGTCACTTATTCTGCATTGGTAATAGAAGACTGGAAAGAAGGAATAGGTGATGCTAAAAAGACTAATTGGATTCTGCAGACCCTCTAAGTAATCATGGTAAAAACTATGTTTATGAAGACCATGAAAAGGTGCAGAAATTTTAGTTTGTTTTGCTTCTCATGCTCTGTTTAAAAAAAAAAACAACCACAAACCAACAGGTCAAATTAGGCTTTAGATTAAGCACCTGCAAAACTGAAATGGACCTCAAATATTTTTGGTTCTTGAGTTTTGATCTGATTTGATCTATTCTTCTCATATTTTGTAGTGTTTAACTAAAAGCTTTGCTTCTGGATCACCTTTCAGTTACAATTTCACATCCTTTCTACAGTAACTAGTAATGCTTGGTTAAAAAACATCAAGCCTTACCAAAGCAGAATGCTCCTCAGCCCATACAGTTTTCTCTAGGGAGAAGATAAGGGAAAAACCAATGTGTGATAGATACTAGTCACATTGCTACGCGTACTACTGGAAGGCATTCAGATACTACCATGATAAATGTGGTATAAAAATACACATGAAATACAAGAACAACAAAAAGGCAATATATAGCATCTGATGAAGGGCTGTACTGAATTAGCTGACTTGACCATCAATATCTGCTCTCTGAACTCCATTTTGTTTGCTGTAACATGCCTGTTTCATAGATGTTTTTCTGTTACCACAGGCATCCTCTGAAAACAGTTGTCCTTCAGAGGTGAGATTCTAGTGGAGACTTTGCAGTAGATGTGGCCCTTTAGAGGGATCAAGGCAACCATCATTATAGTTTCAAGCCAACAGAAAGCTTAGAGTGATTTCCCAGGATGTACTGATGCGATCAGGTATTCAAATTTGAGCTGATTAACCTCTGGAAAATTGAGATAATAACAGTGATGAAAGAATTGTTATTCTGATACTATCCAGCACACAGTACTGTGGCACACAGTATTTTCTAAAGCTGAAATTTAGACTTGACTGAAAGAATACTGGCAAAAGTAGGATGGAAAGAAATTGAAACTGCCAAAGAATTGGGAGTGTCTTCTGTTTTGGCGGCATGACTAACTACATTATTTTGATGTTAAGGAGAACAAGGAATTACAGATAGATGGAACATTACCATTAAGGTAAAAATTAACACTATTAAGAAACATAAAGATTTATGGTTACTGAGCAGTGTGTATGCTCCAGCTTCACTGGAGCAATTTTAGACAACATTTTAGTTCAGAGTTAAAGGCTTGATCTGAAAACTATCAAACACGGGTTAGGTTCATCAACCTCCTGGCACAACTGAGGCTCAGTAAAGAAAGTACATTTTGAAGTAAACTAAGATCAGTCTTTATTGCTTTTTTTCCCCCTTCTTTTGTGTTTTAAGAAAAACCTGTATGTTTCTATTATTTGCAAATTACTTGGCATGGGACAATATTATAATGTCAGAGAGATTTTTACTGTTGAGGAATTCAAGTTGCATCTATGTGAAACACACTAACTGAGCAGGCCCCTAACAAAACCCAAAGAATATGCAGACTCGTGGACTATATTGCCTTTTTTGCGTAAACATTTACCCTCAAAAAAGAATGATCTGTATGCCAGTCCTCTTTTGATACTGTCTTTTGAATTAGATGAGAGGAATAAAGTAATAAAATTGCACTGATACAGCAATAATATCGGGAAAGTTGACACAGAGTAAGTTTACCTTTTGAAATTTTAGCAAAACAGGTTGTCTAAAATTCCTTCTGAGAGCAGGTAGATATTTATGATGAAGCAGTGAATACAAGGAGTAGAAACTTTGTTCTATATGACCATCATCAACTCAAGTGGAAATGGATATTTTATTAATTACTGCTGAGCTGACACACAAAATTTCTTCTTTCCCTGAAAAAGATTAATGTCACCTCTGAAATTAGTAGTATACTAAAATAAGTTTAGCTTTATGTCAGCATATTTTTCCAAAGCTTTCTGAAAAGTACTAGTTGCAATCTGATTTGACTCCAAAGATGTGAAAATACGTACTATAATCAGTAACTGAATTAAAACCCCCTGTCTTTGATGTCATGATAAGAAACTAATGTATTAAATTATAACAGCTTTCATTTGAACTTACCAGTTGAGAGCTGATATGATTAACTTTTCAAACATTAATATTGGCAGATTGAGATGTGCATTGACTTGATATTTTAGTTTACTTTTTACAGAATTTGACCCATCACATACATGCATTGTGATTGAGAAATGAACCCAAAAAAGAACGATGAGAAAAAATAAATTGGTTGTCTGATAATAGCCTGGTACTTTTTCACTGTATCTGCACTGTGCATTTCACTAGTTCCAGTCTGATCATTAGATAAACAAATGTAGTGAGTGGCAAAATAAGACTGTGAGAAATCTTAAGTTATTGCATCACATCAGAACTGGTCTTTCAGTTTTTGAGATACAGAGTCCCTCCTGATTTAGAGATGGGGTTTTTATAGCTGATTAACTGGGTAAAGTGCAGTATTTCTTTGAGAACAAGCAGCTTAAAAGCTGCTTAATCAGTACCCTTAATTGAAAGTTTAGTAAGGGATTGATTATTAAAACTCCTGTAATCTCTCTGCTGTGTTAAACGGCTGTAAGTGAGGCTGCAAAAAGAAACTGTGAATAGTTCTGATCACAGAATCATGGAATATGCTGAGTTGGAAGGGATGTCCCATAGAAAAGTGTTATGAAAGAAAGACAGACCAGGCTGTTACACTAGCCAAGTTTAAGAATCAATTAAACTTTTGACAGAAATCAATTAAACTTATGACAGAAACTGATAAAAAGTAATTTTATAAAGCTAGGTAAAAATACTGTCCTTTTGTGCCCTCAGAACAGTCCTGTAGCTCTTATTTATTGAGAATAGAAGAAGATAAACCAATTTTTTTTAATATATATAGCTGCAGTGAGGTTGAATTAGTATGTCTAACTTTATGTATATTTGACAGTACTTTTACGTAAGTAAGATTATTTTTTAGTAAAATATTCACTTTTTGGAGGCCGATGCTATTTTGTCCTGAAGGGAAGCTCTGTAGCTGAGCTGTTACCTGTTAATTGTTCAGAATTGTTCTCAGGTCTGAAGTTTGATCATCAGAGCAACATATTGCAATCGTTCCTTATATATGAAACATGAAAGGATGTTCTAGTGAGGTGGAGATCAGTCTATTCTCCAAAATAACAAATGATAGGACAAGAGAAAATGGCCCTAAACTGTGCCAGGGGGAATTAGATTGGACATTAGAGAAAGTTTCTTCACCCAAATGGTTGTCAAGCATTGAAACAGGCTGCCCAGGGAAGTGGTTGAGTCACCACCCCTGGAGGCATTTAAAAGGTTTGTGGATGTAGCACTTTGGGTCATGGTTTAATGACCAATGATCTGCTGAGGTAATATACATGAATTTATTTTCTCACTATGACAGATTTGATGCATGAATATTCTCTTATTTCTGTCTCTGTCCTAAAATTTTTGTATATTGTGGGTAGATTTGATACTGATTTGTACCTGATACATGATATGTAGTTGCTACGACTACAATTTTTTTGGAAACTATGACAAGATTGTGAACAATTACAATAAAGCTAAATGAGGAATGAGTATTCTGTGGTTATAGTGTTGATCTAAATAAGTATGCTTGTTTCTCTCCTCATACTTGAGAAGATCTTATAAACGATGTGTAGCGAGTCACCACCAACAATGGTCTTCTGGAAAAATAAAAAAAAATGCAACATGAGTATCACTTTTGGGCTAAATAAAACTGTCATCAACATACAGTTCATAGAGGATTTTGCAAAATATCTTATGGTAAATATCAGAAACTAAAATATTCCTCTTTTACAATTTAGCTATACCAATATGTGAAAAATCTCTAGTAGCTGGGTGTCAATCTTGTGGTTTATCATTGAATTATTTTAATAGTTAGGGCACAAATTTGTTTTTTCCATTAATAAAATGTATTCTGCAACTTGGAAATAAAGGGTTGCTCATTATTCCTGGATGGTGTGGTCATTATTTCTTGGCATAGTACCTCAGATAGTGCTGTCCTTATTCTTGAATTTGAAATTGTAGGTAACACATCTTTACTTGGTGATATCTCCAGTAAATTATGGGTCTTTACACACTTAGAAAAGAATCTCCTAGTTTCTTTGAATTCAGAGTTTGGGGGCAGATTCAGATTGCGCAGATCTTACTGCTAGAAGATCAAGTCTCAGCCAGATTGATTGACTGTTCTTTGGCATTGCCTAGCTGTGGATGCAGATGAAATCAAGTATTTTCGTTCCTCTACCTTGGTCAGTGTCTCAAGATGGCTTCTAGAGTAAGGCTAGAGGTATTCTGACCCAGGAAGCAGTTACATATGTCCTCTGTAGGATCTCTTAGGAATTCCACCAAAATGCCTAATTCAATCGAAATCCATTAGTCAGCCCAGACCACTTCTTGTTTAGGGTGCATTGACATCAGTGCAAACCTCATCAGTCCTGATGGCTTTCAAAAGGAAATTTAATTCTGCATCCTTGTAATAAGGTTACTCATACTGAGAGGGAGTATCTCTAAGGGAGCATTTTCTCTGTGTTTTCTAAAGACCACACTGATGCACTTTTCCATTTAATAGCCATGGAAACCCTGAGATTCTCAGCTATAATAAAAATTAATTTACCCATTGGTTTCAACTGCTTGATTTTTGCAAGTACCAGCTTAAGATACACGCAACAGCAGAAAATATGCAGTGTCACATTAAGGAAATAGCACATCAAGGGTGTTTTCATTAACATTCATCTTCAGGGCCAATCATGTTCTTCATGATCTTCATGGCATCACTTTAGTACTTATAGCTACTTCAGATGCATTTTTAGTTGCTGCTGGAGAAATACTCAGCAATAGGTCATTCTGAACTATTTAGCTATTGAATTAAGTGTGGAAACATATCCACATGGGCTTTATCTTCTGTTTTCACACTTAGTTTGAATCAGTTTATCATGATCTATGTGTCTTGAGGTTTCTGACATACCCTAGACTTTATACTGAAAATGAGTAACTGTAGTAATGTTGTTATCAGCCATAGCTGAAGGCTTGTCAGGTAGGCTGGGAATAGTTTTTGCTTCCTGGGTGGGTGGCAGTAAGAAACTGCTTGTGTAATTCCCAACAATAATTAGACAGTTGCTAAAAGTTATCAGTATTGAAACATTTAAAAATATTGGCACTGAAATTTTAATCTCTGGATCATAATGCTGTCATTTAAGGCATTTAAAAATTTGCAGTGATACTGTTGTGTGGATCCAGACAGTGATACAGCATTTTCATACATGGCCATGGTCTAGTAACCACAGTGGTAGTGGATCAAGGGTTGGACTTGATTATCTCAGAGGTCCCTTCCAACCCAACTGATTCTATGATTCTATGAAAGGCTCATGAAAGCTAGAAATATTCTTATCCAGCCCAGACCACTTCTTGCTTAGTGTGCATTGACATCAGTGCAAACCTCATTAGTCCTGATGGCTTTCAAAAAAACCATTTATAGAATGAAAATAAAATAAAAATATTTACTAATACCAAATAAGATTAATTTTTATTTTCTTACAGCAATACTTCTTTGAAGAAGAAAGATCAAATTATTTTTAAAGAATGGATTGGGCTGTAGTAAAAACAATCATTTTGTTTAGGAAAACTTGTCTGAAGAATGGTAAGGAAGCTGAATCCTCATAATAACAAGAAATGTTTCATTGGTTTTCTTTTTCTCAGACATCTGTGCCTGGTAAGTGTACCTCACACAACTATGGAAATCAGTTTCTTGGCTGGACAACATTTATTGTTTTTTATTTTTAACTGGACAGTCATTCATACCAGAGTCATCATTCTTTCAGGAGAATTCTTAAAGGCTTTATTTTAGTTCACTACCTTCTGTATTTTGCCCTTGTCTGCCTAGAATAAATGAAATGCTTAACATAATGTGAAATGTTGTATATTTTTAGGCAACTCAAATACTAATTTCCTTACCCCAAAGTATCTCTAAAATACTGAATTCAGTTTCATTCCATGTTTACAGCAGGTTATAATCCTGGATTATAGGTTCCATAGACATTATAAAATTTCTTCTGGAGGAAAAACACTGTGTCAACACTGGTACGTGATGTGAATTTTCTTTACTTATACTGTAGTGGAGATTTATTAATTTAACAATGTAGTTACAGTGATACTTTTTTTGGTTGTTATTTAGATAAAACCTTCAACAGGAACCATATTTTCATCAGCAATATTTCTTTTAATACAGATCATTATAATGACTTATGGCCAATAATGCAATAAAATTGTTTTCTCCTACAAACACTATGTCTGTAAGGAGAGTTAAAAATTCCTTTCCCTATGGAAAGCCTACCTTTCTATTACCTTCACTGAAACTTAGGAATTCTGAAGGATATTAATCTCTAAAGTTCTACAGTAGGCTCTGGGGAAACTGATACTTACACAATTCCCAGCAAGCTGTCTCTGCAAAGCTCCTGCCTCTGCTAGTCCAGGCCATAGGACTGTGTTTGTATTACTACATAAAATACATCTAAACCTGTTCTCTGACTCTTAAAGCAAGTGTCACATTACAACTTACATTCATATTACCAACCTGTCTCATCCTTATCTACATCAAACACTGTGGCCGTATCACGCTCTCTGTGTGCAGTCAGGAGTAAGTGCCTGGCCCACACTGTCCCAGCAATATGGCATAACTTGGGGGAGTGGTGGCTGACACAGCAAAACCACACTAAAAGAGCATGCTAAAAGTTAAATATATATGTTAAACAGCATAAAAACCTGCAAGACGGAGCTTGAGACTGTTCTGTGTAAGTCTTTAGCATAGAAGACACAGCTTTTGAGACTTTCTCTTAGTTGGGGGGTGCTGCCTGAGAATTAAGTTTATGTCTGCACTCAGACCTCACTGTAAAATACTGATTATGAATAACACAAAGATGGACTTGATCAGACCCTTTTTTTCCTGATTCTTTCAGTGCTGTTATTACTTAAAATAATGAAATGCTCCTTACTGATTAATAACTTTGACTTATATAAGTCATTCTGTAATTTCCTTTTATTCCATTGATGTAGCAGAGCTAGTTTCTATGCCCCCATCCTAGGCTTAGGGATGCACAGCTTACAAAAAAAGTTGCAGAAGTTGTGCAAGTATTCCTTTCAAAAAAAGCAACGGTAATTAATAGCCCTTTCTTGACTTGCCTGTGCCTTTTTGGGTCCTTTTTGTGCAGACAAATTTAAATCCCAAGACAAAAATTTCTATGCATGCCTTACAATTCTTAACATCTGATACTATAAAGTTTAGAGGAGTAAGTTGCACTGATTCTGCAAAGTTTGGGTTTTTTTCTTGTTTGACCATGAAACAGACCCCCATATAAAATAATTAAAAAAAAGAACTTTGGACTAGAAGGGGACATCTTAGGTCATGAATCAGGATCCTTGCAATTGCAAATATCCATGTCATGTAAATTTTGGGTTGTCTAAATATTTTTGCAGGCCTCAAAATACAAATTTTTATTAATTTTATTTTGAAGAAGACTATATTCTTTTCCTTAATGGTAAAACTCCATTTTTTCTCTAGAGAATACTCCTTCACTATTTTAAAGTCAGATATTTCTACTGTGTCTAGCAAGACCCCTTTATTTCTATTGCAACTAGGCTGTGTACTGAACTTGTACGCCCCTTATTGTGTAAGTTATCTCCACTCCGTGACTGCAGAGGGGTCACTTTGTTAGGGAACCTTTCACCATGCACTAAGAACACTGCAAACAGAACACATCCAAGTCAAATGCAGAAATCAGTTTCTTATTGGTTAAAACATACATAAGATCACTAGGATTAATGAGCTGCTCAGCTAAGCATTTGTATGCTCCCCACCCCAATAAGATCCCTCAAGATTATTTGCTGGTCAGACAGGTATCAGTCAAGAAGGGAAAGGTTGACTTCTGTTCCTCCTTGGAACAGATCCTCGATGCTGAATTGTAATCTTCTGATTCTGTTTTTTTCCTGAAAGTTTTTATACCTTTATATGTTGTTTTTCTTTGTCCTTTAAACTCCTAAGGATTCTTGTCTCAGTAATCCTCTATTTGCAGTTCTACCTTTCTCATCTTGCCTGGCTTCACTCTGCAGATCCTCTCACTGCTCTTTCTCACATTGCAATTTGTGTAGTGGTTAGAGCTAAGGTTACACAACTGGCTATATCAAAGCTGGGTCACAGGAAGCTCTGGTGGTTGGGCAGCCTTCAGGAGTGCTTAGAGAGAGGTAGACGTATTATAAAATACCAGTGTTTTTATACTAATTAACATTTTCTATATGTATCAGTGTGTTTATGTTCTCAACTATTGTTAAAATTGAAATGCTCCTTACTGATTAATAACTTTGACTTATATAAGTCATTCTGTCATTTCCTTTTATTCCATTGATGTAGCAGAGCTAGTTTCTATGTCCCCATCCTAGGCTTAGGGATGCACAACTTACAAAAAATGTTGCTCCATTTGTGCAACAACACCATTGTTCTGAATACATTAAAGATTTTATTACCTACTTTTTCAAGAAATATGTTTCTGACACATCAAACTTGCTCTTCTAAATTTTTTTTTTTTTTTTTTTGAGAAAGCCTGTTTTCTTTCTGTGCAGCACTGAGGTAAAAGCATACAATTTAATCACTTCCACATTAAAAGGTGCAGTCTTTTAAGTATGGTACTCTAACTAGATATCCAGACAACACTGCCGTTTTAAGGAGACTATCAGATGTGGAGACAATGAAGGAACTGGATGCAACATCCGAAGGTCATAATATATCTTATTGACTCAAAATCTATGCCAAAGGCCTATTTCTCTTCCTCTAGAAAGCCCTGTTTTCTTGTTTTTATTGAGAAGCATTTCTATGGAAATAGGGAAGTATATAATGTTTTTATGGAACATAAAGCAGAGTTCTACTTTGTCCCTAAACGAAGTGTGGGTTGGGATTTTTTTGGCGGTTTTTTTTGATGTTTTGTTGTTGTTGTTGTTGTTTTTTATTGAAAATAGAGAAAGAATGGACAGGTAAGAAATGCTAATAGTTGTGGAGTTTGAAGACAGGTAGATGATATTTGCTGATTAATCTGTAAAATATAATATATGTACAACTTTGCAACTAAAATAACTGCAGGCAAATTACCAAATTATGACTTCTAAAATCTGGCATAGTTTCTGGTACTTAAATTAATGCTTTTCAGTGATACTTGCCAGTAATACTGAGTTGCTAATTAGGAGGGGTGGAGTTTTTTCTTCTTAAGTTCAAGAAGCAGAGAATTGTAGAGAAGGACTTTTTTCCTTGAATGTGTCAAATTGATTAAACTGAATAAAGAGAGTTAAAAAATAGTAACACCTTTTAGCTAAAGACAGGAGAAAGAAGTATTATAACCTCAGAGAAGGTTGAAAGGAGACTTTTTTTTTCAAATATGGATTATATTTGCATGTGTAGGTCAAAAGGTGAAATAACAGAAAAAAATTTAAACTAATTGAAGTGCTAATGTAAACTCACTTCTAGATGTTGTTTCTCTGTAATTTGTTTTAGGTTATTTGTTTGTCTAAGCACTAATGTGGAGGTAAGATGAGATTTATGTTTTCATGAGGCTAAAATAGCAGTGTTGGCATAAGCAGTTCCATACAATTCCATTCTCAATGTTTCCTCCACATTTTACCATCATGAAATATGAAAGAAAGTGAAGCTTTGGGCCTTACTAATCCATGTCAGTATTTTCAGACCAACAGACAGCTCTGTAGATATTAGGGATCACTGCTGGGAACCCAGACAAAATTCAAAATAGCTTTAATGTACCTGTGTTGGCACTGATTCAGAGCTGTCAGATCATACCTAGGCTAGTGGTAAAGGCAAGTGACTTTCAGAGCTGTTGATGCAATCCTAACATGCCCAGAGGCACTGTACTTAGAGCTCACTATGCTTTCGACTAAGACTTTAAAGTTAAATACAAATGAGATTTGCTTAAAACACAGGTGTTAAGAGGAGGGATGCCATCGTTGACATGCTTGAAAGGTGGGCCTGTGGGAAGCTCATGAAGTTCAATCAGCATGCACAGAGGTCAAGGCAATCCCAAGTGTAAATGCAGGCTGGTCAGAGAATGGATGGAGCAGCCTTACCAAGAAGGACTTGGGGTGTTGGTGGGTGAGAGGCTGGACATGAGCCAGCAATGTGCACTTGCAGCTCAGAAAGCCAAATGCATCAAAAGCAGCATGGCCAACAGGTCGAGGGAGGTTGTCCTACCCCTCTACTCCACCGTGGTAAGACCCCACCTGGAATACTGATTTCAGCTCTGGGGCCCTCAACATAAAAAGGATGTGAACCTGTTGGAGCAAGTCCAGAGGAGGACCACAAAGATGATTAGAGGGCTGGAGCACTTTACCTCTCCTATGAAGACCATCTGAGAAAGCTGAGTTGTTCAGCCTGTCGAAGAGAAGGCTCCAGAAAGAACTTCGTACAAAAAGGGAGTCAAAAACAGAGCTGGAGAGGGACTTTTTGCAGGTGCATGTAGTGATAGGACAAGGGGGGATGGCCTTAAGCTGAAGAAGGGCAGGTTTAGATAATGTTAGGAAGAAATTCTTTAATGTGAGGATGGTGAGACACTGTCACAGGTTGCCCAGAGAAGCTGTGGGTGCCACAGCCCTGGAAGTGTTCAAGGCCAGGTTGAATGCGGTTTTGAGTAAACCCGGTCTAGTGGAAGGTGCCTCTGCCCTTGGCAGAGGGTTTAAAACTAGATAATCTTTAAGGTCCCTTCCAACTCAAACCATTCTCTGATTCTATGACTATGAAGTTAGTGTTTTGGAAAACTGAATAAGAAACATTCCAGTTTAGTACAACACTGGGACAGATTTATATGAAAAAATGTACACCAGAAGATCAAACCGAATTTTCTTTCTAAACTGTTGTCCAGGTTCAAACACTATTTGAGGAGGAAAAAAGAGTTTTGCTCAAGGAGCTTTTTTGCTGCTGGGAAAACTAGGACTAGGAAAAACCCAGCGTGGGAGAAAATCCTTTCACGTGAGCAGTACTACCTGTTTTTGCCTGTGTGTTTTGAGAAGTTAACTCTGCTGTTGCAAGAAGAGATAAAAGTTCTCACATGTGTCAGAGGCCTCTTGGGAGAGAAAGAAACCATAAAGCACAGAGGAGATTATCACTTCGAAGTTACGTGTATGCAAAAGGTGTTATTATAAAAGTACTGGAACAGGACAACTGGAGCTACTCTTTTGCCTGCTGCATGATCTTAGCTGTGTATCCAGGGTTTCTAATTTCAGAATAAACTTTTCCTTAATACCTTAGCCATTATTTGGTCATCTGGGTTTACCTGCATGCGTACCACTTTTAATAGAACCAAGTAACAATGGACCTGCAACTTCCTAGCACTAGTGAAAGAGCTGGCAGCTAATTAGAGTATCTTTTGTATGAAATAAGTCCTGTAAATCTTTACTATGTAATCCAATTATTATTTTTTGTAGTTACAAAACATCCAAAAGTAAAAACACGTTCTCTCTTATTACTTCAACACATCTTTTTCAGCAGAGGTACTGCAGAGCTCAGAAGCTGCATTGACAAACACTGCCTGGTTGCTGGTTGCTTGAACAAGATCCTTTGTGTTTCTGACTGTATAACTTTATATTCTTTAAACATAATGGTATATTTTGTAGGCAATGAGTTATCTAGTAATAGTGACATGTAGCTGGTAGTGGTAGTCTGAGGTTGAAAGAAAATGAAGGTTTATAGGTATAGGTAACATTTGTTAATTATTTTATTAGTTGGAATATTCTATAGAGCAATGAAGACTTCTCTGAAGTTGGTCTGAGACAGAATGAGAGATGCTGTTTATTAATTTATAGTTAAAGGAGGAAAATATAATGGTAATTAATATAACTTTATGGGAAAATGACATTGCTAGTTGCAAAACAGATTCTTCCTCACCAATTTCACATTTTCATATCTCACCAAAGACACTCTTTAAGCTTTACTTTCACTGTTCATTAACTTTCTAATTTTTCTTTTACCAAGTTCCATTTGAACAAAAAAAATGCTGAATTTCTAACCAGTGACATGATCAGGGATCTTTAAGACAACAGGGACAGGACAAAACCCTTTGGAGCTCACTTTGATTTTGTGGCCTGTTACAAATGGCTTAGAGGTCAAGATTTTTATATTTAATACTATTTAAATGTATGTCTTACTGTGGTAGATACTATTTTGAGACAACTCCATTCCATTATAACTTGAGCTGCTTCTGTATCTTCACTAATATAAGCAAAACTTTAGATTTTTTTCTGCAAATCTCTAACCTGAATAGCAGTCTTGTAGCTGCTGTCTGCTGATCTTATTATCCATGAAGGAACTAACTTGAAAAGGGAGGAATAAGTATTCACTTTAGAGAAATGATTATGATTCCAATTGTGTTGTGAATATGGATTCCACGGTCAGAACAGCTTTCCAGGACATGAGGCATAAGGGCATTCACAATGCAGCTGAGGTTCCTCATGACTGCTGCAAACCAAAGAAAATATGACAAGCACTTGGGGTATATTACACTTGAATGAAAAACCTTGTAGATTATACTTGTTAAAAAATATTATAACTTATTTCTTGTATATTTAAGGACAAATGAGTAGAAGCATTGGATTTTCTCTTTTGTATTACTATTTCTTGTCCCTCTGTAGTATTTTTATTCTTCTCTGATTGAAAGTATTACAGTCCTTTCATTGTCTTCCCATATGGACGTCTTTCCCAACCTTGTTTTCCAACTATACTCCTGACCGCCTTTGCATATGTTTGCCCTTCATGTGTTTTTCACTTAGTGAGTCATTTCTCTTAGTGAGAATAGTACTGTAGGAGAATGTCAGTGATAGACAAAAAATGTTGAAACACACTCTTATTTTCTCTCAGAATCTTTATTGTTTCTAACACTGTTTGCATTGTTATCTGTCACAGCACACTGAACTGTGGTTTTAATCTCAAGACCTTTTCTCTGGTGAGATGTAAAATTAGTATAGAACTCAACACACTGTTCCTTTCTACACACATTACCTTGTGTTTGCCAATGCTCAGTGACATCTGTTTGACATACAGACTTAGACTCTCAAGACCTCTGGGCCTCCTGCCATTGACCTGCACTAGCATGAGATTTCATTCAGCCTTTCTCAGTTTAGATGAAATGAAGGTTGTGGCTCTTACTTTAAAGTAGGTTTAATGTTTCTGTAGGAAGCATTCTTATGCTTAATTGACTCAGTTGAAAAACTGAGTGTTTTTTCCAAGACAATATACATTTTGGGCACTGATAAATGCTCGTAACTTTACATTTACTTAACAAGGTATTTTTCTCTGAAAGGAAGAAATTGATACATTTGAGAATACTCTTACAAATACATCGAGACAATCATACTTTTTGAAAATGTCAGATATTTTATTTCATGACTTAGGCTGCTCACTTTGGATGTTGGAGAACTGTTTCAGTTCCTCCCTTTCCCTGAAGAGGATTTGAACTCACAGGATTTAACTCCTGAAACAGACAATTTTTGCTTAGTGAGAGAGTGCTCTCAATCTCCACTTGCTCCACTTTAAAATGGAATACTTAAACATTCTTTGGGCCATAAAGAAGGAATGTGTATTATAAAGCAAGACTTTGGATTTGTTTGTTTCAGTATTTTCCATCAAGAAGAACTGTGTGTATCTCCTGTACTGGTAGAAATGTGGAGGTCTGTTGTTTTGACTGGTACTGCTGGATTTAAGTGCATGTGTTTAAATTCAACTTTAGACACCTACATCCTTCTATGAAACTGGAGTTAAATGCTTCCTGACACAGGGAACAAGTTGAACAAATTTTGGGCCTTGACACTGAAGACACATAGTGAAGGCACCTAAATTCTGCAATTGCACACGTGTATGATCTTTGGGGCTATTTATAAACTTATATTGTTTTTCCACTTAGCTCAAGCGTGTGATTTGATTAATTAGCATTAGATGTTTTGATTCTCTTACTTCAAGTTTGAGAAAGCTCTTGTGAACTCACACCCTTTCAGCATATGAACACCTCGTATTTCAGGTTTGCTCTCTTATTTCTATTTAAATCAGTGGCTGTAGGAATAGGAATGTTTGAATGTTTTGTTTGAATTAATAGAAATTTGTTTCTCTAACGTTAAAGGAGGAGTTCCTTGAACTCCTTTGAATTGTTTGGTGTTTAGTGGCTTTCAAAGCTATTATCAGAGTATTTGTTCAAAGGTGAGTACATTTAACTCATAGCAACTATCATCCTCTAACAGGAAGTCCTTGTTATCTAACTATGGAATATGCTTCCTGTGGTTCAGGGTTAAGTAATACTACATTAATCTCATCAAGTCTACGTTTTCATTTAGATCCATATGTTGACATGTGTGTGGAACAGTGACAGAAGTCAGCTAAAGTAAGATGGTCACACAGCTTTTTAAAAGAACCAGTTTCTGAATTACTGGCATGGATAATCTGATGATGATTTTTTAATATTGTGGAATTGCAGGATTACAAATAATTACACTTTACTATTTTTAGCCTAGTCATTACTAGGAAAATAAAATAAGTTTCCTACAGTAATATGTATCAATTTTAGTTCTGGACTTGAGATTATCTTATGCTTAGTCACATATCAGTTCGAAAAGCAATTTTATTAAACTTGTTCCTGCAGAATTTGAGGATTTAGCTTCAGACACATTCATATTCTTGCAAAAGTAATGGTCTGAACTATAACTGAAGTGAGGTGGAATATCAAAAATTCCTCTGAAATTTCTCAGTACAGAATTGGAATGCAGAATTGGAATTGCTAGCATGTGCTCTTGCACTGAGGGACCAGGCTTCCTGACTTAAGATAGGATTTATCCTTGCTAAAGATGAACTTATACTCACAGCTCTTGGTGTTAAGGCTTGGTGTCAACCATCAGAGCATCATTGCCAGTGTTTTTTAATTTTTGAGGAAGCCAAAACCACTTCAGTGAATATTTATCATCATGGTAAGTTTCTCTAAATACAGGGTTTTTTTCACTAAGGTATCAAAAAGATTGTGTTTGTCTCAAGTCACTTTGAAATAATTGACAAGAGGTTTAGTGTAATGGATTTTCAAAATAATATTTTCCTATACTGCTTGCATAATTTTATTGTAAACATAGTAGGATGGAGGAATGTATTCTTTTACATTATTTTTCTTTAATTTACTTTTAAGCCACTGAAGCCTAAATTATACTTTTCTGTTTGATCTAATACACTATGTTTGACTAAGGACCATACTAAAGTATTCCTGTTTTTTTAAAATATTCTCTGATTCTGGGTTAACTAATTTTTTATTCTCTGTATAGAATTTTTTTACCAATGACATTCCTTGTGTTTATTCAGGAAACACTTCTGTCCAGGAAGTTGGAATTTGTTCCTCCCTTTGATTTTTGTATGACTGGAAATCTTCTATTACATTCTCTCTTACAAAAGAGGAAAGCCAAATAATTCCATTGGTATTTCTTTTACTTTCTCTATGCCAGCGATGGTTCTGTAGACAAGAGAGCCCCTCCAGCTGCTACTAAAAAGTCTTTCTCTTCTAATTTCAATGGAGAATGAATCAGGTTTCATGAGAATGGATGACAGCTTTCAGGTCAAAAGCACAAGTATGTTGCTGTGTGATGCAGATGCATCTCAGCATACTTTTCTGTCTGTTCCTTGCGCGGAGAGTCCTGTTGTAATGTATTATTGTCCAGTACTGCAGTCTTGGTCTGCAGAGCCAGTACTACTACAATTAAGTGGTCTATAAAAACTGAGAATTTCTGAGAATGCTGAGATTTCAACAAGTCTTTGTTCCCATTAAATACAAAATCTATATTTCTGGAGTTCTATTTGAAATTTGTTTTAAAACATTTTCCATTTAGAAAGTGAAGCTGTTTGCTTTGATGTTCCTGATTCAACATGAGCTGAATTCCCTCTTTCTGCAGCACTTAAACCTTGTTCCTTCAGGGAGAAGGAAGATCTCCGTTTCACCAGAAAATTATTCACTGGCTGCAATTGAAGGCAATGTGACTGTATCTTGTGTGAGGGCTTCCCCTGAGGTCTTCCTGTGTAGTACTTGCAAGATACTTCACATCTTAACTCACATCTGTATCAGAATTTGCACCCCTAAAATGAGACTACTAGCTGGGAGAAGACTATTTGGGGTGCTACAGAGCTGGTAGCAGTCAGCATCCTCTGGGAGGTGCTAGTGCTTTACAGTATTCCCAGACTGTACTTTGTGGGGCCTATCTTCCTAAGGAAGCTACTGATTCATAGAGAACTTGGGGAAGATGAGGATCAGAAGACCTGAAAAACATGTCTCTTAAAAGCATTATACTCATTAAATTCAAAGTATTAAAACATTATAATTTTGTCCTTTTATATCAGTTCTCTGTGTGGCACTGTTAAAGTATTTAGAATTGCTGTTAATTTAAAAAAAAATAGAATCTTTAGAAATTTCCTTTTTTGGTAGAAAATGGAAGATTTTTAACAAAAAAACCCAGAATATTTAACTACATTTAACAGTTCCTGTGATAGCGTGTCCATCTCTGACGATACTAATCAAGACAACCATCTCAGTCACTTATTTTTGTCCAAGCCTACTTGCACATACTTTGTTTTTAATTGCCATCATTATGATCCTAATGCAGCAAAATCTGGAGGTGATCCTCAGTTCATTCAGAGAAAAAATAATGTAAAGAAAACAAATTTAGCAAGGCTATATCCATAAAGTAAGTTCTTTTCATATTTTCTTGTCAATCTGTCACATTCTTAGTGGCTATTTAAGCTTGCTAAAAAGAGACATTATTGTAGCACTGGAGCATTTGATTTTCATTTTCGCAGTGTAAATAACTCGGATAACTACGGTAGCTACACAGTGGCTGCTTTCTATACTCTCCCTGCTCTTGCTCCGGAGAGCTCTCTTACTGTCTCTGCTCCAGGTGGAATAGTTTCTGCAGTTATGCTTACGTGGCTCTCACCTATATATTATAAAGCTCCTGCTGTCTTTTTTGCACAGATTAGAAACCAGGTTTGTTTATGTGGCAAACCTGTAGCAAATGAAAAAAAGAAACAAAGGTTACATTGAATATTTGTATAGTTATCTTTTCCAGATAGCAGACCTATTGTATCACTTTGAGCTATTTCAAGTATTTAGCTTCTTTTAAAGCAATAGTAAATAGTAAAACTTTATAGTAAAAAGACTTTATCTTAGTATTATTTTTAGGTTTCAGGCTTTAATCTAACTTGTAACATCATAATATTGTATTTTAAAAACTTTCTCAAAATATATTTTTAGTTTGCATTGAAGTTCCTTTTAATCTTTTAATCGTCTGACATATTAATGCCAAGGTTCTGGGGATTTTTTTTAAACTATGTTTATTTAAAAGAAAGATACTGAATACTCAGTATCAGATACTGATACTGATACTGATTCTCAACATCGCTTGACAGTTGTAGTGCCCAGAAAGCCCAGAATTATGGAGTTTTTTTCAGATCTATTAGCCTAGGAAGTTTTCACAGTTCTTGAGGTGAACATAAGCTCATTCTAAATGAAAACAAAGCAATGTCACCTCTCGGGCCAACTAGTGTCTGTGTGCCAGCTTTCAGTCTGGGAGTATATAAATAGCAGTAGAAGCAGGAAGAAGCATTTGACAAGATGCATGGCTTTGAGTAATTGCATAGCAGTACATTACTGAACCTTCTCAGAAAAGCTAATTGCTTCAGACTGAGACATTGCACTACCTCTGCAGGTCTTGGTCACAGCGTCCGATTACACGGCTTCACTCTGCCCCCTTTCCTGGCAGCTTTGCTGCCTTGGTTCCCTGGATCAGTGGCTTCTGGTGCAGACCACATGGCATTGTACCTGTTCGGACCTGCCACAAGCCTTGGTTTCCCAGACAATGTACAGGTTACCCAGATCTAGCCAACAAATCCAGGAAGCCCTTGTGGTTCTGCAGGATTGCTGTCCTTCCCTTTAGTGTTTCCTATTTCGACTCAGGTTTTACAGTGTCTTGGACAGTGAGGTACCTGGGCAACAGCTACACTGGGTACTGGAGCCTGATGCAGAAATTTTGAAGCCCTTCAGGCAAGAGAAATAAGAGGGACTTTACGCTGAGTTTTCTAAGTTACTCTGTATTCTTACTTAAGTCAGAAAGAACACCCAGACTTCTGCAAAACAGTAAAATTTAAGCACTTGATTTCCTTTTGAGTGTTTTGGAGGGATTTGACCTAAACCCGGACTCTTTTGACAATCAAGATGGTTTTTCTCCTTGAGAAAGCATGTCCTTTAAACCTCTCATCTGAAGGTTTAGAATCCAGCTCTGGCATTTATTTTCACTCCCTCAAGTCTTTAATTTTCCTCTTTTATATCTCTGCAGCCGACATAAGGAGAAGCAATTTTCTAACCTAACTCCCTGCATAACTTTTTCTGTTATTGATTTTCTCATAAGGAGAAGATCTGGTTTCCAATTTCCTGTCCTGAAACATGCCAGTTCTGATTTTAAAAAACAACTCCAGAAAGTAAAATGGATACTATTAGGATTGCACACACAATAGAGAGTTCATAACATGCAGGTTTTGTAGCTTTTAACATATGGAAGCAGCACATCTGAATTTTGCTGCGGATAGAACTACTCTATTCAGTACTGGATGGAGAAAACGAAACCAGAAGATTAATTTTCATTTCAATCAATAAAACAAAATGGTAGGCATGAAGCATTTTTTTCTGTTTTGCACATTATAGCCTAATTTGGTGAGATCAGGAGGACAAAGGCCTAACTCTATGAGGGGTCTTGGGTATCACAATATGAAGTAAGTCTAGCTGCCTTCCTGCAGGTGTTGGTTAATGCTTAAGTGTTCCACTATTATATATTCTGAAGGTGGAACCACAACCTCCTACTCAGACTTACCTGTTCCAGAGAGGACCTCAGAAATACAGATGGGAAACTTTAAACTACATTGCAGCAATTTTGAACAGAATTCTGAGTGTTTGAACTCAGAAAATGCAGCCAGAGAAGGTCTTAAGACAACAGGTCTCTGCTAGGTTTGTTAAGTACAGGAACATAAAATTTCAGGCCTAATTTAAATTAAACTGATGGTATTAGATTTACTCACTGAAACATGTGACCTAGTTTTCAGAGATTCTGTAGACCCAAGCAGATCTCTTAGAAATGCATGTATCCCTTTCTCCAGTATAATCCAGTTTGTTGCTGTAATGCAGAGGAACTGTCATGCTCCCAGTTTCTGCCTTGCTTCTTCCATTTTTATTGTGGTCTTAGATGTGTTTGTTCCAGCAACTGAGTAATTGGATTTTGTGAGTAATCTTTTTAAATTTTGACATTTTAGCAGCTGTTGCATGAAGAGTAGAGGTACGCTTAAAGCAGAGGTAGGACCTTCCAAGAGGTTAAGATCATCACAATTCCTAGGTAATCTCTGTGCATTCATGAATTATAGCCTTCAACTTGATGTGGGAATCACATTACAGTGCTGACTGTTAGAGTGAAGTTGATATGTCCTTCAAATGTAAAGAGTGGCTGTTTCGGAAGTCTAAATTACATACATGTACTCAAGATTACCTTGAAATCTAGCATGTCCTGTGCTGATGTGGAATAGCACTTGTGACTTACAGTCAGGTAGTGGTCTGGAGATTCATTTTCCATTTCATAAAATGGCTTTTTAAGTGCTAGCAAGAGAAGGTCCCATCTTTTGGGAAGATGGAACTTGCAAATCAAGAATCTATTTATATCTCAAATGTTAGTTATTCAACACTTATCCTAGCCAGAGTAAAGCACCTTTTGCACTTCTGAGGGACCTGCATGGAGAGCTTAATTCTCTCTTTAGGGAGGCTGTTATGGTCTCATGGGTCAATAAAATGTGGCCGTGTGAAGTTGCCATTTGACAATTACTCTAGTGGGGACATACTGCAGCCACTGAACTGCAACACCATCTAGTTTATGTAACATTCATGCTTGTCATTGACAGAAATGTCAATTGAAAGCGTTGAATTTAGAAAGGACTGTTTGAGGAAACTTCTTTTTTATTTAAGAAGTGTTTATCATTATTTAAAGGAAATATGAAATTATCTGATTTACATGAGTTACAAGTCAGATAGTTTGGAAAAAAACTACATGCGAATGTTTGCGGGGGCAGAGACTACAGGATGAAAAGCTGGGGAGGAAAAAATCTGAGGTTGCAATGAAGACAAAAGCAAATTATGAAAAGGTGAAGTGTTGGGACAACTCTGGGGAGAATGACCAGGTGTGTAAAACTGAAGAAATAGGAAGAATTAGGTTTGTTTGATAGAGGTCTGTTGCTTCTTACCACGTACCAAGATCTTGGAGAAACCCATCTATCACAAGCCTGTGAACCTGGGGTCCTTCTGCAAGACCTGACATTAGGCCTTTTATCTTAGAAGCTTGGAGAGCCACTTACCCTGTGATCATCTCGATCTCCAGGTCCCAAGCTCCATCTCCAGCAAGCTGAGAAGGGCATTAGACAATGCAAAGCAACCTTCAACTTTTGCCAGCCACTTTTTGTTTTGTCAGTGAAGAATAATGCTGGCAGGCTCTGGCTTCCTGCTTCCTTTGCAGGTGCTCAGCACAAAAGCAGACAGCCAGCTGGGAGGGCAGAGGGCAGGTGGCTGCTGCTGAGTTACGGGGGCTGTTCTGGGCTCTCCTCAGCTTGAACTGTGATACTGCAATACCCACTCTGTGAAAAGTCCTCATCTGAGGCTACTGATTTTGTTTTGGCTATGTCATTTCACTGGATACCATTACCTACCCTACAAACATGTCTTGAAGATTACTTTACAAACGACTTCAAGAAAGTGGTATAGAGAATGAATACTTAAAAATAGCTATTTTCCTGTGACACAGAAATAGATAAGATGACAAATCCAAACCTAAAGATGTATCTTCACAAGGGTATTTATTTCACATTAAGTTTAGCTACTGCTCATAAAAGAAGCTGCAGCAAACTAACAATGCAAACCAATTAGAGTGTACTGACTGCCAAGACAGTGTTTGTTCTTTGGTTTGTTTTGAAGGTTCTTTCAGTTCACTGCTTATTGGTGTAGTACAGACAAAAGGTAAGTTTTTATGTATGGCAGCCCCTCCCTCTGTTGTGTTTCACACCAGGACCAAGTAGTCCTTTTGCCTTCAGGCCTTATCCAGCTGTGGAGAAAACTGTGGGCATTTTTACCTGCATATCCCTGGCTTCAGCAGCAGCAGAACATGGCAGTGGTACTCCAGTGCTGTGTCAGCTAGCACAGGGCAGATCCCCGTGCCTTTGGGGAAGAAGTAAAAGTTCAGGATGGACTTGTGAAGTATCCCCTGAAGGGGTACCTTAATCAGGAGGCATCTGGGCTAGCCCGTTTTTTTAACACAGTGAGGTAAAAGCAAATTCTAGAAGATCCAAAGGAAAAACAGCAGGTTTTATGATTAGCAAAAGAAATGAGTTACCTGTGGATTTAAATCTCATAGCTGGATGCTGTGGTATTTAATGACACTACCCATGTTTTATGCTACTGCAATAAGGACATTCAGGATGTACTCACTCCTCTATGTGGTAACTAGCACCTGAAGTGGGTTCAGCCATTCATTCAAGAGGGATGCCTATGGAATGTCCCTCTCCATCTCCTCTGCATGCTTTTGCAAAATCTGTAGGAACCTAACATCTATAACATGACATTAAACAAGTTTTATATTGATTACCAAGAACATACTCATGCATACAGAGTTAGTAAGTGTCATCTCCATAGGAAACTTGCCAAACCCCTAGCAGTACTTTTATTGTATTTGTTTGGAAAAGCTGGGTGGCATTTCATCAGAGAGCAGCCCACAGTGGGCCTCTCTTGGCTGCTGATAAAGCCAGGCCCTCAGAGCTGAGAACAACGTCTTTTTCACAGGGCTGACAAGGGAGAGGTACAAGAGCATCTCTGGCATCAGCAGCCAACCTGTCTACATTGGCAGTGTTTTTAGTGTGCCACTTACTAGAGTTAGGATTATAAAACCTTACAGTAAAGTAATTTTATGGATCCACCTAGAAGCAAAGCATCATTTAAAGCAGTTTGTTTCAGTTTTATAATTAGGTTGTTGAGATGACACTTATGACAGATGACTCAGAATTATGTCATGGTGATAGAGCATTTAATTGCCTAACAAGGCAATTCTACAAGGGAATCCTACAGGGGTTATTATACCTGGTGATTGAACTTCATACCTATCTGCAGGATACACTGAAAGTACAGCTGTAACACTGCCAGGCAGCACTCCCTTCTCATCTGCTCCACTACATCAAGATATACCCTTACATGCCAGCAGCATTTTGTGAGGGAATCAATCTGCCTGTGTCTTGCTGAGTTTCTGCTTACCTTCTTAAACAAGTACATCTGTGCTTTTTAATACTCCATAGAGTTTGCAAGTGGAACAATTGTTAGTTTACTTCCTGCAGGCATTCAAAGCATGACATTTCTTCCATGGCTTTCCCAAGCATTTCCCTGCCAACATCCTCTGAAAGCTCTCCTTCCCTTTCCCGCTACACTGATGGGAACTGTTGCTGCTGACAGTCAGCTCTTCTCGATCAATGGTCCACAACAAAAAAACCACCCACTTGCCCCCACTGGCCACATGTCACGGGAGGATAGAGGGAGGACTCTTGACCACACAGCATCATACTTGAGGAAAACAAGGTGGGGAAACAAATTTTGTCTCCAGTCTAGGGAAGATGCAAGCATCTCTTAACTGAAGGGTGTGGGACACTGGACCTTTTAAGTCATCCAAGTAAGAACATGTTAGTCTGCCTGCTTTTCACAGTAATGCAACATGAGCCATTAGTGCTGTCAAGGACAATTTCCTCCTTTGCAATTCTGAACTAGAAGGAGAGAAGAATCAAAGGAGGAAGTGCTTGAACAACATGTAGTAGTTCAAGTCCAGAGGAGGGCCACAAAGTTGACAAAGGGACTAGGACAACGCTCCTACAAAGGAAGGTTGGGAGATTTGAGGTTGTTTAGTCTGGAAAAGAGAAGGTTGTGTGGAGTCCTCATAGCAACCTTCCAGTATCTGAAGGGGGCCTACAGGGAAGGTGGAGAGGGACTCTTCATCCAGAACTGTAGTGACAGGACAAGGAGTAACAGATACAAACTGAAAGAGGGGAAATTTAGGTTAGATATACATAAGAAATTCTTTGCTGTGATGGTGGTGAGACACAGGAAGAGGTTGCCTAGAGAAGTTGTGGATGCCCCAACCCTGGCAGTGTTCAAGGCCAGGCTAGTTGGATCATTGAGCAAGCTGGTCTAGTGAGAGGTGTCCCTGTCCATGGCAGAGGGGTTGGAACTGGATGATCTTTAAGATCCCTTCCAACCCAAACCACTCTACGATTCTAAGGTGCCGACAGCAAGTGTTTTCAAGGCTGTTTTCAGTATCTCACAAGGTTGGAAAGAGAAAGATGAGAGCTTAGCAATGTTATAACTGAAGAAAATCTCACCATAAACAAGACAACTTGGGAAAACAAGGATGAGTATCATTCCTTCATTTTCTTAAATGAAGAATTATTTTCCATCTGTATAATTGAAAAAAGTTCTATAAAAGCATAACTTTCAGCCAAAGAGGTTCTGCTCTCATATTCAGCAATTTTCATGAAATATCTAAAGTATTTTAAAAAGACTCCCTGATATTTTCATGAAATATAGATGCAAGTGTATAAAGAAAATAATTATGATTTCATTGAAATTGTAAGTTGGGCATACTCCAAGACAACACAGGCCCAGTTTTCATGAAATTGTACGTTGTATTTCATGAATTGTTCAGACCTCATATTTTACAATATTCATTAAGTTTCATAGCAATATTCATGACATTTAATAGCAATGTGCATACAATATTAAACAAAGCATAAAAAAACCCATCACAGCCACAAGCTTAATAAATCACAGGAATATAAACTCTCTTCCATGTTGTAAGAGAACAGACATCTTCCTTCATTTTTCTTATATTTCATTAAAGCAAGTCAAGCAATGTTTCATAGTAGACTCACAAAATAGGTCTTAAATTCTCACCAGCCATTCATAGGCTGGCCATTCAGAATTACACAAAGCATGAAGACAGCACTGCTGCAGCTTCACTGAAATTCACTTTAAATTATTGATAATAAAAAATAGCCCCCTCCTGTTGTAGCAGGAATGCTGCTCTGACAGCCTCCATCAGAGACAGCATAATGTTCTTTGGAGAGAGCGGCTCTCCAGTTGCTCTAATTTCTACCTCTGTGCCTTCAAGTCCATAACCTTAACACTAACGTCTGTTAAATGGAAGTCTCCAGCCTTGCAATATGCCTTTCAGTTTTCCAAATTCATACTTCATCCTTACCTTGCAGCTGAGGGGAAGGTCTATCTGAACTTCAGCAAAGCCTTTGACACCATCTCCCCTAGCATACTCCTGAAAAAGCTGGCAGCCCAAGGCTTAGACAGGGGCACTCTCTGTTGGGTTAGGAACTGGCCAGAGGGCCGGGCCCAGAGAGTGGTGGTGAACTGTACTGCATCCAGTTGGCGGCCGGTCACTAGTGGTGTCCCCCAGGGATCAATGTTGGGCTCAGTCCTGTTTGATATCTTTATTGATGATTTAGATGAGGGGATTCAGTCCATCATCAGCAAATTTGCAGATTACACTAAGTTGGGGGGGAGTGTTGATCCACTGGAAGGCAGGAGGGTTCTGCAGAGGGACCGGGACAGACTGGAGAGTTGGGCTGGTTCCAACAGGATGAGGTCCAACAAGGCCAAGTGCCGGGTCCTGCACTTTGGTCACAACAACCTCCTGCAGCGCTACAGGCTGGGGACAGAGTGGCTGGAGAACAGCCAGGCAGAAAGGGACCTGGGAGTTTGGATTGACAGGAAGCTGAATGTCAGCCAGTAGGGTGCCCAGGTGGCCAAGAAGGCCAATGGCATCCTGGCCTGTATCAGGAACAGTGTGGCCAGCAGGACCAGGGAAGTGATTCTTCCCCTGTACTCAGCGCTGGTGAGGCCTCACCTGGAGTACTGTGTCCAGTTCTGGGCCCCTCAGTTCAGGAAGGATATTGAGGTGCTGGAGCAGGTCCAGAGAAGAGCAACGAGGCTGGTAAAGGGACTGGAGCACAAGTCTTATGAGGAGAGGCTGAGGGAGCTGGGGCTGTTTAGCCTTGAGAAGAGAAGGCTCAGGGGAGGCCTCATCACTCTCTACAACTCCCTGAAAGGAGGTTGTAGCCAGGTGGGGGTTGGTCTCTTTTCCCAGGCAGCTATCAGTAAGACAAGAGGGCATGGTCTTAAGCTGTGCCAGGGGAGTTTTAGGTTGGAAATTAAGAAGAAATTCTTTACAGAGAGGGTAATCAGGCATTGGAATGGGCTGCTCAGGGAAGTGGTGGATTCTCCATCCCTGGAGGTTTTTAAGAAGAGACTGGATGTGGCACTTATTGCCATAGCCTAGTAACGACAGTGGTAGTGGATCCAGGGTTGGACTTGATGATCTTGGAGGTCCTTTCCAACCCCTCTGATTCTATAATTCTATGATTCTATGATTAGTTCACCAGCCATTTGGGACAAGGCTTTGTTGATCAGGGAAGCAGAGGATAAGGTGCGTCTCCAGAGGGAAGATTATCAATTATACCAATTACAGTAGCTGTGGGAAGAAGTAGATGCTTTACAGCATGGAGCATTAATGCTGATAAAGGTGTCACTGTGCTAAACAACGCTTTGGAGTAAGGGACTCCACTAATAAAGACAGACACATAATGTAACAGCAAGGAGGAGTAGCTAAGGTTCTTTAACAACTTCCGCCCTGTTGAAAACATATCATGTCCTACCTACACCAGCTGCACCTTCTTTACATCAGCAGAGCACAATCCCATCCCCAGCCAGAGGTAACCTGCTCAGGCCTAACTGCTGGCAGATGAGCAGAGGTAGCAGGTTTTTGGGTGGGGCTGGTGAGTGGCTTTTGCAGAGATTAGGAATCTGGTATTAGTGTGCTGCTTCTCTAGCTTTGCTGGTTCTCTATTATGTCTCTAGAGACATGATCTGCCTCATGAGGAGGTTCTTCAATGTGTGGAAGTGTGAGGAAACATCTCCCCCCATCCAAAGAAATGATTTCTGCCTTCTTGAGCCCTGAAACCTTTTTGTGCTGCATCAAGGGCATTCAGGAAAACTTACTACTGGACACAGGTCCATGGCTCCTCATCTATGATCTGCTGAAGCTCTTAGCAAAGCTGCTTTATGTTGACAAGCAGAGTGGAGGCTATAAGGAACTGGTTGCCAAGTGTAGCTCTATAAGACTGTGTATATGTCTACAAAGCTGTGGAGTGGATCCCTATGTCTGACACACACCCTGCTAATGACCTGCAGATGACGGGCTACCTCAGATGGAGAGAGGTCATGGAAATGCGTTAGCAGCTTTTGGAAACCACATCTTGATGCTAATTAGACCTTTATGTAAGTAAGCTCTCAGGTAAGAAGGTGTTTTCCTTTTTTTACTTTTTATTTTTATTTTTTAAATGTTTTGCTATACTCAGCTGTTAATGCCTACGGATAGCAATACAGTACAAAACATATCAATTAATGTGTGCAACTACTCATGAGTGACAAATACTCTACCTGTAATGCTAAAACACTGGGACAGTACATTTTGCTACTGCAGGGATGTGTGGTATGTGCTGGGCAATGGGGAGAGACACTGGGATTTCTTCTGGAGTTTATTCAGTTACTTCTAAGGGAAAGTTTCTTCTAATGGCAGTTTGTAAGAAACTAGCTTAGAATTTGGCTCATGATGATTAAATTATTAGAGAGAAAGCAGTGCTTTGATCTAATTTTTTTGGTTCCTCCTTAGAAGAACATACTTATTTGTCAAGAGAGGCCTTAAAGTATTCTCCTCTGCTCCCAGTAGGCCAGTAAATGAAACCTTCAGCTTTTTCACTGGAAAAGAACATTTGAAAAAATTCTTCAGGATAATTCATGCAAGCACTTGAAGCAACCGAATCTCACACAAAGTTTTTCTCTTGCCTATGTTCGAGTAAGAGGTGCACTGTTGGCACTTGTGATTCAGACTCCAACACCAACTGCTTTCTCTATCAGTGACAGAACTGTTTCAGTACATAAATATTTAATAGTAATGTTTAATATTTTCAGACATGACAGAGTTGAAGTACAATATACTGAAGTGACCTGCTTTTTTAGTGTGTGTTGTGGCTGAGAGAGGAAATTTTCATGCTTACTACTCGGAGAAGAGTAGAAAAAACTGACATGGGGAAAGAAAAAAGGGTGAGCGTAAGGTGCCAGTAATGCCTGGAAAACACTGCTGACAGTAGGATGTTCCTGTGAAGCCATTTGGTGCCAGCTCATTAGAGGGCTCTGGCAAGGATATTTGGCATAAAGTAGATCTTATTTACAATTAGCAATTCTGCTGCTCTGCTCTTGGCATGGAATGAACTTGCAAATTAGGCTGTCTTCTAATATAATGACATTGCCTTGTATTACGAATAATTTTAGAATTAGAAACATTGATCTGAATAAGAAATAAGGCCTTTTAAGAAGTGGAGAAACATGTAGAGCTGACATTGAGGGCTGGTACGCACAGACCTATGAAGGATGGATTGCACACTGTCCCGGTATGGCAGCACTGCACTGCTTCCAAGCCTGAGCTCAGCACCTGGGCCCTGGTCTGCAAAGGTTTTCAGTTACTCCAGTGGCTGCTTTGGTGATTATCTTTTCCTCAGGTTCAATTCCTTTAAAAACTTTTCTTCTTCACTGGACGTCTCAGGTGGCTTAATATTAAAATTTTATACTTGCCAGGGGCTTACTTTTCAATTAGGATAAGTTTGAAAAGTCTAGGGTAGAGTGGAAGAAAGTTTTAAATACAGGGAGATGGTGGTTGGGCATGTGATGCCTCTCTAAATGTTTGATGAAGCAGAGGGCTCTGTTCTGGCTGCCCATACTCTGTATGGGGCAAAACCCCCATGGGGATTGTTTTGCATTTTCGGAGTAACTCACTAAGTATAAATTTGGCTCACTTCCTAAAGCAAATTCAATATTTAAAAACCACCACCAATAAAAAACATTAAAAAAAAAAGTGAAAAACAACCCTAAACCAGTCTTTGGGGTAGGTGTCTTCTTTATAAGAGATGGATACATTCTCAGTATGATCAGCTCATTTCCTTCAATATACCTCAAACTCACAAAATTACAAGCGGACAGAGCTTTTTTGGTATTTCCTGGCAAGTCTTTCTCTCTCAGATCAAAGACACCACCCAGTCCTCTGAAGCAAGCTAAGTTATGGAGCACTACATCTATTTTCCTCCAGCCCAAGCATACAGGAATGCAACACGCTTTTCTGCATGTGTGGTGCTTTAGCATTCATGAATATCTTTATGAAGGCAAGTTTTGAGTCACATGCTGTGTCACACTACAGGGAAGAAGAATATCAATTATACAGCATGCTTAATCATGAGAGGAAATGGATTTGACTGACTGAATATGCAAATGTTAATTTAAAATAAAATTATGAGCTCTTCCTGATGTGCAAAATGCCACTGGTGAAAAATATTTTAATATATTAGTGCTTGACTTCAGGAGAGTGTGGTTTATGAAGGGAAGAAAAAAAAATATAATTGAACAACTTCTTGCATTGTATTATTCCTGAAGCTGTTGCTATTTTTCTAGCTTGGAAAAGCATAGATGATAGAATCTTATAAAGCATATTTTGGCATTTAAAATGCAGCTCCTGTGCTTGTATTCATGCGTGGTTTCCTGAGACGAAGGGTGGTAAATAAATACTCACTGCTGGTTTTCCTGCAAACACCACAATTGCACAGAATTGGATTTTGCTATACACAGGGACAAGCTGCTTCTGGAACCTTACACCCTCTTGCCCTAGTAAATCACAGCTGTTTGGCAAGGAGACAAGAATTTTCTTATTTACCCAAAACTTGGTATTTACAGCTATTCCCCCATGGTGTGGGTGGTCACAGTTCACTTCCTGTGGCTGCTCACTGAGAACAGCACCTCCCACCCAGTGTTAGAGTAGTCTTTGGGGGAGCAGTCCTCATTGCAGAAGTGTTTCACTTCACATGGTGTGTTGGGCTGCTTCAGAGGAGATGATGTGCTGTACTCAGGAGTATCACACTCTCTCGAGTGGGGAAACCTAATCCCAAGTATCTTTAAATACTGTTTAAAGTAGCTGGAGTGTTGGCCATTAAGGTCAATTTCTGATGTCCTTAGTGAGTACTGGAGCCCATCATTAAGTCAAACAGGAAAATCTCTTTCCTCTCTTACCAGCTCTTGGTTAGGGCACGTGTTTGGAGGTCTTGTCTAATCATACCCACATGGTCAAGCTCTACATGGAGATCGTGGTTGGCTGACTCTAGCTGGAGGCCAGATGCCCACTAGAAGTCACTCTATCACTCCCCTCCTTGGCTGGATGAGGGAGAGAAAACAGAACAAAAGGCTCAAGGGTTGGGTTAAGGACAGGGAGAGGCCACTCACCCGTTACCATCATGGGCAAAACAGACTCAGGAAAAATTATTACCAATCAAATCAGAGTAGGATAATGAGAAATAAACTCAAAACTTAAAAATACCTTCCCCTCACCCCTCCCTTCTTCTGCAGAGTTCAGATGGAGCTCTGGGAAGATGAGGTACAAGCACTGAAATCACCTCAGTGATCTAAACCTTGCACCCATTCACTGCAAACTGCTCTGACCATGATCCTCATGCCAACCAACAGTCCTACTGCCGGTAGTGCCAGCTGGGCTTCTTGCTGCCCCTGCCTTCTCTTTCCCTCAGTATGGTTTTAAAAACCATTTTAATGGACAAATAGGACTCCGGAAATCAACTTGAAAGGTTAACTCCAGAACTGACTACTTCACAGTTCCTAGTCCCAAGTTGCATACTCATCCCCATCTGGACTTTCAGCTGGTGTTATTCAGAGTTCATCAATCTTGTCCTGCTGTACTGGCGGCCTGGGAGGCCTGCTTGCATGCCTTGCCTTCAATAGATGAGGGCTTGAAACCCTGGGTGTGGGGCAGCACTGAACCTTCACACCATGCACCAATAATAGGTGGAGTCTCTGAGGCAGGTCCCCCATTCTCCTGGAGGGAGGAAAATGGCCAACATTTCTCAGGAGGGCAGCTCTTCTCTAGCCCTGCACACATCTGAAGGTGCAGGCTTGCTGTGCAATGCATGTGAGGCTGCACACAGCTCAGGTGAGGGACAGAGATGTTGCTGTATGTCAAGGAAAGCTGAACAGAGGGCTAAAAGCCAAGTTGAATTTCTTCAGGTGGCAGGATAATGTTTGGTTGAAAAGTGCCAGCTGGGTCCTACTATGTGTATCACAAAATCAGGAGTGTTTGAGGTATGTTACATCTCCTTTTGACTTGTCAGTAGATAAACCAATGTTTCTTAAACTGCAGGATATACACATTGGCAGAAGCATTGATGTGGACGTCCAGAGCTGTACAGATACAGGATGTTCCCATGAGAACACTGGGATGTTTTCACTCTGCTGCCTGCAAGCTCAGTAGTTACTCTGGTGGTGGTGTTCTCACAATGGTTTAGTCTGAGTGGGGTTTGGGGTAAATCTGATGTCTTGAATAGATGTATTTGAGCTTTACACTCAGACTGCGGATTTCTGCTGTGGGAAATACTACCACATAAATGAAAAGTGAAAGACAGAAGAACTGGAATGAGCTGTGAACTGACAGCTTTGTGACTGGTTTTGACTTATTTTCTTTTTGTGGTCTAAAGCTGAGTGCTTTATAAATTCTGAAGACATCAAAACTGTCTAACACAACTGAAACCATCCTTGGATTGCTGGAAATATAAAGAGCAGTCACTAACTAGAAGAAAAGAGACAACGAGAAGGGAATGAGTTCTCTCCTTCAAGTGCTATTTTTGGGTACTTACTTCAGTTTTGACATTACAGGTCCAATCAGCACTGACAAATTTTGGGTATGCAGGGTCACACAGTGATTGTTTTACAATCTAATATTGACCTAGAGATGATTGTAGTTTCACAGTTTATGGTTGTGGGGTATTTTACTGACTGATCTTAAAGACCCTGGAATCTTCAAACAGATCCCTGCCAGTTGTCTCACGCCCTGTCAGCCATGAGGTGACACACAGCAGACACCATTTGCAGCCACCAAGCAAATATGCTGGTCTTGGGGGTCGTTCCACACTTTGCTTGCTGCATAGACATGAGGGCTACAGGCTTTCTGGGGAAGCAGGACGTAAAATGAGAGCAGCTGCATTGGATCTGGTCAGATCCCCATCCAGTCTGACACCATGTTTCTTAGAGTGGCCAAAAATAGGATGAGCTTAAGAATGGGTCAAACAGACCTGAACTTAGGTTACTAGCTTTGTGTTTCACAGCCCATGGTGCAGCTGTCTCCAATGAATTGGTCCTAGATCTCTTGAATCCACAGAAGCATCTGCAATACCTTTTGGCAGGACTTGTAGCTTAACTCTCTATTAAGATAATTTAGTGAAGAACTGGAGGGAAAATTGGAAAAGGAACTATAGTAACAGTACTCCAGCATCATGCAATGACCAACCTTCTCTCCAGTGCACGTAAAAGAGCCACAGGGCACCTGACACACAGCAGTGAATTTAGAAAAGTACTAGTTTTTCAGATGGTTGGGTTCTGGTATTTTTTGACCCCTTCAGAAAAATTTCTCTAAGTAATACAATTTCATAATATGCCATAGAAGCCTTGGAGTAGATTTCCAGGAGTCCCACACTTACTGAGTTTAAGCCTGGTGTCCTCAGCAGGACAAACTGCTTGCCCCAGAACTTGAAATGCTTGAAGGACGTAGACATCTATCACCAGTCTCCAACAGGCTAATTCTGATGTTTATGTAGACATTTTTGTGCATTGAGAGTAGGCTGGTCCAGAAGCTTACTTCCTCTTGTCTGTGGGTAGAACCAGTCTCTTCTGGCTTGTTCAGATAAAGGCAAACTCCTGAATGCTGGTCCTGGCCCATTGTGCCCTTTCTGTATTTGTATTTGAGATAGGCTGCAGGTCCATCATCTGAATCCTTCCTGGTACTTATCTTAGTTTTACTATTTTTATACACCTAAGCCAAACAAGCAGGAATTACAAAATATTTGACTTCCTGCCCTAAACCAAGCAATCTTGCGGTACATCTGGGTGCAAGACATTCAGGATGTGGTTCCTTTATAGGGCTTCCTGCTCCCTTTCCAGTCCCCCTTTCTGTTCTTCTCTAGTTCACATACCTCCTTCGTGTATGCCAGGACTGTATTCTGTCTTTATTCATCAAACCTCTTATGTTCAATCTTTAAACAATTTATTTCACTGAGCGATTTTAGATATCAGAAACCTGCTTCAAATTCAGCCTGGAAGGTACCATGTTCCTCATCCAGAGAAGCATGTGAAGACTCACCCAAGAGTAAAAATGAAACAGGTGCAGGGACCTGGTCTTAGCCATCTTCCTCACCAGCAACGGCAGCAGACAGGGAACCTTCTTCAATGCTGCAGCACACATTTCATGCACAAACACCACGGTGAGAATGTGCCTGAGGGGAGGTAACATACACTATTGTCTTCCTACTAGTAAAGCCCCACTACTCAGCCAGTTGTAGCTGTGCAGCATCACCTGGTTTCAGGCACTGTATTCAAAATATAATCATACATTTTTAGAAGCCATCTTTAGAATGTTAGATGGTGCCAGGTCATATGCCCAGAATGGAAACTTGCCTATCCTGTCAGGCCATCCTTTCTTAGGATGGGCCACAGCATACTTCTGGTCTGAGGTTACACACAGGTTGCCTCCATAAGAAACAACACTGACCAGTTCTGAAGCCTCTCTCTAGTTCTCGGTCTGCGATTCCCATTCCCCTGCCACAGTGCTGCATCTGACCTATCTCATAATATTACTTTTCCTCTTGGCATTTTTTTCCTTCATTGTTTTCTTCCTTTTTTTCTGCCCTTTCTTTCCTGAGAAAAGAAGTAACCTTTGTCTAAGGATAAAAATCTTTATACTCTTTTGCAATGCAGAAGAAATCTTTAGGGCTTTCAGCTATAAAAACCTAATTTGTCAGGTTTTATTCCCCCTCCCCATCTCTCTTAATGGATCTCTTATGCATTTATAATGTAGTCAGTACTATGGTATCTAGGGACGTTATACACAATTTATAAAGCAAACTTTTTTTGCAAAAAGTTTCTACTTGTCTTCTGGCTCTTGCCAGTCTCCAAATCAGGCTGTTCTCTTCGATTTGCAAAGGAAGCCAAGTTCTCTGTTTTATATTCCCAACACAGACTGTCTTAGAGTAGCCTGGCTTTGCATTTGTGGGATAGCAAAGTCAGGTTCACTGTGATTTTAACATCTATTAACTATAGAATTGTCTGTACTGAGCAGAGCTGGCTGTATTTCTCCATGAACATCAGCACTGGCAGTTCCTTAGCTCCATGCACAGTGGTATCAGAGTTAAGAGCTCAGTATGTTTCACGACACCTTGAAGTGACTATATGATTCCTACATAAAGAAAATAATTTAGTGCTATTTTAAATTTCCATGTCACTAGTTGTAAGCAGCTGGATGCTGCAGGGACCTGTAGGAAATAGCTTCCTACTCAGTATCCCAAATAGTTCAAATGCTGCCTGCAGGGTGACCAACCCTTCACAAACACCTAAGGTGTGCAAATCTGGTTGTGCAAAGAAGTTCTACTCACTCTGGGTCTGAGTCTCTAAAGGTGAGCTCTGTAATACTGAGGACTGCTATTGGATTCAGCTTTTCAGTCTCCAGTATAATCCAGCAGTAAGTGTATTTGTTTTTTCACTCCACACTGGTAGTGGGCAATGTGTCCAAGAGTCGATGGAAACCAGGTGAACATTGATCAATGCCCTTCTTGCTCCAAATCAATGTGCTTGAAATTTTTGCTACACTTGTTTTCCAACAATAATGTATGTGTAATAGCACCCAAGCTGAAACATTCTCTCAACATTCACAGGGCTATTCTCTCAACATTCACAGGGCTTTTATTTCCTAGGTAACCAAAAAACTTTACCCCAAATCCCAAACCTAGTGCCACGGATGGAGAAATGCTTTGGGTTGTCTGACTCTATTCAAAGAGACTTAGAATAGCAGCAGGGCAGCACTGAGGGTGAGCTGTGGTGCTGTATAGGGCTACCTCTGAATTTGACATTGAGCAGAAAAGATCTAAAGAAGTTTAATAAGAAAGGAACACTGATTGTTAAGCTGCAAAATTAAGGATTCAATCATGAATTAGAAAGAGTCAAAATTAAATTCCTTCTGTTTAAAAAAACAACAACAAAAAGGTGCCACTAAATCATCATTGTACTCTGCTAGTCATTGTGCTAAAAGCTCTGCCCGTGGTCACTGCCCTTCTCTGCAGCTCTGGACACTGGATTGCCACCGACACACCTGCAACCTCTCACCACAGTAAACGCTTGTCCACTTCCCACCAAAGTCCCGGCTTGTTAAGAGTAATGCTGGAACTGTTTCGTGAGGATGGAGTGCAAGAACCTCCTCAGCAATTTCTGTGAGGAGCAGATGTGCAGATTTGTCCTCCTCACCGTTCTGCAGCAACACCTTCCTTTTGCTTTATCTCCCAGGTTTGATCCCACTCACACAGGAACCCTCCATAACCTTGATCTTACTGGAGACAACGAGTTTGACTAAATACAAATACTCATGTAAAATGTAGTCTTCAATTATGTCTCTATAAAATAATGTCAAAGTATAAACAGTATTTTTACAAGCTTGTTGAATAAGTGACAAGGTGAAAAGTATTAATAACTGCAAGTAATATTTCTCATTTCTATTAAATCAGTAAACTACAAATAATCCTTAGAGTATTTTCAGTAAACTCTGTTGCAATTTCTAGCTAAAAATACTCTGCCCCTAAAACAAGCTGTATAGAAAAACCTCATGGAATTCAGGAGGGTGCACAGAAATTTGGGAAGTGATCAAGACATAACCAAAAACATGAAATGGAAATGAGCATCCAAACCAGCAAAATATATTTAAGTAATATCACAAATACACTCAAAAATCTATTTACAGATCTAAAAACTGTATATCCAGTAAAAATCCTCCCACAAAAAGGTATTTATAAACAAGAATATTAACACAGTTTCATTGTCTACTGCTTGCAACAAAGGTGCTTTACAGCCAGCATAGTGTTAACTATGCCTTTACAAAATAAACAACATTATTTCTGGGAAAAACTTCAACTGGAGACTAGATGACAACAACTACAAGGCATACAAAGCATAAGGAACTGCAAATACATAACTCTAGTAGTGCAAAACCAAAGAACAATGGCTTTTTTCCCCCCAATACTTGTTCAGAGAAAAATATTACTGTGAATATGCAATTTGAGTTCCTGTAAAAGACTTAAATTTGTAGGACTCAGTACATTTGCATGTTTCAGCAAGGCTGATACAGAGAAGGTAAATGAAACAAAATCAACATAAAATTACTAATGTGACACAAATTTATAACAAGCTTTATAACAAAATGTCTGAATATACAATAGAGAGACAAACCTCTTGAAAAAAGGTTCAGATTTTTCTCTACCCAGAAATTTGTACACGCTACCTCTAAACAACTTGTACGTAACTGAGAGAACATGTAACATTCTTTGGAATTAAATTTAAATTTCTCTTTCAGGCATTGCCCCTGTCTTTTATACAAAGAAGAGAAGAGGGATAACTCCTCACTTGGATTACAGGAGCTCCTGGTGTTTGTCCTGCAGGCGCACACCCAGGCTGGGCAGAGACCTGCAGAGGCTCGAGCACCAGGAGCTGGAGAAAAACTCTATCTGGGAATGTTGGTCACGGTAGGATGCCTTGATGTAAGTCACTGTAGAAGTGAAGAACTAATGTGGTTGAATTCCTCATCATCCACAGCCCTGGTTTTACTGTGTTTTGAAGTACATGACAGTCTCTTTGTACAAAATGGTGTCATAATTCGAATAGCTGTAAACATTTCTTTTAGTTTAAATCAGCATTTTCACCATGCCTTTGTTGTTTAAAAAAATAACAAAGTCAGAAGTAGCAATACATTAGCTCATGTTACAACTATTTCAAATTCAGAAGATCAGAGGTCTTTAACTGCAAAACCTGCAACAAGTCTGCAAAGACATGATTAGTTTTGCAAATAATATGTTTGCCACATTTTTAGCTGGCTCTTTATCTAACTTTCAGCAAACAGCTGAAGATCACCCAGTTTATCGTCGAAAAAGATCTAACAGTTTGATAAGTAAGCTGGAAACCATTTAATAACCAGAGGCAAAAGAGCAACACCAATTGTTGTGTTTATTCTGTCCAAAGCTAAGCCCATCACTACACTGCATAGTGGATCCTACTCACAGTCTCAGTCCCACACCACTCCTGTTCTCCTTGTTGTACAAAAGAAAGATACAGATGATGCCCATGAAAATGTAACAGTAGCAAGTAGAGATTTACCCATTAAGATCTGTCCATTATAATTAGTAGGGAGAGTTATGGCTGATATTCAAAGCTTGTTCAAAACAGAAAGGACTAACTTCTTGACTTCAAATGTTCAAAAGGTGACTATCGGATTTTGCTTTATGGGGACTTAATTAAAAATTTCTAAGGCTCAAGTTGTAACGGTTTATAATGCAATCAGATGAACTTTTACTGAAAGAGCAGTCAAAATAATGGAGATTTTACAAACCAAATGACTGCCTTTATGCATCTATACTAAAGGGTTGTTGACCAAAAATGGAAGAGGCAGTGCTGCTTTTCTGCAACCCAACGGATTCTTGTATCCAACTCACGCGCTTGAATTAGGAGCTTATGTACCCAGCCCAGGTTCCACAGGACAGCTTAGAACAGAGGTGCCCTAAAGTTATTCAAGTGACATATGGGATTTGTCTGTGCATGAAAGCAAAACCAAAACAAATGTAATGTGCATAATCACAGGAAAATTCATCCTAAAACAGAGATCAGATCAGTCCTCCTCTGGAAATATTTACTTCTCTTTGCTAATGAGCAGTGGAGCACTTCAGGTCACTAGCATGGATTCAGATGTCTGGCTTTTGGACACCTGAAATTAAATGAGATGACTCCTACCTCAGACTCCCACATTAGGAACTTAAGTTGGATACCTGAAGTTAGATGGTATAAGTACCCTCTGTCCTTACTGAGAACAGCCACCTCTTATGGACTGCAATCACAGCACTTAATTAGACAAGACACAAAGGCATTAAGTCTTCACAAGATATCTCTTCTCTCTCATTTCTAGATCCCCTTTTTATGTTATGGAAGGGGATGGAAAAAGGGAAAGGGATGGTGGGGTGGTGTCTTGCTAAACAACATCGTGTAATATATAGTAATGAAGAAACTTAGTGGCTGTCATTTGTAACTCTGAAAAAATCACCATTTTGAAGTTGGTGGGTGCAAATTGCTTTGGCTATTGTAGATCTCATTATTTATTTTGGGAGTTAATGATGGGTATCAGTGTCACCAGATTCTCTAGCTTAGCTAGGTAAAAAGTTCACATGGCATTAGAAAAAGTCATGATGGCAAAGACTTAAAGAGCTATTATACCATTTGCATGTATTTAAATTTTAAAAAAGTTACATTTAAGACAAGTATCAGCTAGTACCTAACATTTGTATTAAAATACTAATGAAAACAGAAAAAAGTAAACTCTAGGTCTAGTAAATTGCACACACACATGCAAATAAAAACCCACAAATATTACTGTTTCAGCCACTTAGTTGTTTCACTACTTATTTTCTGTACTTGAGAGATGAGATCAGAAAGCTATGCAGCTTCTCTAACTGAAGGAAAGGCCAGGACAGGATTTCTGGAGTCCCATCCAGCTCTGTAAGTGGAAGGATTAAAACTATGACCTTATGGGTCGGAGAACAGACTTAAGGAATACTCAGGATTCCCTTCTGTCCAAAGGGAATAATGCATTCCTTCCAACAAACTGTGCTTGTGATTTTAATAGTTAATGAACTCATTGGTCCAACCCTGTACTCAGCATTTTACATTATCATGGTCTTAGGCACAGCAAAGACTTCAGATAAACACGGAGGCAAGGCAACACTTGTATTTCCATTTTTTATCTATGGATTATTTTCTTTGTTAAATTCCTTGGATTTTATTTTGTTTTGTTTTCTTCAGGGTAGCTTTTCAAAGTACAGACTAGTAAGAGCCTGGAAAAGACCGAACCACCTTAACAGGTGAGGGAAAAATGCTCAGTGCAGTTTTTATTCCATATATGAATTAACTACTGGGAATATATATCCAAAGGTCAGCAGCAAAGATATTGAATATTGGAAGTAACACTGAATGTTTTTAAAACTCACTTCAGCAAACATTGAGCAGCACCAGAACATCAGGGGGTTGTGTGATTTCCTTGTTTTCTATGGCAAATTTCCACTGATGGCAGTAGAGAACTGAGGCTGGGCTGAAGATATAAAAGCAAGTAAAACTAAACATTCTTGGTAGCTACTTACCTACACTAAGCTATTCTTCTACAGTAGCTATTTTTTTTTTTCTTTTTGGCTCAGTGCTGTTTTGTAATACTCTTGATACCACCACATAATTTCAAGGATATGTAAATTGACTGGAGTACTAGCTTGGCTCCTTTCCTGTATTTGAACTATATAGTGGACATAATGACAGATGAATGTGCTGTAACATTCCCAGGAGCTCTTGTCCATCAAACCGTGTCTCTGAACAAAGGTTACTCTAAGAAACCCATAGGAACATGCGATCTGTCTACAGAATGCATGGTCATATTAAATAAGTCTCTAATATATGTACATACAGACCTGTAACAAAACTCAAAATATCATAATCTTCTGTTTAAGATTGCAGTTTCTAACTTGCATATAGTAGAGCTGCTCAAAGAGCTGAATTAGGTGAATGTAGTAGACTTTTTCAGAGAAAAAGAGTAAGATAAAAAATTTTAAGTATGGTACAGTGAGAAAGTTCCCAGAGCTCTCACTTCATTTCCTCTTTGGTTGTTAATTAGGATTTGACAAGTTTGAAACCCTGTCCTGTGTCCAGCACTGTGGGAAGAAACCAACTCATTTTCAGTCTTTTCAAGCACCTAAAGCACGCTTTACAGACCCAGAACAGATTGAGACCACAAAACCAGTTTGCCAAATGTACTAGTGGATAGGTAATGCGTGGGAAGTATATCATCCAGTGTTTGGCAACATCACTTCCTGTTGGCAAATGCAAAGTGTAGTCGCTCCAGTGCTTTGACACACCGTACACTGCTTTCACAGTACGTCCCTTTTCGGACCAGCTGATGTTGCTGTCGGGGTTACAGTTGTACTCAACCCATTGCCTGGTGAAGTCACCAAGCTGTGGAGGGTCTGCTTCCTCAATGTCTACAACTCTGGCCATTTCTGCTCCTTGCACAGCAACATACTGGTCATTTACTTTTCTTACTTCTTTAACCCAAGGCTGAGAGTTCTCACAGTCTAAAACGATGATCAGCCGAGAACAAAAAGTGCCGTTCTTTTCTCTCCACCACTCCAAGAGCGTGTCAAGTCGTAAAGCATCACCCCCTGCCAAAAGGACAAAAAGCTTTAATATTAGGATAAAGAAACAGAAAACTCTGAAGAATTTTTACTGTTTCGACTGGTTCTAAGAATCCCTTACTTTAACAACTTGGACAGATAAGAACGAGCTTTCAAGTGATCCTCTCTAGTTGTAAATGTTGCAGATCTCTAGGGAAGTGTGAACTGCTTCCATCTGACTTGCTATGGTAGATAAAACCATGAGCTCACCCTTGATTAGAAAAAAAACCCCAAACACCCAAGGGGGGGGAAAAAAAAGGCAATTCCCTCATAGTGTGAAAAAACCCACAGTCTACTGAAGAAATCCGGAAATAGATAAACAAGGAAAGAAAACCTGAAATGAAGTTTATTTTGTATTAAATCTTTATAATTTTAGAAACAAGGACTCTTTTTAAGATGTCTTTATCAAAACTAAAAAAAGGTTCCTCTAAGAGATAACTTTAGAACAAAACACATGCTAACAGTTTCAAAGAAAGAATGTCAATGAGAAAGTCACCTACAGGCACAAAAATTCACATGACCAGAAATGAAGAGATTCTCTCTACAGACACAGTTGTTTTCAGAGCTTCAAGAAAATTGGTATGGATTTACAACTCGATGAAACAAACCTCACAGAAATTTTCCCACAGTATTTATTTCCTATTAGCCTAGAAGATCCTTACAACTAAAGTGTCCAGCTTCTCATGTTCCATCTCAGCTGTTGCTCCAACAGCGTTTTGACAGAGGAGATTGTAATTAAAACAAGTTACCTACAGTGGGAGTCCTTCTGCTTAAGTGTAATGGACGTTACAGGATCTATGTAGCTTTGAAAAGCAGACTACTTATTGAAGTGTCTAAGGACAATATCTTGCAAACAAATGAATAAATCTCCATTGGCTCCACAGTGATATTAAATGTGAAGAACTGGTATGCCTAGGTTTTGGTCAGTTGGAGATTTACAACAAAAATACTCTAGTTTGAAAATGTCAACTTAAAAACAATGAAGAAGAAGAAAGATATAAAAACATGATCTAGAATAACTGTATTTTCATTCCAGAGTGATTTTCACTGTGGAATATAATTAAGCAGTATTTAAACATTGTTAACTGCATATTTCAGCACTTACATTTCTACCTGTAAAGGGTGAAAAAACATGCTTCAAATTAATAGCTCAGAGTTAAAGCATTGTGCATGATATTTCAGTTAAAGTAAAAGCAAAATTACAGGGCTGCAACTGTCTCCAAAAAAGTGCAAACCTGGAAAAGTTAGTACCAAAGAAAATCTCTAATATACAAACCTACAGTTTGTCTTGGCACATGATCCCCACACTGCTGTAGTTACTTATAGCAGAGACTTACAGAAGCAGTTCCCCTTTTCTAGGTCCACCTTCTGTATTAATTATCTGTAAAAGTTTCTTTATTTGTTCACATTTCAAAGGCTTAAAAATATACTTTATTTTAGTGTAACTATGCAGAAGTGCAGGTGATTTCAAAACAGCCCTGGATAGAATCACCCAAAGAAAACCATCTCATCCTTCACAGACAGAGGCAAACATGCTCAGCTTCTAACCCTACTGACCTCAAACACATGGACCTATCAGCCAGGGCAAGATTTAAGCAGCAAGCTGTGTAAGGAATCCAGGCTTCTGGCCACTTCTGGCTCTCTGGCAGGTTCTGCCGGCTGACAGTTAAGCCGACAGTTCCAGCAACAGAGACAAAGCTTCATTAGCCCAGCTCATGCCTTTGCCTTCACTCACAGAACATGACCTCCCAGGTCGTTTTACTGCTCATACTTTATGCATGACTAGTTAACAGTTTCTTTTATACACCACTGTGTTGCATCTCAGCTTCCGACAACAGAGAAACACAATTAGTGAATTAATAAATTCAGTAAGCCTCCTTCAAAAGATGTCACTACAAAGCAAAGAGTACACTGCTATTGCTGTGCTGTATCATGGCATAGGGAGGCAGTGAGAAACCACTTTTTCATTTAGATATGAATGTTTTATTTAATTGTTGCCATCTCTACTCATCCTCTTCACAGGTCAGAGGATAGTACATAGTACTGGAGCTGATGACCAATGTTCCATCTGTCACAAAATGCTACTGTCCAATACATGGGGCACAATTACACAGTCAAGCAGTCTTCATCTTTTCAGTTTATATTCCAAGTTATGTGCAGGAGTAGCACCATCTGAGGAAGATCACATTATACTCCACAATTTAACTAAAATTAATCACAAAAAAGGCATGCAAGACTTGTGACAGCTGCCTGTTCTCTCCTTTATGTAGAAGCTGAAGATGTGCTTGGACAGGGAACTGAAAAGGAGCTTTGTCAGAAACCTGAACACCACTGCATTTACACTCTATCTTTTAGCACTGAAACTTTCTTTTTAACAGCCCCCTTGGTCCTCATCCTAAAAGTGAAGACAGATTTCAATTATAGGCTACAGCTACCTACACAGGTACAGAGACACCTGAGCAACCTTGTCATAAGCCAGGACTGGGCTGGAAGCTTGCCAAATTCTGCAGAAACATTTGGCTCTATATATGCTAGAAAGCTGCTGGCTGGAGCACAGGTGGGAGTTGGAGTTTTGCTGCTTATCCTGCTCCATGCTCAGCAGTTGCACAGGGTGGCAGCTGCTCTTATGGACAAACCACCCTATTCCCAGAGAACTAATTCAGCCACCCTGGCATACACTGCACTTCACCACTCATGTTAAGCTCACAGTACAACCGTGGTTTTTTAAAATATCTGATACAGATGAAGCCTTTGAGAAAAAAGTAGACACTGCTGTTCAGCAGAACAAATGGTTCAGCCGTGGAGCTTTACCAACACAGGTACAGAGCCCCCAGATGGAAAGTGACCTGTGCTTGGACACCTACATCAGCGTGACCACACACAAAACTACTATCTGTCTAACCTGTTGAAGAGCACATGCACCTGGAGAGACACTGCTGACAAATAGCCAGGAGCTCACAGGCAGAGTGCTATCCAGGAGCATTAATTCTATCCCAGTTGCAAATTTTCAATGGATTTACCATGAGATTCACTTTTTGCACGTAGTGACCTCAGAAGCTCAGTTCCTTACAGCAGCAGAGCAAGGCTAAACCTTCCAATGATTCAACAACTTCAGTACGCTTACCAAAGAACAGAGCTGAGACAAAACTGGCCATTAAAAAGAGATAAAAAATGGGCCAAGAAAATGGAAAATGGTGAAGTCTATGCCAAGCATATATATGACGGGGCATTGAACTGGCCCTTTATATAAGGGTTTATAGTCTTAAGGCCTGTGCCCACAGTCACTCCCAAGGTCTAGGACACCAGCAAATCATAGCTGTTTTTACAATACAAGGTTTGCAACTATGTTTGAAGACCTGCTTTTCTAGTGTGGACTGCATAACTGCCTCCTATTTCTGTTATTGATTCTATCTTTTACAAAAAAACCCAAAGTACATCTTAAGGACTTCATGACTAACTAACACAGTGACACAGAACACTATATAATTCATTCTACCATGTCCAAGGAATGAGAAAAAATCATGCTTTTCATTACAGTGAATAAATACTCCTCAAAATATAGGGAAAAATCTGCCCTTAGAGTGGGAGGTTATCTCCACTTTAAATTTTATGGGGGGGGAAAACAGATCTTTAAAGTTAACTTGTTGAATATGAAAATCATGTGGGATGAAAATCAGGAGAATACGAAACCTGTAAGAATACCTTTGGGGTCAACAATATTTAGACAATTTTGAGAACAAGCGAAAGATTAGTTAGCTGAAAAAGGATTTTTATTAAAATGAAAGAATACTAAAATTACAAAGTTCATGAGGTAACATACCTGGCTGTCATACAAAGCAAGGTAAGGAAAGAACTGCTTCTTTTCAACAACTTCATACAAAAGGGGTGACTGCACCTCTCCATTCTCTCCACTATCAGAGGCAGTCAGCCCACAACCTGTCCTGTTTTTTCAACTCCTTTTTGCCTCTTAGTCTCTTAACAGTCATGCTCTGTAGTATTACCCTTTCCTTTCTTTCTTCCCTGCCAGGAGCTTGTATATAAACCTGTTCTCTGAACACTAATGGTTCTTTGCCATTCTGGACAATGCAATAATAAGTATGACCAAAACATCAAAGTTTTGCAATACAGTATGATTTTTTACAGAATGAACAGATCTGGAAAGTCTATCAATACCAAAACTGTTAATTAAAAAATCCCCAAACCAGTTACCTGCCAGTGCCCATTCGCCAGTGCCATGTGAGTGACCACTGTAATACAGAATGTAGGTATCATGTCTGGGTCCATCTGCTGTCCGAAGTTCAAGAAAAGACTTGATCTTGGAGTGAAGAGTATCAAAGGTCAGTCCGCTTGTAGAGTAGTCACAACCATATGTCTCAATCATGTGATATGCAAAAAATCTTTGGATGGCATTAAGCATGCCAGTAGACCTCAGATTTAACTCTTGTACGTGCTCAGGTGGAAGAAGAGTTGGTTGGCCATCAGGACTAAAGAGAAAGAAAACAGCTGTGATTATGGTTTATAATTATTTCATGCTTAGTGGGCTTTTAGCAATTGGTGATTTTTTTCCCCTGTGCATATTTTCTCTGCTATGAAGTAGCACTGTTCTAAATTTAAACTGACTTTAAATGCACAGTTTATAAACAACCTAAATTACTGTATTTGTGCAAGGGACCACTATCTCCCTTCTGTCACACTTCACTTCAAAGCATAGTCCTTACTAAGCCCTATGCTATTCCTGCAGCTGAGAGACAGAGGGAGAGAGGAGCTGCAATGTGAACATGCTGGAGAGGTTCCAGCAATTTCATAAAGCCCCACTGAGAAGCACTGTCTACGCAAAAGCACTTTTTCACATCTGGAAAAGAGCATAGGGAGAATGAGTGCTAATCTGCACAAAACATCAAATGCTAACTAGTTTCCAATAATAGACTAAAGAGAAATCCAAATACACATTTTGCTCAGACATTTTGAAATATGGAACTTGCACATATACAGTAATTATTCCTTGTGTATGCTGTTCAGATGCTGTTCTTTCACCATAAGAAATGCATTTCACGTAACAGTGTTCACAGATTAGAAAATCAAAGTTTTAAGACAGTTAAAAATTAGACCTGGAACAAACCATGTATGTGTGTGTGCGTCTGTATACATATGTCTGTGTGAGTCTCTATACCTATGAATATGCATATATAAGAAAAGAAAAAAGAGTCCTTGGTTCCAAAATGCATTTTATTTCTATTAATATATGTATATTCTATATAAAATATAGATAAATATATAAAATATAAAATCAAATACTTATAGTATGTAAAATATAGAATAAAATATATAGTAAAAATACACACACCTTTTTTAGGTCTACATAGCTATTCATTAATCGTTACAATAAGAAATTTGGCCTTCCAAGACACCCAATTATGGGAACGCTTTTTGGAATGTATTTTCATAAAAAGAAATGCATTTATCGCTCTTCAGCCAACGTAATAAGGGTACTGATAAGGAGCGTGACTGACAGTTCTGCCAAAGTGGCCTGATTTAGACAAGTGGCTCAGTTAGACAAGAGCTTTTGTGGCTGAAAATACAATCTTACTCTAATAATACAAAACATGACTTACGGGGGGTTTTTTTCTATATATGTATGTATGTATGTATGTATTCTTCATGCATTCTGTTTGCAAGCCAGTTTGTAAAGCCACCTGGTTTCCTCATTGGTCTAGCTAATTCAGTTTTGCACCTCCTACCTGTCTAGTGCTTTTATGACAGTTAATGTTCCACTACTATAGCTACACTGAATACCTCATCATTACTGTTTGTCTCAGCAAGTGAAGACTGAGCCCATCACTGAAAGAGGCAAGCTTTATTAATAAGGAAGTTTAGTTCTGTCAAGTCCTGAACAGTTGCTCAAGAGTATCTCATTCATGCAAAATTAGAGGTAACTGCCAGAGCCAGAACAATACAATGAGATAATTATATTGTTGCCATGGAAACAAAAATACTTTATTTTTATTGTAATGCAAATTTTGAACATTTATTTTTTTAATCCCTAACAATAACTGACTACATGGATTCTTTTAAGGGTGCACAGCTGTAGATCAGAAGCTCAGAAAATTTGGGTTTTACATTACTTAAGATACAGTGATCTAAGATTAGCACAGTAGCTTCGGTTTCTCTGCCTGTTAATTTTTTTCCCAATCCACTACACATACCCAAACTGGGCAGTTTTCATAAATTGGGCAGTTCTATTTTTAAGCCTCGTTTCAACTGACTACTCTGTTTCTCTTGTAACTTTAACAGATGATTTGCATAGCTCTTCTTTATCATTTACAAAACAAATGGGCCCACACCAATTTTAATTATATGGCTAAAGAAGCATTTGCAAGTTTAAAGCTTATAAGAAAAACACACAAAATGGCAAATAATAATGGTACAATCCCTCCAGCCCCAAGCATTTCTCACACAGTAACATTTATGTTGGAATAAAAATCAGCTGTAAATTCTCAATACCAAGACCTGACATATAGTTCACTCACAAATTTAATTTCATTGCCCTTTAAATGTAGACAGCATCTCATTTAACAGAATTCAAAATTGTTTTGAACTAATCTGTTTGGTTTACTAAATCTCCTCATGTAAAATATCTGCACTCAGTCAAATGCCCTGATCCTCCTTTGCATGAGACATGGGCTATGGAATCTGCCCATGCACAACTGGTCTGAAGAGTATTCGTAGGCTTTCTAAAAACAAATTCATTAGATATAAAAACTTGGGAGTTGGAGTTACTCATTCCAAAAGATGAGAAAAACAGAAAAATAGAAAATCTCCCTATTATTTAAATTTGTTTTTAATTATTGAAAAATACAAGCCACATTACTGCATTGTCTCCACGAGTTAACAGTACACTTACAATACTCTGCAGCTGAAATACATGGTAACTATACCTGCAAAAGTTGGTGGGAATCACAACAGCATACCCAACACACGTTCCTCCTAAGCAGTTTCCCAGCTCATGGAAAAGCCCATGAGCCATGGACTCCAGAGGTAAAACAATGAGAAATGCACTCATGAAGATCCCATTGGCTGGCTAAAAAGAAAACAAAGAGATTTAGGCACTGTATGAAAAATCCTTCCTGTCTGTTGGTTATGGTTTTATGAACCATAGTTCCCTGTGTTTGATCACACATAATTGGATCCTGAAACATGCAAAATATTATTTGTAATGTATACTTATTTTTCCACATATTACATGGTGAAGTACTCTAAAGACAAACAAAAGGCTTGGGGAAAAGGTGGCTGGTAAGCAGGGATCACTCTTCTGAAAGGAATGCATTTGAAAACACTGACAGCACAAGACTTAGCTGTAAAAGCTGTGATCACAGTTTAGTTTTACCCATTCAGGCAAGAAAATCAAATGCCACAAAACTATTTATATGCATAAAATAAGTATATCTGTAGACATCTGCAGAGTCAGGTCTTAATCAGTAAGGTATTATGTACCTAGAATCAGATTACAGCACACTATATTGCATCCATCCCTAGAGGTATTCAAAAGACATGTAGATGTGGCACTTAAGGACATGGTTTAGTGGTGGACTTGGCAGTCTGGGTTAACAGCTGGCCTCGATGATCTTAGAGGTCTTCTCCAACCCAAACCATTCTATGATTCTATGTTCATTGAAAATATACATTCAAATAGTCTTGCTTTTTAACACCAGGGAGTTTTCAAAATATTCTTTGTGGAACACTATGTATCACACAAAAGATGACTTCTGAGAACATTCATGAACATTATTTCAATTAAAAAGACCGTTACCAGTTACATAAATACCAGAGGAGAAAGAACATTCACTACAGGACTTCTTAGCATTCATAGAGCTAATAACCTATATGGAGTTTTCCTGTTTTGTAGGGAAAAAGCAGTTTTGGAAAAGATTACTCTTACTGATACGTAGCTGACTTCCGTACAAAAAAATGCCAGATGTCACTGAGAGGTAGAACAGATACAGATTAATTTTAATTATTTTAGTATGATGTGAATGGGTTAATGAAGCATTAAATGTTTTAGGAAAGGTAGAAACAGTATTATAATATATAATTAACTAAGAACTTAAATATTCATGATGCATTTGTTAAATATTAATGTTTGTTATGCAGCAAAGGAAATAAATTCATAGCTACGGATTTCTGTCTTGAGAAGAGTCCTGTGGTCTCTGATCCTCTCTCTGTTTTATTCACCATCTTTGCATAAATCTACAATATTAATGTTTTTAAAGAATCTGGATATTGCCTTATTGTTTAACACTCAGTGATTAGATAAGGACTGGTAGTTCGACTCAATACATAGTCAAAACTATTAATAATTTGGAAAGTGAATAATACTGAAAAAAATTACACCTAAACCAACTCAGTTCTTGTTGGCACATAGCACTAACCCAACTACATTCAGTTTTTAAACACACAACGTCTCAGCCTGAAAGAACACACCACCCATCTAATGTGCTTCCTGGATAAGGAAGAATACCATTTGCTACCTTTCCTGGTTTTAAAAACTGTCCCATCATATTTCTGATGGAAGGACCTCCCCTATGTGTCCTTGAAATGGTGACAGCAATACTTCTAACCAAAAATGAACACCAGAGTCTTATACTAAATGATAATTGATAGCATTATTAACAGATAGCACTGACTTCCTCCCAATGCACATAATTATCTGAAATAACCAGAAGACAGAAAAGCTCAAATCACTGTAATAATTAGGGTGCAACCTCAATGTTTTCTTGTCAATAAGGAGAAAAAAACCCCTTTAACTAGGAGAATGTATTTTTTGTTTCATATTTTTCAGCAGCAAGCGCTCTTTTTCATTGCTATTTCCCAAATGCACTTCGAAAAAGAAAAAGACTAGGAGCAGCAGCAATAAAAACTTAGAAAGATTTGGTTAGATTTTATACTGTAGAAACCTTGTAAGAGATAACACTGATGAAACAGGGGAGCTCAGTAGCTAAATTAGTTTCAAGACTTGGAGACTTACTTTTCTAGTTGTAGATACCAAAAGGGTAATTTTCTGGAAGTTACCAAAAAAAAAGGAAGGCTTGCGTGCTCCAGAAATTGAAGGGCTTCTCTGGAAAACCTTCCTATTCATGATCAGTTAGTTAGAGAATTTTCTAAGCTTTGGACCAGGAAGTATTATAATACATTTTTATGACAAATTCAGCTTTTCTAGCATATATAAATATATCTTTTCTTGGATCTTGCTACAGTAAACTGCTCTTACATTGCATTATTGTTTTGATCATGGTGAACATACTGCTGATAAAACAACACAACTGCTGATAAAAACTAGAGCAATCATAATATCCTAAATAATACTATTATATTATTACTTTATATGAATTTGATTGTAGAAGTTCTCTTACAGCGTGGCATGTTGTTTTAAACACTCCCTGTATTTCCCCAATTCCCTAAACACATGCAAGTTATTAAACTCACAGTGTTCTACCATAACATAACTTGAAATTATCACAAAAACTCACTCTGTGTCTGACTACTAAAAAATATTTATATTTAATCATCGAAAGTACTCCTACTAATACAAAGATACTGGTAAGAGAGTTCCCGAGGACTTGTGGGATAAGGATCTCACACAGAAACTCTATGGATCATCTCAGTGATCCATCTTTCTCTGTGTCCTGCTTTGACTTTGTACCAAATATTAAACAGGAATGGGAAATAAGCTCTATAGTGTTATGAATCAACTCAGCTCCATTTGAGGTTTCAACTTTGTTCTTTTTCAGTGGCCATCTTATGCTACCTCCGTAGCATAGGAAGATGTTGTTAGTATGGATATTTTACATTTATAGACATCTATCTAATGTAAAGATGCTGGCACTTGCTGTCAGCACTTTTTCAACAGTTTGATTTCGAAAAAATACGTCACTAACAAGTATAAAAATGACTAATGATGAATAGAGCAGCTCTACAATAGAATAATAAAATATTTTAATTCAGTGCTGCAAAAAAAATGACTGGTGGCATTTTAAAATACCCAAACTATAAGAACTTCAAATAGCAAAAATAATATCTAATTACAGTAAAACTGAAGATAGATTACTCCTTTAAGACAAAGAGCTAAAATGCCAGGTGGAGACTGTCAATTCTTTATTAAATCCCAAAGATTTGAAGACTGGTCCTTAATGGAGCAGATGGCCACGGATGCACAAATGGAGCCAAAAAGGGATTTTGTTCTTTCATCTATTCAACGCATTTTCATTCTGTTTTTGATTGCACTGGCAATCTGAGCCTGCAGTACATCCCTGTACTCTAAGTGCCCATTGATTCAAGACAGACAGTTCAAAAAGCGAACAGAAGATAGGGACCATCTAGGCAATCCCACTAGAAAAACATGAGAAATCATTTCTTCTCTTAGTCTTAGGGGTTTTCTTGTCTGTCTTCTTCTGAGGGAAATAAATACACAGTGTAGTATTATTTCAAATAATGTAGAAAAGATAAAAGAAAAAATCTACTTCTTGCCTCTAACAACTGAAATGACAAAGAATAAAAGATTGGTGAGATTCACTAGTAGTATTATCTTTCCACTTTCTCTAGTTTTTTGAGCAACACTTAATGCTAAGTGTAACTGCTAAAACACCACAAGAATTTAGAGGTATTTTACAGCCACGATATTAATTTTACATTCATGGATACAACAACTCCCATGCCAAAGCGTAACCACTGTTTGAAGTACAACTCTGGAACTGTATGCAATTCTGGACATGTAAAAAAATAGGTAAGAAAAAAGCAAATAAAACCAAAAAACACATTAATTTAAATTGGAAGTCAGTTACCAAGACCTATAGAAGAGCCCTTCTGTTTAAAATAGAAATAAATCATTTAACATATGGCAACTAAGATGATCACAGAATCACCGAATGGATGAGGTTAGAAGGGGCCTCTGGAAATTGTCTGGTCCAACACAGTACTCAAGCAGAGTGACCTACAGCAGGCTGCCTGGGATTATGTCTGACAGACCAACAACTGAGAAGGCTTACAAAAATGTCCTTGTGCATTTCCAAGCAAAAATACTGCCCTGCTTTCCATTATCCAAGCTGAATAATATTTACCTGTTTTTATATATACACAGAAAAACCCCTTCCAAACAAACTGAAGAAGTACACACTCTATGACAGAGGAGGCTCAGGAGAAAAGAGTAACATGGTAACTAATCTACAAATATTTGATGGATAGCTTATTTCAAATGAGGACAAGATATGTATATTACAGGTAAAAAGAAGTGTAAAGACAAAATTTGTAAAGCTACAAAGTAGATCAGCTACCAGATGAAACAGTCTTACAACAAGTTACTGAATGGGAGAACAGTCTCTGGAGAGCAATAAATAAACAATTACTTCTGTTAAAACAGCAGTGGGAAAATCTAGAAAACAGCTTGCAGAAAATAGTTGTCACATTCACTGGCAGATGGATTTAATGTGTTGTTTTCCACCCCTGACTCCTGTTCTAACATGGGGAAGCCTGTGCTTTAATCTATGTGTATTTGTCCCAGCAAAACCTCAAGTGGTTGTCAGTTTAAAAACGTACTAAATGCACTTCTGCTTTTTTAAATACAAAAATGTGGATCCTGAAATTAATGAGATTTTTACAGCAAGCTTAATATATAGATCACACTCTTTAGACTAACAATTAATACATTCTTTCTCTTGTCACCGGAGACCCCCTTCAGGATAGAGGGCCTCTGGAAGTGGTGGTGACTGCCCCAAGGTGTGCTGCCACTGTAGATGTGAGCAGGTAACCTGAGGGAGCCCTCGGGACAGGACTGGAGAGACACAGAGATAAGGAGGGCTGAGCGCAAATCACAGAGTGGAAGACAGGCAGCAAAAATTAAAAGGATAGAGGGTGAGCTTGAGAAGAAGCAATAAACAGTGAGTAAGGGGAACTTAGGATCCAGCTAGGATCCCCAGGAACAGTAGGGAAAGAGGGAATAAAGGTATTACAAAAGAAACTGAAAAGACGAGTCTATAAAGAAACAGCAAAGCACAGTCAAATCGGCAAGGAGGGGAGAAACTGTCAGTGATGAAAAGAAAGAGGGGAACTTAAGATGACCAGACAGACAGAGAGGGGAAAAAACCAGGAGTGGCATGGCTATTTGAGAAAATCTGGAAAGAGGCCAGAGGATGCAGCAGGACCTTTGTAGGTAAAAAAACCAAACAAACCAACAACCTCCCCACCCCCCAAATAAGCAAAGTCTGAGGAGGACTGGATTAAAAATACAAGGAAGAAAAGCAGGGATAAAAAGAAGAAGAAAGACTGGCTATGATTTGCATTCAAAAAGTTATTTAACCTGTGATGTTAACAAAAATATGTACAAGTAAATATAGATGTTACTGAGAAAACCTCTTACTATTCAGAAAATAATCTTGTTTTTAGAGAAGTTCAAAAAAATCACCATCTTCAAATTTTATTAAGGCATTGTAAATTTAGCTTTTAAGAAACACCAGGCAACCACACCAGAATAAAGAATACAAAATCACTAACTCTCCCCAAAACATGAGAGTACTCCTATATACAACAAACTAATTTATCTCCCATAAATAATTAGAGTTAAATGGTATTGTCCATTTAAGTATTCAAGCATATAATGAATACTATTCTTTTACTCATAAAATAATTACTCATTTAACTCATAAAATTCACTAAAACCAAGAGTAATGTACTGAAAGTACTTCATTACATTACATTACCTGTCTCTAACATAGTTCATTTTTCTCTCGGTGATATTAAATACAAGTCTTCCAGGGATAATAATTTTCTTTGGCCAGTAATTCAGAAAACCTGTAGTTAGAGCACTTAACAAAATCTGATTATAAGTTTCTGAGAAAAAGAGTGCCCCAAATCTTTCCAAGATCTTTGCCTGCAAATTTCGAGATCTTCATTACAAATTTTTCATCATTGTACTGGCTTCTGAAAGAACTAATGTCTGAGTCATTTGCATGACTTTGCTGGATCTTGTCCCATCCAAGGGCCTAATTATGAACAGGCACATGACTAATTGCTGTAATAAGTTGGTGCTCTAGAGTCTATTGATTTGACTGCAATTACTCACACAAATGTAAAGGCAGGTGCTGAACGCTTCCTGCAGATTTTGCAAGGAAAGTGTCCATGTATTTCTACCAAGATTGCAAGGTGTCTTTCCTCTGCAGCTAGAGCAGGGATTATTATCAGAAGCAGATCACGCCCCACCTGAAACACGCCCCACTGAAAGATAAGCTGTTACTCCCTTTTTATTGCAACCAATTTTGACAAATTACTTTTAGAGTTCTTCCCAAGCACATGCCAAAGCACCAGGAACAGACACTTTCAACCCTTGTCTCATTACAAGAGCTATGTTCCCCTTAAAGAAAGAACCTTGGTTAACAGGACTTTCAGCCTCAACAGCTCTGCATCAGTCAGAAAACCAGTCTGTGCTACAGTGAGTTAAGTGATCTCACTTTTTAAAAACCTTTCCACGAAAGCAGATTTGATATTTTTCTGGCAATTTTAATCAAATAGAATATTTCTAGGCACCAATTAGCAGACAACTGGCTCTTTAGGTCTTGACCTTTCATACACTTGAGAGTTATATGAAGCACAGATATTACAGTTATTAGAAATGTTAAGAGGGCATATATAATGTGCTTGTAACAAAGTTTTCCATGAAAGAGAACCCCTCCTCTACACCATTTCATTTCCGGCTGTAACCTAACACACACAGTTCACTTAGATTTTTTTTTTTTTTAATATGCTTTTGCTAATTATTTAAAGCTGACTGCTAGGAAGCACCTTTCCAAGGCTCAGGTTTTCAGCCAGTTCTGTTAATTATATAGGAGGTCAAACGGCAGACCATGAAGTGATTTCACGCCATCTCTCTTATCAAATGCAGTATCATAAAACAACTATTCAGTACATCTTCAGAGTGAGGAAAGGTATAAGTAAAAAATGCTTCACCTTCCAGGTAATATTTAACAGATTTCAAATATAATACATAAATCCCAAACTGATGTTGCAAAGACTGAAAATCGTTAATCTTACTTATCCAAAAAAACACTTTCAACAATTTTTAAAAGAGCAAACACATTTTCGAAAACTGGTAACTTGAGGAATCATTGGCATTCCTAAGAAACTCTAAGGAAAAAATACGATGAAAATGTAAGTTAGAACAATTTCCTTAATACAAGAGTGGCTGTATTAGTCTGCACCAAAGGTTCAGCTACAAGAATCTCTGGTCTCCAAGGAGGTCAAATGGACCCCTAGAAAAGACCATAAGAACAGACGAAGCATGTTTCCCGAGCACTCTAACCACTGGTGGCTCAAGGACTTCCTGAGCCAGATGTGGTTTCCAAATAGTACACAAACCTCAGCTAATTTACTTCCATGAGCTTGTCCAGCTTTCTCCTGAGCCTCTGTAGCTGCTGGGCACACAGAGATACACAGAAGCAGAGCTCACTCAGCACGGAACGAGGAACTATTTCCCCCAACCTGCCTCTTGCCAACCTGACTCCCCTCAACATTTGCACTGAAACTGATCATTCATTGTCTCTTACTATTTACCTTCTACAACATCAAACCTGTTTTATATGTTCATCATATTTTCACTTAGTTCTGCTTTCTTCTGACAGAAGCACCCTTATTTATTCATTTCTCTCATGTAAACTCTTTCATGTCTATAATGAATTTCATCACCCTTCAACAACCTTTGCTTGCTTTCTTATCTATAGGAAAGCAAGTAAGAACTGCACACTCATTCAAAATATGAAAGCTACGGATTTATACAGTGGCATAATGATACCTCCAGTCCTTTCCTAATAATTCCCAATATTTAATTTGCTTTTTTGATCGCTAATAAACATTAGGGTGATGTTTTCATGGAAATGAATCTAGGATCTCTTTCTACCACATAGTGATGCTTGTAGGTTTTTTCTTGCAGCCAATTTTTCTTAAAAACAGAACAAAACCAAAAAACCCTGAAATCCCAATCCATTAGGAATTCAGCAATAACTATTAATTTTTTTTCAATAGAAAAGGCAGAGATTTATCTCTAACAGTCTGATTTGTCTCTTAGTTATTACAATACATATAAATCACCATTAGAAAAGTATATATTCACCGGAGAAGTCTGTTTGCTGCATTACTGTTGAGCCTGCTAGACCTTCTAAAACAGGAGACTCAAAAATCCAGTAAAGGATTCTGGAATTTTAAGGCCTTGAATTCCCCCTAGAAAGAGGAAAAAAACCCCTAGTTCTGTTAAACCTCTAGAGAAAAAAGGAAATGCCCTGTAAGAGGACAATTTGTGTGCTTATGTATCATTGTTTTCTTATTTCTAATTATTTTGCAATCTGACACTATCCAGCAAAATACAGAAAAGGCCACAGCTTCCTGCAATCACTATAATAAATGATACACCTATTTATTAAATTATCTTCTGCGCAGATCTGATAAATATTTCATCTTCCAGTAAGAGATGAAATAGACACAAGTCATCTGCAAGGTGAACATCACAACATCTTTTAAAGTAGAAATGCTTTTAGTTGGGGCAACTGCATTCATAATCTTAGGTTAATTCATTACTAAAAATACACAGTGAAAGAAATATAAATATAGTAAGATAAATGCAATTATCTACTGAAAATAAGCTATTATAATAAAAAACTGGATTTCCTGACAAATGAAAGTATTTGCACTTTCACCACTACAATTACTCCTTCTCTTACTGAGTAGGCAAATGCCTCTCAACAAGGGTGATGAACTTATCTTACTTACACACAGGATGCTATAAACTGAAATCAGCCAATAACAAACACTGAGTTTTTAGGTGGATTACCAGTTTGTTTCTTGGGTACTGTACAAGTAATGCACAAGTAATTCCACAGCACAACTGCACTTCTTCAGAATTAGACAGAACTAAAAATTATCAGACAGTAATAACAGTTGCAGTTATTCTGGGTCAGAGAACAGAGGCAGAAAAAAATTACAATAAATTATCAACCACTCCAAAAAGAAAAAACTAACAAGATGGGTATGAATCCAATCCTCCTGGGTTACCCCAACAGCTTGCAGCAACGAGGCAGTTCTAAAGGAAGCACCTGTGTGCTTTAAACAGATGGCAGGGGGAGAGAGGGCCCTTCCCATGAAGGGCTACAGCTGGAGATCCTGCCCAAACCTAACTCCCTGCAGTCAGGCTCTGGGCACCACCAAGAGAAACTGCCTCTTTCCAGAGACTATCTGGACAACTTAAGCCCTTGATTTATTCTGACTGCTTTGTTAGGTGTAACTAGGTAGAGTGACTCCATCCAAGGGCAAGGATTGAGAAATTAATAAGACTATCTGATAAATATGGCAAAAAATATTTTTACTGAAAAGTGGTCAACTAGCAGATAAAAATTAAAGTCTAGCATTTTGATAAAATCACATAATTGTCAGAAGAAAAAGTATGGAAGTTAGCAACATCAGCATGCTGGTAGTCCATCTTTATTGTTTCTGCCTCGCAAACCACTTTCCCATTTCTTTAGGTGCATCAGCACCTTTACTTTCTGTAAGTACATTTTGGGGATTTTTTTTCTCTTCTTTTTTGGTTCTATTTCCTTCTGTCTTTTCTGCAAGTCCACACACCACAGCTATGAGTGCTGATACTTTTCTAAAGAAAAAGCAAAACTACCCAGCATTCCTCGCAGGCTTGTCTGTTAACCTCTGATGCTCTTCGTGCAATAAAATAAACCCCAAAGCAAACCAAAAACTAACACAAAGAACCTCACAACATAACTCTCAATTTCATCTTCCACTAATTTCTTTAATCCTTTCATCCACAAAGTTATTTAACCTAAGAAAATCTCCAGGACTAGAAATTCTGCAGGAATGGGCAGGAAATTATTTTGGAAACACTGTAGAGACATTTCTGTAAATGGGATCCGCTGTAAATTATATTTTTATACATTATTGTATGTTTGTAATGCATATAAGAGATACATAGGTACAAAAATCATTGTCGTCTTGGTTTAAACAGACTCCAAACACCCTGCTGCAACTATGACAACACACAACGTGCCTCAACTTGGGCACTGAACAAATATTTTTAACAAAACATATGTTTTCTGCTAAAGAAAAAATAACATCCTTAATTCATACATGTAAAGAAAAGTCAAAGGACACTGTGTGATTTTAAGAACTGGTATTTCAGATGACATATCCTGTGGTACATAACCAGACTTGAAAGTGAGACAATTACAGCACACTTACACCAACAATGTACCAGCTTATGAGGTGATCTCTGACTCCCTATAATTGGTTAAACAAAAAGCAAAAGTATTGAAAAAGACATTATTTAATACAACTCAATCTAACTAAAATAGTCCACAACAAAAGCTCTTGATATAGTGAGCATTACTAGGGTTTAACATAGTGATTTACTCTGAAAACAAATTTTATGGCACAACATATTCAAAAGCAAAATAATTTCGTAAGTAGTTAAATACAAAATACTTTGCACGCTTCTTCTCCCCTGGAAGCATTAACTCTTCCACCTGCCTTAACAGGTCACAGTCAAGGCAGCACACAGTGTCAAATTTGAAGTGCATGCTGGTGAAACCAAGAGTTCAAATTTTTAATTGCTGAGCCACGGCACACCATCAAATTTTAGAAATTTTAGGGAGCCAACAATTCTCAGGAATATTCTCAAGAGGGAGATCAAGATAATTACTTACCTGCCAAGAGACGGCCCCCAAAACAGCAGTCGCGACCAGGCTGAAGAACACCAGCTGTTCCGAAATCAAACAGAAGTGACGCATTCCTTTAGATGCCATAACTCTGTCCAAGCTGTTGTTTTCTGCACGGTGGGTGTAGTACACCTTGTGACAGTCATTTAGTTTTGTGTGAAATCCCCAAAGAGTTATAAAAAAAATCACATGACAGATCATCCAGAAAATTCCAAAAATAGAAAAACCAGGTATCACAAAATACCAGAGATCCAAATCACGCAGTTTAAAGGCTGCAAGAATGAAAAAGGTGAGTTCAACGACTCCAACTGAGAGGACAGAAAGCCTTCTGCAAATTTTGCCACGGTACAGGTAGGGCTTCCACCGTTCAGTAACTGAAAGTCCACTGAAGTAAACGTCGAGAAGGGGATCAGAAATCAGGCAGCTGAAGAAACATGCCAAGGCAAAAGGGTTTGTGGGAATTTGCAGTGATGGAAAAAAGAGTAGGGATGCAATGGCTCCAAAAATTGCCAAATTTGGAATTGCCAAAAAAGACTTCATACGTAAGTCGATAATCAACATGGCCAAAGCCATGACCAACAGAATAATACTCATAGATTTTTCTACCAGCATAGTTGTGCTGGCAATGGCAAATCCAACTAGCTCTAAAAATTCAACTGTTGTCAGTAGAGTCGGTCGATGATGGACACAGCCACAAATCCTCTCAACCAAAGCACATAATATCCTTAAAACAATGGCGGAGAGGAGCAGATATTTAGTAGCTTCTTCTTTCACATCCGTTTTGAAGGCAGAATTATTAAGAAAACAGAGAAGGCCAAGCAAAAAACCAAACCAAAGATTGGAGAGACTCAAACTTGCTGTTTCCATTGAAAAATAGTAGTACAGTATGCTGGCAATTCCAAGAACAAAGAGCCCCAGAATAAATATTACCAAAATCAGTGCATCCGCAGTTTTTTCCCATCTGACATAAAGGCCCATGCAAATGGCAACCAACAGGTTGATTCTGGCAAGATAGCCAAGGTATCTGACTGATGAGTGCATGTTCACTTCCCTGTTTGCTTCTTCTAGCCTTGTCATTGCTGCATAGAGACAATGACTAACACAGTAACGCAGTGACCTACACATGTAAACTGCAGTTAGGGGGTTTCACCCACTTGACTGAAAGTAAATATTCGGGTTTCATTCAACAAACACAATGCAATCGCTGCCTTCTGTAGTATCATTTCAGCAACAGTGGTCCAGAATCCTCAAAGTCCTGGAAGAGAATTAAAAAAAGTTTTAGTGGCAAATAATCCCTTTTAATTACATGGAACATAAACATGACATGTCCTTTCTCACCAAGGAGTTAAACATCTAAATTAACACATAGAAAAGATCAAGCAAGTGTGTTGTTAAAGGTCATGTAAACTGGGGTCATGACTAAAACCAATATAAAATGGGTTCTGCATAAATCTTGCTTCATAATTTGAATGAGTGGAAAACAAACCTCACCTGTGCAGGTTTCCACAAAACTCATCCATTAGGTACCTATATGAGATATCCATGGATATCCAAAATATTGCTATGACCTTCTAGAATAGTTCAGTATTGTTTTAAAACACTATTTTCTTTCACCGTTACATTCATTAAGTTCTCACTTTATACTAAATCTTTTCAGTATGCTTTGCAAGACTTCCTCTTAGCAGTCAAATAACTACAGGAGTTACAAAAATAACTTCACACTCAGCTAATGAGCTTAACCTACAGTAAATAATGAAAAGGTTATTAGCATTTATCTCCGTTTCACAAAAGGGGATTGGACACACAGATGTATCAACTGATCTGGCATGATTTTCAGAGATTTTTCCTAATGTAAAATCAAAGCATTAATTTTCACCTATTCAAGCTACTTCCTCCCCTCCTCCAAAAGCAAGCAAAAAAATTATCAGGATCAATATTACATTTACAACAGAAGCACCTCCTACTCAGATCCATTTAACTGACATGATTTTCTTATTAATATAGTATAGGAACAGACAGTATTTTTAATGGGAATTATGTAATGTTATGGGCACAGTCTCCAACACATAAGTACACTTAAAATGGAGCCTCTATCAATTTTAAGTAATTAACTAATTCTCCATTTTACAGATACTTCTGAAGAGTTACTGGCACGAAAGAGCAACCAATGTGCCAAGAACACTCAGTGCTTACTACCTGTATCTATAAATCTGGGGAAACTGAAATTCAAAACTTAGCCTTTATTCTCTCTTCATTTTTAAATTCTCATTTTTTAAACCAGCAAACAACAAATGATAAAGTGAATTGACTCATTTGCTTGTAAGTTTTGGCAGATTTGAAGACTGGCACTTAGTGTAAATCCAGCTTAAATAATTGGTATAAAGACAGACTAGGCCTAAGACATTCTATTGCTTAAATTATGTATTTGGTAACACATATTTTCAAATTACACTAAACATCTAATTAAACAACACTAAAGATACTACCTGGAAGAACTATACATTAAAAATCTGTTTACTTGAAACAGAATACATACCATATACTTAAAGCAAATGGTTATTACATGAAGTTATTGCAAATTAAAAGTTTTTTGGATCTCAACTGTATTTTTACAGTTTTCATTATTAATACCATTTTATCAATATTAACTTAATTCTGACTTGTCTAGATTCAAGATCTCACAATGTTTCTCCCCTTACTTTTACCTACTATTCCTCTCAACCTTTACTCTGTTTTTACATTATATAGGTAACACAGACCTGTTAGCTATCATATTCCAGGTCATGATACTTTAGGTTTTGCAGCCCTGTCTGCAGCCTCACTGTCTCTTGTACTTACAAACAACGTTTGCTTTATGGACAACTCAAACCATTTACTTCAACTGCTACACATGCCCTGCCTCCAATTCTCTCTTGTTCAAACCACGAACATAGAGGAACAATTTCCCATCTCCTTCCAACCCACAGCACTGACATGTGATTATTGCTATGCTGAAGAACATCTACCACGCCATCCTGTTTATCTTGATTCCTAAGCCTTTCTGGAACCCCTCCAAGTCAAGGGGCTCACACTATTTGTGTTCATTTGGACAATAGCCCCACAGAAGCAAGCAGGAATGAGCCCTTTCTCATATGCAAAGGGTGGAAGATCCCATCTAACACCTGACTTAAAATTTTGCTGTGATCAGTAAATTATTTTCTTGGGGGACAGGTAACACGAGCAAACTCCCTTGCAGGCAAGCAGCTACTGTGACAGAAAACTGCCAAGCGCATTTTTGCTGCCATCACACCATGAGCAATACAACAGAGAAGCTGGTCTGCTGCTGCCCCACAAGTTGCGTTCAGTGCCAGGGCTGGGCAACACATCTGTTCCTTGAGGAAAGACACAAATGCTGCTTGAGCATAACGTATTTGCAAAATGACAGCTTGGACTGTGAATGCAATCTCCTCTTCCTGGCTCCACCTTCTAAACAATTAGCAAAAATGTGCAGACCTAAACCTCGCTATTAATCATTAGCATTTTTCTAACCAAAATACACGGTCAATTTTTTGGTGAAGAGGAACAGGTGCATTTTCATGATTAACGCACCCCATCATGCAGCTATTACCCAATACACAGAAGACAGCAATTCAATTTTAAAGAAATGTTTCAGTAACTGATTTATTCTCTCAAACATAGCTACTTGATAGTAATTTCAATTAATACTTTGGCTGTTTACACAAAGACATGGGGGGGGGTGTGTTTGTTTCATTTTAAACTAATGGCCTTAAAGTTTTGGGTTGAACACGAATTACATAACTCAGCAAATCACATTTAAATTCCAAACAGAATGTGGATGCCCACTTTTAAGTATTTATCAACTTTTGCAAACATAATTTTAAGCAAAACTTGGAGTCTCAGCATAGATTTAGAGATTAAATTATCTAAGACCTTTCCTATATGTAAAGGAACACTGCTCTCAAAGTAGTTTTTACCCTAATTTGTCTAAGAAAGTTGAAAAAAGTACCAAAACCCAAAGTTGGTTTAATAGTTTATCTTCAGCTGACTTTAGGTCCAGGTGAGGCCCACCTGAAGTACTAAACCCAGTTACCTACAGCTTTATTCTTCCAGTTTAGCACTTTTTTTTTTTTTAACGCAATTCTGTAAGACTTTTTTTTTAAACAAAAAGCCGTATTTAGCCAACATATCAACACAGCAGCCTTAACCCCCCGATGAATAACTGCGTTAGTTTCCAGAGGTTCACACCGCGCCCACAGCGGGATCGCCGGTGCCGGGCGCAGGGAGCGCTCCCGGTGGTGCTCCATCTGCGGGGCCGGCCCGGCCGGGGCAGGTCAGTGCCGGCACCGGGCTCCGCGCCGCGGGTCCCGCAGGGGGCCGCCCCGGGACGCCGCTCTGTGCCGGCGGTCCCCGCGCCCGCGCGGGTGTCTGCCGGGCCGAGCCGCGCTCGGTGCCGGTCCCGCCCTGCCCCCGGCCCGGCCCGCTCCGCTCTCACCTCCACAGGCGGCCCGGGGCCTTCCCGCCCCCCACGCCGGACGCCGCCATGTCGAACCGAGCGCGGCGCTCCCGCTACGGGCCGCGCCGAGGCTCAAATGCCGCCGCGGCGCCCGGGCGCGGCCGAAGAGGAGTATTTGGAAAAAACCAAGCAACAAACCACCAAAACCCCCAACCAAACCTATAAACACCGTCAAGTAGTGCTTAGGCACGGAAGCGGGAAAACTGTGTTTGAATAACGACTGCAAGGCCAAGCGAGCCCTCTCCATCCTCTGGCACGCGGGTGACTCGACCACCTGTGTTTCCTTACACTCTGTGTCGGAAATGCACGTTTTGAATTGGCCCTTGCAGGCAGGCGGGCAAATAGCGGGAAGTTCTGGATCTCAATAGCTCCACGGCTTAGAGAGGCAAACCAAGGGGAGTCTGAAAGCAGCTCAGACAGCTGCTGTGGAGTGGCTCTGTGAACTGCAAGTGGGCTGGGCTGCTGGGGAGATACATTCTTTGTTGCTGTAATTGCTTCATCCCTTACTGTGCCCAGTTCTGGGCTCCTCAGAGGAAGCGACATGGAGCTCCTGGAGTGGGTCCAGCGGAGGACAACAACGGATGACTACGGGATGGAGTACCTCTCTTACAAGGACAGGCTGTGGGAGTTGGGCCTGTTCAGCCTCAAAAAGAGATGACTGAGAAGTGACCTCGTCAACGTGTATAAATATCTAAAGGGGAGGGTGCCAAGAGGAGGGACCCAGGCTCTCTGTGGTGGTACCAACCATTGATGAACAAATAGTTCCACCTGAATATGAGGAAGAAGTTCTTCACTGTGCATGTTAATGCACACTGGAACAGATTGCCCAGCAAGGTTGTGGAGTCTCCCTCACTGGCGCTACTCAAGAACTGTCTGGACATAGTCCTGTGCAACATGCTCAAGGATGACCCTACTTGAGCAGGGAGGTTGGATTAGATGACCCACTGTGGTCCCTTCCAACCATAACCATTCTGAGATTCATCACAACTAGCCTCTTCTGCCCCTAGTCAAAGAGTACTAGGGCTGACACCCTTAAACATCTGAATGTGACCGTCTGTCTTTCCTGCCTCAATCATTCAGACAACTGATTCACAGGAATGTCAGTTGTCTCCAGAATCATTAGTACTCTTCAAATTTTAAATAGAACAGGCCAACAGGCCTAAAAGTTACATGGGTTAAAAAAACAACAACCACCATAAAAACTGCAACCCCCCCCAACCAACCAACCCAACAAAACAAGAAATCCACAAGCTGTTTCCCTTTAACAAACAGAACAGTGGAACTCTCAGTTGCTTAGGGAAGGTCACATGCTTCAGATGCTTTACCATCATTCATAGACAATACTTCATTGGTACTGTATCTATCCAACTGTGATTTAGGAATACTCTTCAGGCAACTATTGATACTTCTTGGTGAATATTTTACTTAGAAAGTAAAAAAACTCAGCAAAGTTTCTGTGCAAGTCTGTGAAATCAAACCTTTCCAAAAAATCTTCTTGGTCCAAATCTACAGGCCCAAAACAATTGAGAAAAACTGAGGAAACAGAGAAAAACAAGCAGAAAACCTGCTGCTGATTCATGGAGATATGCTTAAAAGCCTTAGAATGATCACACTTTTAAAGCAAGTCAGCAAGACTTCCTGAAGCAGAAAAGGACAGAAAGGTTCTGCAGGAAGCAGTACTGAGCACAGCTGTGAGATGCTATTTACTGATTCACTGTCAAGCAGAAGACCAGAATATACTAGTGAGGCTCTGCAGTGCTGGGGACACACTTCAGATCTGCTGAAACTGAATCTTCCCACAATCTGGATCCGAGAAGGAGCCTTGAATTTTCAGTTATTTGGCTTTCTTTTGCCATTGCCATCCTTTTCTCAACACCTCCACTCCAGTACTCAGAATCAAGATGTAGAAAAGTACAGCAATGACCTCAAAGGGGCAACCTACAACAGGTGCTACAAAAATATTTCAGAGATAGAGAAGAAATTAAGAACATGTAGTGAGAGATGAGAGTAACTGAATTAGAAAGAGGTCAGTCACATCTTAAGTGGGCAGGCAAAGAAACATGATACAGGATCAACTGGAGGAACTCCAAAAGCCCTTTTAAAAAGCAAAAACTTCAACTGAGATGTAGAAGCTGAAACTGAAGTACCAAATTTAACATCTCTATAAGACAACTATTTTCTTGATGATAAGGAAAATAACTCTGCATTGATTTCCCTGGATTTCAGCATAAGAAGATTGTCCAGAAAGAAAAGACAATATCTCCACCCCAAAGAATTTTTTAAAATATTTTCAGTTTTTCAGATGTTTTTTAATAAATGTGCTTTGTTCTGAAAAAGTAGTGACATAAAAGACAACAGAAATGCAAATACATATTTTCTTCATTTTCCTCTCCAGCACCTTAAGAATGAGAGATCTCTTGCACATGCATAATTTTCAAATATTTCATAACCTAGAAATATTCTTCTTGAACCAAAGCCAAATATACAACAACTCCTGATACCTCCACTTTATTATTCAGGGAGGTATAAGTATTTATGTAAATCCCACTTTCTTCCTCCACCACAATCTACTGTCCCTTGTGAAAAAAAATAATACAAACCAAAACAAAAAAGGAAAAAAACCCCAAACAAACAAACCACAAAACCAAACCACCAATGAACTCACTTCGGGTATTTAGAATGATAGTCAAGAAAACCAAGCTGTTATTAATCTCGGGTCCCTAACCCACAATGTTGTCACAAACCTGTCAAAAAGGTTTAAAGTTTGAATGTTAGTATTTTAAACCATTTTGAGGGGGGATAAATCTTAATCTGAATTGCCTTTTTTTTGGTATTAATCACAAACCAATTTACATTAGTCAATGCCAACATATATGTTTTGTGAATCGGGACTCTTGTATATCTAAACATAATTCTTTTTTTCATCAAAATATAATTGTTTGGTTTGTATTACTATATCATTTAGATTGAATAACAAATTTGAATCAGGTATTTGGGAATGCTTTAAATTCAAGAAGAGACACAAAAAGCTTATGTTAAAAAATACAGCACCATAGTCCAGACCACATTTGAGTGTAAGCTAGACCAATGCTGATTACTCTATGCAGGAAATAGTATAAAAGAAAAACAGGTAGGTTAAAGTGTGAAAGTTTCAGTGCAAAATTCAGTGGAAGGAGTAAGTTTCATTTTCGTAGCAACCACTGTAAAATCCACACTACAACTTCAGTTTATCTGGTAACTTCTGTATTATAACTACAAAACGTCAGGTTAATATGGTATGTTTCCTCACAACCACCTGTGAAACTATATTAGTATTTTTTACCAATTTGCTGAAGTTGGACTTAAAACCATAATGTGGCACCTAGTTCAATTCATTTATTAGGCACTTACATATGAATTTAACAGCCTAACATTCAAATCTGAAAATTCTGTCCATTAGTTTTAAATGGAGGGAAATCTAAGCTAAACTCATAATGAATCCTCCTTTATTTTAACCACTGAACAGAATTGGTTTTTCTTGCAAAAACCCAGAGATTTATTACACAAGTTAAAATAGATGTAAAAATAGATGTAACAGATGTAAAAATAGATGTTCCATCTCCTTCCAGTGTAGACCAGTTCTCAGTCAGCTATGGAGTTTTTATTTAACTGAACAGAAGATTTTTGGGTCCTAATAAGCAAACAAATGGTGTATGTTAACTTCACATGTGTGGTCTTAATACATGGCTTTATGCAAATATGTATATCCTTGAAAAACTTGTATGATTATGTTCCTTTTTACAAAATCAGTCTGTAGTTACCAGAAAACTTAGGAGGTCTACAAACAAGGACAATTCAAGAAAAAGTTGTTTGGTTTTAAATGCATAAATAATTTACTTTAAAACATGACAAAACCCACCCTGTCTCCCCAAAAAACACAGTCAAGTGAATACAGAATACCGTAATTGGGGAAATACTGATATATGTTAGTGCTTGTACACTCATAAAATTGCAAAAACATATTCCAGCTCTGAAGTGAAACATAATTGTCTAGACGTACCATACTTCTCTGGGGGGAAAAGCCTCTTCAGAAATCTCATGTCTAACTGCTATTTATGCAGTGAAATTCCACATGTATAACTATGGATGAATATATTCCAGTATTTTGGTGTTATCTCAAGAGGGCTGCAATAAACATAAAATCAAATGTGCAAGCATTATAGTTTCTCCAGCCCAGGCTTAACCAGAGTGAAACAAATTTTGGAAAAAAAGTTTTGTTCCATGATTAGAGAAGGGACATTTATAACCAAGTGTCTTAACCTATCTGCACATTTAATTAAAGTGCAAATTATTTCTTCCTACATATACTTCTCAAAGCCCACCAACTCCAGTGCCTTAAGCTCAACCACACTGAGTTAAAATACTGAAACAACATTTAACAAATTAAATAGAATTCACACTTCACAGCACTAAAGAAAAGAATGGTACCTTTCTGGAAAAAAATTAGTGACACAAATCTAAAGAAAGTAACAGCAATTTATGCTATGACATCAGTCATTTGCATAAAACTTGTATTTTTTCACTTTCATACAAGAATAAATTTTAAAATTCAAAAGTAGAAAAAAATAGCAAACTCTGTAAACCTTTGCATTTTCTTTATGCAAACCATTTTTGTGTGTTGAGCCCATGTTAGTATAGCAAAATTAGTTAAGCAAGAGGTTTGAAAGGGCATTTCAACAACTACATTAACTTAGAAGCAATATAGGATCTTCTAGCTCATAGAAAGGAATTGAACTAGACTGGCTTTCTCCAGAGTCTGAGTCGTAAGGAGCATCAGGCAGCTCCATAAAACCGTAAGCTAGCTGTTCGTCTTCTGTATCTGATCGAACATAGCAGGAAGTGTTGGAATACTCCTCATCCTCTATACTGTTGAAATCCTGTGGGATATACAACATTCCTGGGTAGTTCCTGCTAACTAAGTCACTGGTTGTTTGCAGGGAAGTTTTTCTAAATGCCATCAGGTGCATGTGAGAAAACTTAGAATACTTGAAGCGTTTAAACCCCAAGGACTCTATGGCAATTTTCCAGCTTTTCATCATCATAGCCCGGCGATTCTGGTGAGATGAATCAGGAGTTATTACAAGCAATAAGCCATTTAATACGAGAAGTTCATGTGCCTTCTTGCAGCATATCCATCGTTGGTAGGGTGATGGAAAGTAAGAAAGGAGGAGTGAGAAAACGACGACATGGAACAGTTCTCCAGGTAGAGAATCAATGGGATTTTTCAGTTGCTTAAGAAAGGCATCTATAGCATCTTGTGCCAGTTGGAGAGGCTGCTGAATTTGAAGATTCAGGAAGTCACATTTGTATACGCTCTGGTAGAATAACAAAAACAGAAAACCAAGCACCAAGGTTAGTTTAAAGAGCAAACACAACCAAGACCCACAGAAAAATCAATGACCTCTCAGTTCCCTTGAGGAAATGTCAAGCCTGCTGAACATTCCTCTTACTATTAAATCAAGCAATCTAAAAGAAAAATTTAACACACATGCAAAATTTTAGATGTGCAGTATTTTACTAGAGATTTGATAGCTGAGAACTGTTAATATAAAAAAAATATTTAGCTCAAATAGAAAAAGTATCAATTCAGCTATCTCAAAAATGATTTAAGAACTCAGATAAGCCTATACTGCTTTTTTTATATCCAGGTGCTGAAAGCCTTTTGTAGGAAATAAGTAATTAGAAACTAAATTTGAGACCTCAGTATTTTCTACCAGTTCTTTAAAAAGAATCCAAGGAACTTAGTAGTTTGGTCACTTGGGAAAAAAGTGTCATTCTTTACTAGTACAGAAATAAAGAATGGTGAGGCAATATCCATTATAAAGTTACAGAACACTGACTGCTTTGCAGCAGTGGTATAGGTACATGTTTTAACTTTGCTGTAAATGCAAAGTGTAGTGGTAAACATTTGGGCAATTATCAAAATAAGGTAAGGACTAGAAATCGTTGTACGCTCAAGCTGTCAAAGACAGGAAATGACAGCACAATACAACATACAGAAGAGTAAATTCTTAGCATCCTTAATCACAAAGCACTCAAAAATTAAAGCATGCTATTTAATGAATTTAAGTTTTGACTTAATTTATATCATCAAAACCTGGGACTGACTTTCCATAAAAATGTATTAAAATGTATTAAAATATAAAGTTTTGATCTGATAGCAAAAAAAAAAAATTATTAATGCCTAGAGAATGTGCAGTGAATGACACTAAACAGGTAAGTGAATGTCAAAGCAGACACAAAACACTCTGTGGAGCATATCTGAAAGGTTACACCTGCTGCATTTTAATACCATGAAAATATTTGTAATGTGTTTTATGAAACAATATTAAAAAAAGATTACTAGAACACTATTGCAGAGGTGTTCATTAAAGAACTGTTATGTACAATTGTTTCCAAGTACAAGATAATGTAATTTCTTTATATACATAAAGAAAAAATGTAATTTGGTTATATAAAATCACAATCTCTCCTGAGAGTGAGCAGAAAATTAGAAAAAGTAATCAATGTTAAAAAAAATCTGAGATTTACTTTTCCATTAGCTTTAATCTTGGCCTTCAATATGTAAAAATCAAGAAAAAGATTTGCATTATGTGGCTACAACCAAGAAATTTTAATTGCAATCATTATACTTGCAGGGCTGTATTACGTTTCCTTGTAATACTTAGAATAGGAAATTAACAGTAGCAATTTCATGATATCCTTTTAAGTTTTAAAAGAAGCATTTGAAAACTAATTGTTCAGAGTGACATGCCAACTTTACTTAGAACTTCAAAACTTAAAAGACTTAAAAAGTTAGTGGTTACACAAATACAGTTGAAAAAACAATTTAGACTGCAAGTATTTCTGAGTAGTGGAGAAATACAAAGCAGTTATGCAGAAATAATGTTAAAGGCAGTTTCAGGACTAAAGTATGTTTCGAGTGGACTTGGAATTCTGTAGGCAGTTTTAGGACAAAAATGCCGCTAAACTGGAGTTTGCTACTAAACTCTAGATAGGGAAGTCTTGAACTGATGTTAAAGTCCTCACAGATACTGAAACACCACTCATATCTCAGTGGATCTGCTGACATTTAGGAACACAATCCTACTTATGAGAATAATTTTCCCAGATATTTCACAAAATATTCTGAGTTGGAAGGGACCCTCAAGGATCATTGAGATATATATTCTAATTTTTAATTCCAGTACACTTCCAAACTCTTTTTTTTTGTCTCAGACTGTATTTACTCCAATACAACATCTGCTGCATATTCAGCATGTTTTGCAGCAGTATGAAATTTTACTTGGATTTTCCCAAAGTGAAGATTCTCCCTTCATTTCAATATTTTCTTTTTTTTTTGTGGACAAATTAAACTCCTCTAAGAAAACAACCACTGATTCTGGACTATCTGTGTTTTAGGTAAAATGTTTGAAGGAATAGCCAAGAAAGACTCTAGGTTGTGTCAGATTACCCCAGCCTTAGTTTCCCTCCTCCTAGTTTCTAATACTGCATGTTTCCCTCAGTGTACCTTACACCAAGACACTGGAAATGGGTACACACTGTCTAGCTAAAGGAAATATTAATCTTTTCTTGGTGCAGTTCCCCAGTCTCTCTCAAAACTCAAAACCTTTTAATGGAAATATATTTCCATATTCATATATCTACAGTTTACATTCTTTGTACACAAAAGAGATGCTAACATTTTGAAGACATTAATCCATTTGTTATGTAACTAACATTCCAGTTCCTCTCCTAGTATTTCCACAATTATATCCTTCTTATTCCTCAAATTAACTTAATTATTTTACTCAACTACTTAGTCTATATCCAAAGCATTTCTATATGCAGAAAGTGGATTAATCTACTTCTATTAAAGAAGGAATTATTTAACCCTCTACAAAACATTATTCAAGACACTGACTCTATAAGAAGACTCTGTACTTAAACATGTTTCAAAGAGTACTTTGGCATCTTGCCTAAGAGATCTGCTAAATCAGAAAATGTTACCAGTTCTTCTATTCTCAGCTTCTACCACAAGTTATCAGATCAATTTTTCAGGTCAGAAGATGGTTTTAACTACCATAGCAAACCTCTAGCTATTATTTAAAAAATCTTAAATCAGTTCACCCAACTGCTGGCCTAAAGATAAATTTATTCAGGAGGTTATGGTGCTGATGCAGCCCATAGAAGAGTCATCTTCAAAACATCAGGGCTTATTAATTCTGTTTTGGAGGTAGGCCTAAGCTTATTCTAGCACATGCATTTGACTGTGCAAACCGTACTCCATGTCACTCCAAGAACACTTGCTACTAGGTTTCAAGGTGCCCTGAACATGCCAAAGTACCCAAAAGAATGGAATAAGTTAGTCAGCCAGAGAGAGGCCTCACAGTAAATATGTGTGTAGCTACATGTACAGTCACACTCTGGGAAGCTCCTATCATGAAGCTATAGTACTATGTCAGAAGACAAGAAATCAATTATCATTCCCTTGTAGTGAGAGTCTAAAGAACTGGTTAGTACACAGAAATTGCGTATGTTCCTCCACTAACTCTACAGAAGTTACCTTCATTTCCAACAATGTAGCTTTCTTATGAAAACAGAACGATAGACTAGATAGAAAAATATTAACTATGCATACCCAAAAATTAATGGTTAGGTTCAAACTATATAACTTTAGGTGCCTAGGCTCCCATTACAGTCACTGAAGAACTAGTCAATACAAAATCCAATTCATCTCACCATCAAACACCAGACATTTAGCTTTCACTATTTTTGATAGATCTCCACTAACTGTAATAAGAACTTAGAACTTGAGATGTAGACACTGAGGATCTATGTATCTTAGCTGGAAATTCACTTGCCATGTATTACCATTTTGGATGCTAGTGGCGGCCATTTCAGTGGCCTGTGTCTCTTGTACATGCTGTGCCATGCCCAACAGCCCTATGCAGATGTCCTACAGCCTCTGAAGTGGTGAAGGCAAGAACATTTGGGCAACTGATGCCTATTTTTCAAATTAGGCAAGATGGAGTCCACTTGAAGTTTGTGTTTTACATGAAACTAATATTGAACTGCTTTTAAAAGCAATTAATCAGACTCAGATTTTCAAATAACATCTTTCAGTATCTTTAAGCATATACACAAAATACAAATTAGGTGTTAGTGGACTAAACGTGGTAGCCACAACAAAATACCACACATTACACTGTAAACCACACTGCAGCAAATAAGAGAACATGGCTTTCAAGGTAACTGTGTTATTTTACTTGTACACTTCTTCTCACCTCTCCACTTCTAAAGAGGATTACCTTAGGCCAGAGATTTTAATAGAGTCTGATTTTAAACTGTAAGTGGTCAAGGTGTGTATGATCAAAGGCTTTTCTGTTTTCTGTCAGAAATGTATATCTGTGTCTTTTTCATTTTTATTCCACTTCATCATTTTGCTTGGTTGATAAATGTGATTAGCACTAACAAAAGTTGGGTCAAGAGCAGAAGACAGAAAGAACATATGATTACAGTAGAATTAATGCATTTGAGAACCTTACTACCTAGAGAAAATGAAGCAACTTACTCCATATGTGCTGATAAATTTGTCCTCTGGATTGTGAAAGTTCAATAATATTACTAGCAATAAATAGAAATGCTCCCTTATAACGCACTTCTGATTAGTAAAGCTCCCCAGAAAAACTCACCAACTACAGTCACTGATCATTTCCTTCCGTCAGCGAATGCAGCTTCTGAGAGGTTCTTGCCTAAGCGTAAGCCCACTTAAGTTTTATTTATGCCTTTTAAAATGCAAGGACTTATCTGAAATACCATTAAAGACAGCTACTAAAATTTTCCAATTTTAAGATTAAGAACGCCATTACAAAAGCATAGCTCTTGAAAAAAAATATTTTTAAAAGAAAACACAACTAGGGTTTAGAGCCTGTTCATGGGAAAGGATGTAGTAGGAGTGCCACAATTCCTATTATAGCACAGATATTTTGAAAACATACTTAAGTATTAAATATACTTTTTGCATAGTAATTTTGAGACATTCTAAAAATCTGAGAATCAACTTTATATTAAATTCAGCAAACATTACATACCTCAACAGCTGGAACAATGTCTATGCCAACTGTCAGAAATTCTTCAAACTTCAGAAATGGATTAAAGCAGCTACCAACATCAAGTAATCTGATCTTTCCCAAGGAGTGAAGGAACCTAAGAAGCAGCAAGAATTCAGTTTTATCAAATGTTATTTTTAAAACTATATTCTCAATTACAATTTCAGATAGTTAGTGCAAAAAATTCTCACAGAACACCATAGTAGTGACTAATAGAAGTGAATGTCTTATGTCAGTTGCTGGATACCTAAAGAACCAAGCTCCTTCAGTAAAAGCAGTTGGTGCTCAATCAGAAGAGTCTTGTTCAGAGCAGCTGTAATATTATTAATTTGTGTACTTGTAGTAAGTAAATAAAAAGGCAAATCGTGTGTCCATTAGACAGGCTTTCTCTTATTGCTTTGTGTTTCTTACTTACCTTTTTTGTGGTATTTATTGGTGTTGAAGTCATACTACACATCAGAGTTAAAACTGCAGGAGTTGAAAAGGGAAACTGGCAACACTATGAACTATGTAGTTGACAATTCCATTTTAAAGGGCATCTGAAGTCAAGTGGCATAATTGGTTTCATGAAGACAAGAAAACACATTCCAAGGTAAAAAACCCAACAACTATAAATGAAAGCATTCAGTTATTCCTTGCAAATTTAAAACAATATTTTATTTGCTTTATGTTAGCTAATTTTTAACAGATGACTGCTGGAGGTTTACTCCAATTCTGTTCCCAATGGATGCTGTGAAAGTGCTAGATCAGTCCATGCAGAGTCACAAACATAAAAACTAGCTGTTCAAGTTGTAGAGAAGTTATTCTAAACATTTAAATGAAATGAAGTATCTCCTCAAAACTACTAAGGGGGGAAAAAGTCTATTCCATGTCATGCATTCAATTTTCTTTTTGAGAATCCAAAAGGTTTTTAATGAGAAACAGTCAAAAACAGCCATCTAGTTTAGGAAAGAGGGTCCTAAATCAGAGTACTTCTGAACTACTCTAAAATGAAGATTTATCCTGTAAGAATTCTGGAGAATATCTGCCACTGTGTGATAACCCTATTCGAGGTGAAATTATAAATAAGAAGGCCAATATCTCTAAGGCTAAACACTTAAATATGCTATCAAACAACGAAGGTAAAAAAAAAAGGGGAGGGGGGATTAACTTGAGAAATCATGACTTCATTACTTACTCCTTAGACTGATAGAAAGAAGTTGACATACTGCTAAAGACACTTGAATAGACAATGGTGTTCCAGAATGCTACAGAGATGCACACATACCCTTTCAAAACTTCATGGGAAATGAAAAACGACAAACAAAAACCCCACACTGAATAACTGGCCCATCATCTTCTCAAACAGATTCCAAAACTTACTGAGTTAAAAAAACAGAGAGGTGATCAGAAAGAAAACAGCAGACTGAAGAAACAAAAAGAGGACATTCTTGTACTGTCTGGTAGAAGTCCCCATTACAGCACAGCAGAAGATATGTTACAGGCTGGCAAATGAGATTTGCCTTTTCTTTGGAAGCTCTGATGTCACCTATGACCAAATGGAAAACCAATCTGAAATGCCTTTATGAAGATAAAGACACCATTGTTCTTTTCTTGAAGCTAAATACATAGTTTAAGAAAAAAAAAAAAGAAAAAGATGTGTGGCAACTTTTGAGGATAGTGACTGCGGACTTACCTCTGAAAGCATTCTTACCTTCTAAAGGATAGCCTCCTTTACCAAGGCCCAGAGTAACATTCGTGGTCTTCAAGTTTGCAACAACAGGCATTTTTTTCATGACTAAGGCAGTTACTACCATATATAATGTAGCATCAGGTAACATCAATGCACCTGTACAGAAGTACTGGCAATCAGCTGTCTTGTCATTGTTTAAAGGTTTTGCCTTGTCCTGATACTTATCTAACCTGATATGCTGCACTCTTGAAAGAATTAGAATGTTGCACTCAGTTATCATGAATATTAAGAACTCAGCTGTTACATATCCTACAATCAAAGACACATTTTTTATTTTCCTTGCATTCTGAATTTAGAGACCCCTGCTGCTTATTCTTTCTTTGCAATTGCAAAAAAACAGTAAATGCTGGAGTTAAACAATTCTTTTCCAGTCCACATGTACAGACTCTACACTCATCTGTTCTATAAAGCATAACTTGATGACTGCATCCACATAATTAAAAAAAAAAGAAAAAAAAGAAGAATACATACAGCACTACTACTACCACCCAACAGTTTTGAGCTCTTTCTATTAGATTATTTAAAGGGCTGCCTCTAAAAAATTTCCATGATGATTTGTAACATATTAGAACATCCAAACTCCATTAATAGAGGCAAACAAAGTTACAGCTTTCACAGGGACTTCACGGAGAAGAGAACAGTAATAAACCTTCCAGTAAGCAAATGCTTTTTGCTTCAAGTTTCTGTAGCCAAAACCAATTGTCATCTCTTGTCATGTTTCTGGGAAAGAGTCAGCCCTAGAGAGATAGATAACTTCAAAAAACTTTCAGAAACAGATCTGCAGGGCCAGTGGAGTCCAACCAAGCCATGGCGGTACTCATAGCAACAACAAAGCAGTAAGGAATACTGCAGAAAAAAAAAGCCTTTAAGCAACAATAAAGAGATCTAGGCTCTCTGGGCTCCTTCCAGACTCCCAGTCACCTCCCAGAGAGAGGATGTTGGAGAAGCAAGAGAAAACATCTTGTTGCATTTGGCAGAATAATAATACCAAGTTTAAGTATTTTGCTTCTATATGGAAGAGAAGACATCCAGGACTTACTTCTCTCAAAATACCACCATGACCAAGGCAAACAATGCTAAAATTATCTTTAAGTTAAAACTGCAAACATTACCAAGCTACTCCGTAAGTCAGTACCAAGTGTGATTTCAGAATGAAGATGACAGCAACAATGTTTCCAAGCTTTGATAACAATAACACTGTAATCTGTGCAACAGGAATTTGGAGAGTGTTGAGGCAGATCCTGGTGGCCATAAATCACAAATGTGGACTGAGGTCAAGTAGTGTCTTTTCCCATATAAGGGTAGTACAAGACTTCTCAGACCAGCATACCCCCTTGTCTATCACATGGAGACACTAATGGCAGATTCTCACCCATTCAAACACAAAAATGTATGTCTTCATATGTTTGTGCTCCATATGAGAGTCCAATACGGTAACAACAAATCAACAGACATGTGGGACCACAGCAAACATAACAAGAGGGAACATGGCTCTACCGTGCAGAGAAAACTTCCCATAAAAAGGAGAGACAGACTCTAGAGATCTAAACATTTTCCTTTAAAGTGTTCAATGAAATAGAACAAAATTAAGCCTCACAACCCAGAACCATCTAATTTCCAGAAGAGCCCACTTCACCTATGGTAGAGTGAAGAAAATCACGATGATGTATTTATTCTGTCTTCCTATTTACAAAACCTGCATTCTTTGCTGCAGCATTATTTTTGACTGCTTAAAGGGGGACACTACTTCACACTACTACAGCATTGGAGCACATTTCTGGAAACCTACAACTCTGTATTCTGAACTAAGCAGAAGCAAGAACCTCCCATCTACACTAATAGACAACTAAGACATTTGATACAGGGCAAATTCACTCTGATAAGTGTGTCACATCTAAGGAGTCCTGTAGTCTATGTTCAGTATATAAATATACTTTGAAACCACAAAAGTAGCAGATTCAGATGCTCACTTGTGTTGCTTGTCAGGTTTTGCTGCCTCTTGGAATCCTGGTACAATGAATCACTTAGCAGCAATCCTCAGACTGCCAGTTATCAGTAGAAGCAGGATACTAATTAGGTGCTTGAAATAATTTTGAAACTATTAAGAAGCACTTAGATTCTGTTACCAAACGTACACAAAGAGCAAGGATCACTGATTCCGGTGGTCTGAAGATCCCAAGTTCAGATACCTACTTTGCAGAACTGTAACTCTTAAGTCAGATTCCTCAGTGAAACTGTAACTGTAATCTACGTGACAATCACTGACTCCAAAAGTCACTGACTTTGTTAGAAATGTACTCTTGCTGAATTCATTGTTAATCACCCTTCAATGTCCTGTTTCCTAATGATTTTCAGTCAAGGCAACATTAAAAACATGGGAAGTACTTTGCCACTACAAGCAATCTCCAAGCATATCTTGAATCCAAAGTTCTTTAATTGAGGTAGTAACATGCAGATAGAAAACCAAAATGCAAACAGCTAAACATCAGAAACTGGTAAAGAAGGAAACACAACCTGGAAAATCAGTGCATTTTAAATACATCCCACACTTGTTCAATTTAAAAACTTGTCCCTGCCCATAGCAGGGTGATGGGAACTAGATGATCTTTAAGGTCCCTTCCAAATCAAACAGATCTATGATTCTAACTTGATTGAATGAACAGCAGCTCTTGATTATTAGCCCATTTAAAAATGCTATTACTCAACTTAAAATCTATTAAAAAATCTATTATTCAACTAAGTGCTATGTACAGCTAAGTAACATTTTCTCTTGGAAGTAGATAAAAAGAGAACAATTACATGGCCATAAGAAAAGTCACCTAATCTCTGACACAATTCACTTCAAGTGCTGATGTCCTAGTTTACAGTTTTAAATTACTCTACTATTTATCAAGGATGGGATGGGGAAACAGTTCAGAAGCCCTATGCTGCTGCCAGAAGAGCAGAACCAAGATATATATCAGGTTCCGAGTGGTAACACTGGGAGGCCTCAAATCTTTCATAACATCCACATATAAAGATATCCAATGGGAAGGTCTGTCTTGCTGAGACACACATGAAAGAAGGAATGTATCTCAGAGGTGAAATCAGCATCTGAGAAGAATCCATACTAAAAAGCAAGACTGCTCAATTTGACAGAAAAAGAGAAATAATACTCAAAAAGAAAACAAAGGAGGGCCTGATTTACTGAAGGGAGGAGCTGTTAACCAGCACATAACAGCCACTTTTATCTTGCAAGATTGAGTCACTTAGATGCTCAGCTTCACAACAGATGCAGTTGTAATGTTAGAGACATTAAAATGTCTCTAATCACATGTAGAGAACTCATTCTGGGATGGAAGGAAGTACTGTGGACAATACCTTACTTTTCATATAGACAAAAGTAAAAAAAGTACTGCTCACATTAGTTATTTCTGAGAGAACTCATCAATTTTATTCTGGCAAAGAGGTGAGAAACATGAGCAACTGGAACTGGGTTCATCAAAGTAGCTGACTTTCTGATCTGCAGCAAACTTTGCACTTCTGGTTCCTACAATGTTTCCCACCATCACCTTTAAGAGCTGAGTGCCTACTTCTCTCCACTTCTCCCAGCATCTTTTTTACTAGATGGTGAACTTTTATTACCAAGCTACCTTTGCTCCTTACCAAGTACAGGACAGTCTCTCTATAATAATTTGTCAGTACAGGTAAGTTCAGGAAGAGTTCTTACCTGGTTTTAATACTACTTGAGAGAGGATTATATATGGAAGGAAAAAAATTATTGTCTTTATACTTACCAGAGTAAAACAAAAGAGTCACAGACTTAGTCATAACTATAGACAAACTCACAACTCCTAATTGTAATACTACATGATTGGCATGTAGATTAGACCACTTATACCTTGTTGATTTAAGGTCTGTACAGCTACTAAAAACCTTGCTATCATTTGTTGCTTACTCAGGTAAGTATTATAAAACTTGCTTTTGCCAAGAATGTCTTTATGTGCGTATACATTTTTAAAGTTTTGAGAATGAAAATAAAAATAATCATCACTCACTATATTAACAAATACTTTTAAAATAAGTTATAAAATTTCTCTATAACTACTTTCTATACACACTGGTCAGAACAAAAGGGAAGGCTACAGACTACTTGTAGCAAGAAGGAATTTGGGTGAAGTTAGCTCTGCAACAGCCACTATTAACTGTAGAAAGTATGAAGACAGAGTACATGCAAAGAGAGCATTAGTGCTTTTTGACAATGCCTCCCACTGGAAGACAAACGAGCTTTAAGTAGTGTATGATCATCAAACCTATTGATTTAAACAAACATGAGAGACACAAAAAATACCAGTTCCTAAGGACAAACATGTGCTTATAAAAACATCAGCAACTTGTTCATTCTTTTCCTAGCTGATACTACATCTAACTTCAAGTAAGTGCTGATCACAGAAGACATGCTACAATAATGAGAAAAAAAATCTCTTTACACAACAGAACAAAAACTCGGTACTGCAGGCAGTTCTAAGAACTGGTCTATAAAGAATATAAAACAAGTCATAAGTGTAGCATATACAGACTCTATGCTTATGCTTTCATTATTTCACTGTATTTGCAAAATATGATTTTTTTTCCCATCACACATGGAATAGCCACAAATACGACCCATATTATTTAGGAAAAAGAAACAGAGGGTGAGACTTCACTGAAATAATATAGTTAGTCCTGAACACCAAAAATAAAATTCTTACTTGAGTGAAGGTCATAAACAAAATTAAAACTGTTGTTAGGAAAATACCTCAAGGATACTACAACTTTTGCAGAGCCAGTCATCAGAAAGCTAGCACATTAAAAGTTAACGGTTGTAATTCAAAATTGCTTTTGAAGTATATAATTGGAATCAAGAGTTTCTCTGCAATTATTTATGAAGAGAAAGTTTTAAGTACTCTGATATTTACATTTTGGCACTTAGTACTTACATAAGCAATTGACTTTTCAACAGTGCTGAACAGCCATTAGATTCTAACTTAATTAACATCTCCCTTATTTCACCTCAAGGTTTAATATAAATTGCATTGCACACCAATGACATACTAAAGTGAAACTGCTCTAGCACTTAAATGAAGATGACTAAGTTGTCATTCTCAAGCAATTTTTTTTATGGCATCCACCAAAATATACTACAACATAAGTAGCTCTTGAAATGTATATATTCACATGAAAATGCCCTTTCTTAACTATTAAAAACACATCAGACTGATCTAATGAGTTTTGGGGAAAAATGTCAGGGTAAATTTTAAAACTCACAAAGGGGGAAAAAGTCTGGAAAACAAATAAAACTTACTCTTCTGTCATAGTTTCATGATTTGTCAAGCCAAAGTTTGGCAAAGGATCTTCAATCTTGGGAGTCTGAGGAACATTTAAAGCTGGAGTGGTCTTAGAAGCAAGAAGGGCTCTTTTCTCATCTTTCTCAAGCGCTTTTCTTTTTCCGCCATTCTGAAAATATTCTCGGCATACACTGAAAAAACAGAAAGAAAAGTTCCCCAGGAAAACTGAATGCTCTTTTTGGTCATTATTATAGGTAAGACATAAACCAAAGGTTTGAGAGATACAAGTGCTGTCAGCTTTTAAACAAATCTGGGTTTTACTGCAACTTTGGTAAACCAGCTTTAGAAAGGATGTGATACACCCAACAACACATCTGAAGTCCAGTGGTGGGTTTTTGTATTTTTTTTTTCCCCCCTCAAATTAGGCCGTAAGTCACAGTTGAGTAAACAGATTCAAGATAGTTTTATCTGGATAGACCTTTAAGCAAGACAGCAGAAGTCTTGTCAGAACACCACCAGAGAGTAAACTGCAGCTGTCACCTGAGCACCACAGTTCTCCACTATGGTGGGAAGAGTTATTAAATAGCTCCCTGTAAACACAGAGGATTTTGAAACATCTGTGTCTTGTCAGGCACATAATATGAGAGAAAAGAAACGCAATCCAGGCTTATGGGCTGACTTCCATTCATCAGTTTTCAATTTTAATTGAGTTTGCCTTGGCATTTTTTGTTTTTAACTAACAGATATCTGCAGTAGCTGTATCATTGTGGAAGACTTATTTTAGCTTTCAGTTTTCTCCCATATTTACTTTTCTTATAGGAATTGGAACAAAATAAACTAGTCATACTCGAAGAGAAATGTTAGCCAGTTTTAAGAAATTAACGTTACCAAAAAAGTTAAATTACACCTGCATACTTCAACCAGTAGTCAGCATTAGGGCATGAGAATAACTGAATTTCATCCAAAAACCAGAACTAGAACTGGTAACAATTTGTTGCTGTGCAATTAAAAAGCCTGACTCTCCCTTCAGAATGGAGTATTTTTAATTAGATGTACCAGTCAAGTGTTTGCATGGAAAGTTTAACAGAAACAGTACTTGTTTGAATAATGTTTTCCGAACAACCCACTTTTGTGATGCTTTCTTGAAACTCATTCCATTTTCCTCTAACAAAGCTGTAGAGGTTTGAAGGAACATTCCAGAAAACATAAATTCAAGGGTAGTATAGTAATATCTTATACAAAGCAGATTCAAGATAATGGTATTTCAGATAATAAATTCAGGAATGGACATGTTGGTATAATGCTGCATTTAAATCACAAATTGCAACAAGGACTGGGAATACATAGGCCTTATCCAAAGTTTTTATGGTATTTTAGGCACCAAATATACACCATATAAGGTGTGAAGGAAATGTGGTCCTACATCCCTGCTCAAGCAGGATCATCCTAGAGCACATTGCACAGGATTGTGTCCAGACAGTTCTTGAATATCTCCAGTGAGGGAGACTCCATGACCTCTCTGGGCAGCACAGTCACTCCCACAGTAAAGAATTTCTTCCTTATATTCAGGTGGAATTTCCTGTGTGTCAGTTTCTGTCCATTGCCTCTTGTCCTATAGAGCCTGGCTCCATCCTCCTGACACCGTCCCTTCAGATAAAGACACTGATGAGGTCCAGTCTCAGTCATCTCTTCTCAAGGCTGAACAGGCCCAGCTCCCTCAGCCTTTCCTCAAAAGAGAGATGCTCCAGTTCAGGCTGCAATACTACCAGACATATAGACTGTAAAACCATACCAACTCCATCCATTAGAGATTGCACATATGGAAAGACAACAGTTCTAAAATCAACAAAGTTAAAGCAGAAGGAGCCAGTCACTTAACTTGGCAGGAAAGAGAGTTAAAAAAAATCAATAAGCAAAAGAGAACCAAAGAAAAACACTTGAATTACTGCTGGTATGCTAATTAAAGTGTATTTTACACTATATTGGATTATTTATTTATAAACATGTGATCAATTTAGAACTATTTAGTTCTGTGTGTCATTTAGTAAAGAAAATGAAACTTGGAAAGAAAAATCTTTTTCCTCAATTTGTCAGCTATTGGTACCGCTTCATTAGCACCTTCCAGTCTCTTTATTCTTATTCTAAGTCTTTTCCTTATTACATCTCTTAAAACATCCAAAATCAATGGCAGTTTAAATAGTGTTATACTGCCATTGACACTTACATATAAGCCACAACACAGTTCACAACCTTGGGAGAATGTATTGTTTTTTATCTCCACTATTCATGTTATCAACCTTTTAATTCCCCAGAAGCTGGTAAACTGCCCAGCTTAACACTTAGTGAGCTGTTGCACAGGAGAACCACCTACTCATAAAGTACAGTATAAATTCCTCTTGTCACTGACAAGGCATTGTTTCCTCATTTTTGGTACTGATGCAAATCAGTACTTTTTCCATCCTTCTACCCCTGTCCATCATGTCAACTGAGTTCTCATAATTCTGTATTCTTCTCAACTGACCTTCCTCATCTGCACATAAGACACTACCAGAGTCAACCACAAGGAGAAGCATCTTCTACTCCTTGGTTTTCCCTGGTGGACAGAGGGCAAGAGCCACAGAAAGGCCCAAGAATGGATAAAATTCTTCATGTTCAGATCCTAGTCTGCATACCAGTGCAGTACCACAAAGTACAAAAAACCCTCTGGCCAAATCCACCTATCCAAACCAAAAAAACACCCAGGTCACAATGCACTTCATAACCACTGAGGGTTATCTCCTTTTATGCTTTTCTGAAGGCACAGTGCTTCTGGCATGATTACTGCATGTTGCCCTTTTGGCTCCTGAGCCTTCAGAGGAGCTGTCTATGTACTCCCCTTGTGGAACTGAACCACACACCCACTGTAGGGTAACAGTGAGCATGTGGGCAGGCACTGTGCTAGTAGCTAACCAGAAGTAATGCACTCTGTAGTTACCCCACAGTAACTTGCTGATGTAGTCACATGTTTAACTTCACGGCCTTTAAAAGCTGTCATTGGTCACTGGTTTTGAGTATGCAGTTATATAAGATTCTGCATTTAACAACTGTCTCAAGTAATGAACACAGCATCTCAATTATCTACAAAGAGAAAATTAAGGAATCTATTTTATAATTCTGAGAACTGACGTGGCTCCATTTTTAACTGACATTTAAACATTCAGTCTTTGATGACACAACATTAGGTCTACAATTAACATACCTGCTTGTGAAGAATTGTGCAATGTAAATGCTACCTGAGCTGACACTTGCTACAGTTCACACAAAATGTGAAAAAAGTATTTCAGGTCTAAACTGTTTTAAGTTTGCTGGCAGAGATTCAGGTCGGGTTTCTGGGTGAAGTGTGCAGTTCATGTTGTTGCTTTAAAAAGGAAACAAAAAAACCCAAACCTGTGTATTTCCTCAATGAAACTTGTTTTCCATAGTTCAAATCTCAAATGGTAAATAACCTGTTCAAGCTGAGCCCCCTACTCTGCCATGTGGGCTGGACACGTAAAGGAGGTCTCAGTAAAAGCCAATATGAATACTTAATATTGTGTTAATACTCTCCAGCAAGAAAAGAGAATCTTAGTTTTCAAAAAGAGTGATGACCAAACCTAAGCATTTCAATAGAATATATAAAGAAAAAAATGAGGGTGCCATTTCCAAAAAAACACTATATGAAATTTAAAAGCCGTGACAGAATTGGTAAATTAGCTCTTCTAAATTAAATTAAATTAAACTAAATTAAATGGCGTGGTCAACTTTTATCATGGCAAAAGGCAGTTTCTGATAGCTGTAATCTATGCTTGAGGATTTCAAGCACTCAGTTTTACTGGCTAACTGACACAGTCCATCTCTTTCCTTCTACTTTATAATGAGGAAAAGGTGAGCTTGACTCATGTTCCTTACAATATTTACTAACCAAAACCTAACACTGAAGACGACTTTCAGTGAGGACACAGAGAAATAACAAGCTTTCCTTCAGAGCTGAAAGGAATTCTGGACTTCCCATCATGGTTTCTGCCAGCAAAACATTTCTCCCCTCCTCCCACACGCTGAGGAACAAATTTATAAATGTCAACTGTCAGAGCTGCTAGCATGAAAAAAATAAAATTGTAAATGCTTCTACAGGTTTAACCCATCCACCTCCCAACATCCAAAGTGAAGGAAGGGAATGTCAATTGCCCTTGTACACATTAATCATACCTCTAAGAGCAGAAGTTTCCTTTGGAATGGAAAATATTTTGCGACTGTCATGCACACCCAGCTTCAGGCTAAGGAAATTCAGTATTCAGCATAGGTGAAAGCAGTAGGTTTCTCAATGTAAAGTGTTACAATTTTTTATCAGTATAATTATATTTTTTTAAACTTCAAGTTGAGAAACTTGTACACAATACATTTTTCCATTTTGTTTTTGATACTTGGTCTCAGTTCTAGGGTTTTGAGACATTTTCTTTTTGAGAAATGCAACTAGATCTGTAATCAGATGTTTCTCTGGTGGTGTGTCCACCCCAAGCCAGTTTCTGGAGGAAATATCTTTTATTATGAGAGGATTCAAAGCATTTGAAAATAGCCAGCAGTTATCATATGATCATTGCTCTAATTAGATCTAGTGTTCAACAAATAGATACGGTTTTGTCAGAACAAAGCAGTCATAGAATATCCTAACTTAGAAGGCATCCACAAGGATCACTTAAGTCCAACTCCTGGCCCAGCACAGGACAGCCCCAAGAACTACACCATGTGCCTGAGAGTATCGTCCAAATGCCTCTTGAACTCTGGCAGGCTTGGGGTTGTGACCACTTCCTAGGGAGCCTGTTCTAGTGCCCAACCACCCTCTGGGTGAAAAATCTTTTCCTAGTATCCAATCTAAACTCCCCTGACACAGCTTCATGACATTCCCTCAGGTCCTGTCACTGGTCATCACAGAGATCAGTGCCTGTCTCTCCTCTTCCCCTGATGAGGAAGTTGTAGACTGCAATGAGGTCTCCCTTCAGTCTCTTCTCCTCACTTGAACAGACCAAGTGACCTCAGCTGCTCCTCATCCGCTTCCCTCAGGGCCTTTCACCATTTTCATTGCCCTCTTTTGGATGCTCTCCAATAGCTTTATATCTTTCCTATATTGTGGCTCCCAAAAACGCACACAATATTCAAGGTGAGGCCACACCAGTGCAGAGCAGAGCAGGACAATCCCTTCCCTTGACCGGCTGGTGATGCTTTGCCTGATGCCCCCCAGGACATGGTTGGCCCTCCTGGCTGCCAGGGCACTGCTGACTCATCTTCAACTTGCCATTGACCAGGACCCCCAGCTCCCTTTCTGCAGTGCTGCTCTCCAGTCTCTCCTTCCCCAGTCTGTACATACATCTAGGATTGCCCCATCCCAGGTGCAGAATCCAGCACTTGTCTTTGTTAAACCTCATACAGTTGGTGATTTCCCAGCCCTCTAATTGTCGTGGTCTCTCTGAAGGGCCTCCCTTCCTTCAACGGAGTCAACACCTCCTCCCAATTTAGTATCTGTACACTGTATCTGTATACTACAGTATCACTGGCAAACAATGTGTTTCACAGCAAAAATTAAGACTGCCATACAAATGTGAACATCGAACGCTGTCTTTTCCTATTTTAAATGGTTTCCCTCCTCCTGTTTATGCCTCCTCCCTCTTAATACCATTCTCCTAAAAGTGAATTGCTTGAATAACTGCATTCATCAAAAACCCTGCAAAACAGCATTTAAGGGGCTTGCAAACATTCATTCATTCAATCTTCCAAACCAAAGATGATCAGCTTTCCTAGCAGAGACCTGTTATTCTTAAAGATCCTGTAAGAGATTACTTAGCCTTCCCCCCTTCTGAGATTACTTAGCCTTCCCCTCTTCTTTTGACTAGACAGGTCCAGTTTCTAGGAAAGAACCCTAAGGCTTTTGTGAAAAAAATTAGAAGATTTTTCATAATGTCTTTATCACTCTTGGAGTTGAGCTGCTGTTTGTTGTTTTTTAAATGCAGTGGCCAAGGTGATATTTTGTCTAAAAGCAAAGATAAATAAAGTCAGAGCAATACTTTACATATCTTGTTGACAATCTCATCCATACTCTCCAGTATGATATTTGCCTTTATTGCAAAAGCGTCCCATGAGTGCTTCATATTCAGTTTGTGGCCTGCTACAGAATCCAAAGAGCTTTTCAAAAGACTGACACAACCAATTATTCCCTGGTCTATATTTCTACAGCTGATAATGTTTAATATAGTTGATAACATTTAGTATAGTTAACAACAGTGTTACTTTTAATTCTGCTTTTAGAGTGACAATTCCTTTCTCTTTGCAAATTTACAAATTCAATAAATAAACTTTATTCTAGCAGACTTCTAATAAAAGTATTGACTAGTTATGGATACAGAGCAGACACTAGCAGACTCCTTCTCAGTAAATCACATTTTAGGATAAGCTCCTCACATCTGTTCTCTGCAAATTCTTCCAAACGGTTTTGCACTCATCTGCTCATGAAACAGTCAAAAGAGTTTTTTGAAAAAATGTAGGTCTAGATAATGTTTTGTCATGATAGCAAAAAATAAAATCTGCACTTCTAACTATTTAAAAAACCAGTCAAGTCAACACAAGTCTTAACACTGATGCAAAAGCAACAGAAAGAAGCAAACCTGCTGGTCTAGCTTATTTTGTTCTAACTAGAAACAGAATAGGCTGGCATTCACTGTCCACACAAATGTTCATCAGCCTACCTATGCCAGCAAAAATTAAGAGTTAGGACAATTAGTTAGGGTAAGCACCATCTTACCCTTTTCTTCATTTTGTGTTGCAATACAAATGAAAGAGCATCAGAAGTGTTAATTTGCAAATACCATTTGCTATTTGCAATTTTCTAAATATATAAAAAGAAAGGAAGGAAAGAACAGTTGAGTGTTGCTCAGGTTTTTTACAGCACTGCTCAGGGGATCATTAACCTGGATCTGGAAGTGGATGAAGTTTTAATCGCTCTTCTGCTGTCTCTCTCCCCAGTTCACAGTTCTATAATGTTGCCTTGAAACAAATAAAACTGGCCCCATACAACTCAGCATATGGCCACCAGTACAGTCTATAATGTACTACTTTCCATCTTTTACAGTTCCTAGAGTCTGGATATGTGCTTCTTTAAATCAAAACTAAAGAGGTAAAATAATAAGTTTTATGTCATCTGGTTTAAGAAGTAATGTCAGAATTTTTCTAGTATCTTCAACTAAATAGCTAGAAATACTTTTGAAAGGAGAACTCGGCAACAAAACTGTTATTCTTGATCCTGAGAAGTACACATAGCTTCTCTAGTTGTTATTCTGCACTCTCTGATTTATTTTATCAGATGCTAAGAGAATATAAGGAAAATTAAAGAAAGAAAAAAAGCCACAAAGTCTTTTGTGCCCTTTCTTTTTTTTTTTTTTCACTTCTCAGTTTCAGATCTCTGAAAAGATATTCCTTCAAATTAAAACAAAATTCAGTCTCTCCTTTCTTCAGCAGGGATACACTGCTGGTTCCAAATTCTTTTCAGTATTCCAGTCCCAAATTAAAATTCATCTAATATAAAACAGCTATCTTCCTGCTGTCATGGTGACACAGTAATAAGCATTGAGCAAAAGCTTTCACTGAAGTCTCATGTAAGTTCTTTTGCCTGCAACTATGCAATCAGGCACAAGGAAGAGTAACAACAAGGGGACCTGCCACCTGTCTGGCACACCTCTTGGCCCTGTGAGAAGGAACAAAATATTGCAGAACACGAAGTCAATCTGGTATGTTCTGGTATTTAGCAACACAGGCCTCGGTTTATGCTGAGACAGAAATGAAAAATATCCCTCTCTTTCTGCTGATGTAAAAACTCCTGATCCCTTGACTTCGCAAACTGAAGTTACACGCTTTATCTGAAGCTTTACACTAAGACAGAGCATTTTAGTGTCTCTTAATGGGTGAATTCTCTTCCTTATACAAGCTCAGGCTGCAAGGCGCAAACTCGACACTTATTTAAATGTTTACTTTGTAAATGATCTATAACAGAAACCAAGTGAGAGCCCAAAACCTTCAATAAACAGGCCATCAGCTGTCCTCCCCTGTCCACAGAGAACATTATCCTGTCCTACAGGGTAACTGACAAGCTTACCACATGCTGAGGGAATACTGCTTAGCTGAAATTAAAGTGCACACAGCCCTATTGAAAAAAGTTTCACACATTACATGACAATAAAATTGCAAGAAAATACCAAGCAATATTCCACAGAATCTGCCCAGGGTCCAGTACAACTAGTTTTTTCACAGATAACCTGAACTACGGGTCAGTTCCACTTCCTTAAGGGATCTGAGAATGACGCTAAACCAGGGCAGGGTGTGGGGAAGACACTGCAAGAAATTACAGAACTAGAATTCAGTATGATTCAAGAAAGTGTAATGTAAAAAAGAGAAATACAAGTATCAGCATTTCCACAGAAGTAATGAATAGCACAAATACAAAAAAACAACTAGCAACTGAGGAAGCCTGCAACAGAAACAGGCAGTTGGGGATCACAAGTGATCATAAATCAATGCCCTGTCAATTAAAAAAAACCCAAACCAGACAAGCAAACAGAACCCAAAACACCACTAACAAAAATACCAAAATCCCACCAAACAAGATCAACAGCATAAACGAGAGTTTATTACATCATCAATAAAATCTGTTTATTTTATTTATCCCTGACAAGGCCATTGAAACACTCTGTCCATTTTTAGGCATAGTTCTTTATAACCGAATCACCTCTCTTGTAATTGGGATAAAGATACATAAAGCATGTCCAGAAAGGGGTCTATAAAGAAACACTTATCTGTGGTGGGTTATATCCAAGCTAAAGGATGAAAGTAAGTAAGAGTCTATGGCAGGAAAAAATCCCCTAGCTTATTATTACTTGCTCCATTTCCAGAAGCCACAGAACAGCTCAAGTAGCCACCAAGGCGTACTCTAGATCAACTGTTTCACAGTCCTTTCTGTTTTATGGGCTCAAGGGAATTTAAATTTAATGATATCACATCTGCTATTCTTTGCTGCCTTTTGCTCAGCACTTTGAAACACTCACCTGCAGGACCTACAGACTGGCACACAAGATTACTTTTCCCTTGTCTGAAGTAATTTGCAAAGGCAGGACCACTGATAAACTCTCTTCCCATTAAAATTTCAACAGCATTTTGTTTTATTCTGCTGTACAGATTCTATAGTACGTCTTGGATGCCAGCAATTCTGAATGACTAACATTTCTCCTCTTTTAAGAATTTATTTTCCTGAAAGATTGAAATAGTTTAGCTTCTCATTTCATTACTTCACAATTCAGATAGCCCAACAAAAATTAGATGCTTACGACTAATAGGAATTTTGAAGTTTTAAATACATGTGAAACAAGTTTCATAGTGGTTAAAGTCTGTTGCAGGAGATTAAGAATCGAAAACTAAGTACCAGAGATTTGCATCTAGAGATCAACCACTATTATATGCACCTATTATATCAAACCAAAACCCTGAAAATTAAACTTGAGCTACACTCAACACATTTACTCAGTTTAGGTTGAAAAGCATGGAAAATTACTTCACAGGATTACTTGCAAACAGCTTCAGTATGTCAGGAAAAAAAACCTGTTTGTTGAAAATATTGCAAAAAAGATCACCTCATAACAGAACACTTCATAAGCTATTTCCTTAGCAAGTTGGAACACTAAGAAGGTATTGGTTTTAGGAAGAAATAAATAATTAACATGTTATAGAACAAATCTAAAATACTGCCAAAAAAGTAAAACACACTTAAGTTTTGTATTATAAATAACTGCAAGTAGAAGAGTGCAATTGTGTGTTTCAAATACATTAAGATTTACCTGCAACACCATTCAATTCGGCCTTCCCCTTCACAAGTTTTTGCCCAGTGATTATCTGCAAGGTTTTTCATTGCCACAGCATATTCACACAGAGTTTCCTCATCCTCACAGTGTTCACGCCAGATCTTATCAAAGTCTCCCACTAAACAAAACAAAACAAAAAAAATGCACATCAGATACAAAGTCTCTCATTATCTCCATGGCAAAATCCCCATCTTCCAGTTAAAAAGTTACATAATGCACCAAGAGATTAGTTTACCTGCTCAAAACAAAAAACAAGGTCCTCTTTCTCTAGTCAAACACAAAATTCTAGGTTTTGGAGCAGGAAGGGGCTATCGGGTACTTGGGAAACTAGAAATATTATCAGTACGCAGATTTTGTTCAGCTTGTTCTCTGAAATTAAAGTCCCTGGGAAGTTTCGTTTTCAGGTTTCTGTGCATGAGCATTAACATGACAAACATTTTAGAAATAAACGACTGAAAGGTTTTTTACTAGCATTCATGCCCATGGCAAATACTGTGGATGATATTACATGAAAAAGTCACAAAAATAAAGTTTAACCCAGAATACAGATTTCTTTGGATACACTGGAAAAGAAATTCAAGCCTTCATTGATTTCTGTCTAATCAAGCCAGGCCCAGTGAAATAGCTTCTAGGGGACAATACTGAAGAATCAAACTATGACCTGGAAATCACAGACAAACTCATCTGCAGATCTCTAGGGACAGATTTATTTCCATGCTCGCTCACATGCTGAAAAGAAATCTTGCAGACTAAGTTCTGGCACTTTAAAGTAATCAAATGTGATGATTTTCCTTCTTTTGCTGCTAAGCATCCACTTCTAGCCTGCTTTACATAATGTACTGCTAAATAAAAACTAGATAAATGCTGGTAGTGGCTAGCCACAATTCTTATTGTGTTTTCTACAGCATGTAAACCCTTGGTGTACCTTACTAAAAGCATGTTTCTGCTTTAAGAAAGAAAAATACATGTTCGCTAGTATGATGTTCACTAATTTGTTTTGTGTTTCTTAATCATAAATGTGTGCACACATCTAGAATTTATGTCAATCTGTAGAATAAAAATTATGTGTCGATTTTGCACCTACAAGCTAATACAGCTGAAAATAAGTCTTCAAGAGTATAACTGTACTTTAAGCTTTGATTTGGACAACCAACACACTTTTCACAACACAGTTCCGGAACCAGTTTTTGTAGCACCTTTACATTAGAAGGTAATACTTTGAAAGTGTATCAGCCATAAACTAACAATTAATGTCTGTTAAAGCCTGAAAGTAGCTTACAGTAGGACCTGTCCTCATATCAGTAAGAGATTTCTGTTTCTAACCCACTTATGGTAGTTTCTTTGATGTGCTTTGTTTCAATTAGCAGTAATTAATGAATTTCTTCCAGTGACAACCTTTTTTTTTTTCCCTCCTGTGCAAAGCAGTAACAAACGTCACCTCATCTGTCCTCCACTTACAGAAAGACTGGCTATGATGGACAAGTATAGACATAATACTTAAAAGATTAAAACCAATCATCCAGGTTACTCCCTATTTAAGTTTGATTTAGGGATGTCATAGCAATTTTCTCTTAAAAAATAATCATCCAGCACACTTGTACAATCAAAATGAGTCAAGTTTAAAATTATGTGTTTATATTCCCTTGTGTGAGATGGCAGTTGAGATGGAAGGGAGTGGCTACGATTTAGTTTTATCAAAACAGGGAAGCTATGCAAGAAATCACGTACTCTGCCTGCTATTCAACAAGCATATACAAGACAGTTATTGCAATGGACAAAAAAAAAAAAGGTATAATACTGAATAGCATCCCTCATTATTTCCCAAATGATCCAAGTTCAGAGAGATATGCTTTATACGAAAAGGCACCAGCAAGCTGACCACCAGAGCAGAGAAAACACCCACGTCACAGGCAGGCCCCCACAGCAGTTTCTGCTAAAACCTGTGGGCCACTTTTCCAGAGCTTTCAGGAGAGTCATATGTACAAACAATCATGCAGAACAGAACATACTGTACTGAGAAAAGAGTAGAAAATAGCACAGACAGTGGCCTACCAGCAAAGGAGGCAAAACAAGTATAACCCTGAGGAATCTGTATTAATCTGTATTTCTTGTGTCATCAAAGTGCAGAATCTATACAGCACCAAGCCAGAAAGCACTGGCCAAGTTCAAAGTAATTCTCCATAGCCAATTAATTCTGGTGCAAGTTAGATAGTTTCTTTGACTCTGAATCTTATTGCATGCTCCAGATAATTGTGAAATGCTTGAATGATCTGCACCTGCTAAAGATTTGTTTGAAGAATACATGGTTAATTAGAAAGTAAAAAGTAAATGAATGAAGACTTATTAAAGGAAAATACCACAAATACAGAATCCAAAGTTTCATACTGTTCAGTACATCATCTGGTCTATTCTTAAGCGATTATTCCATTGCCAAATACCCCTTTTCCTTAAACGTTAAGAAATAAGACAGATGGGAAAGAAGAAATATGCAAAACCCAGATGTTCTTAACTAGCCAGTCCTTACTTACAGCAAAGTAGTGATGTCTCGTAACACTGAATCCTGCTCTCATAGCAGCTCTTACTTCCTTCTGAACAAGGCATAGATTGGCACCTCTCCCTCAAAGTCAGACAAGGGTCAAAAGCATCCACAGATAAAAGATCCTAAATTTAGATATACAGCAACAGACCCAAAGATGACAGACAGCAGGCTGGGACATGATCTTTGCGTTACAACAGAGCTGCCTATGACAGTAACAGCTTCTTGGCTCTGTGCTGACAAGAAAATAAAACTGAATGATATGAATTATATAGGATACAGAGTAGAATGATTTAGGAGAGAGATGTAGAACAAAATTGAAAAATTCATCATGAAGTAATTTCATCACACATCCTATATCAAGTCAATTCTGTGTGCACTTCTGGTTTGTCTTCATTTACCAATACAGAGATACAGAAAATGGCTACGTGGGACAGATACGGCACAACTTTTGTATAAGGAACATTTAAATAGAAGAAAGAAGAATATAGGTGAAAGCAGGAGAGGACAGACCTCTACAAGATCACAGCTGACAGGAAATGTAAATATGGAGCAACTGTCTGCTTGTTCTAAGAGTAGGAGACATTCAGAAAGAGCAGCTTAAAAGAAAAAAAAAAGTTATTTCCTCATAAAATGTATAATTGAGTTTAAAGTCCATGCAGCTGGGCAAACTATGAGAAGAAAATCCATGACAAACTCCATATTGAAGATGCAATTTCTACCTCAGGACCTCCTAGACCATGAAATCTCTCAAAGATAGAATGGTAAGCAAGCACACAGTGATAATCCAGCAGCACTTCTCACTTACTCTTGTTTAAGCATCTGCTGTTGACCCACTGTCAATACTGACTTCCATAATGCCCATTTCTCTGCCCTTTCATGAAGAGAAGCTCCAAAACAACTGAAGATAAAAGGGTTATCTTAAAACACTGGCACCACTGTGCAGGGACTTTCAAAAAGGGTCTGAAGTCAAGCTTCCCTTGAACAAGCAGAATGGCAGTGGATTGTTTTGTTTGGGTTTTTTTTTTCCCCATTATTTTCCAGAGTGAGCTTTGAGAAGACACAAACGGGCATATAAGATTCACAGAAGCCTTAAATCCAGAATCATGCTCCAATATTGAGTTGAAAATGCAAATAATCCTTCCTATCTCTTGAGATTTTAAGTGACTACAATAGGTCTTGCAGCATCCAATTTCAAACTGATACCTAGAACACATAAAAGCTATGTATTGATTTTTTGAATCAATACATTATAATGCACTGCGTATTAATTTTTACAGCAATACATTATAATCCATGTGCAAATACTGGATTAACTCTACTAGAGTTAAACAGTTATTTATGAATCAATAAATTCTTGCTTGTATAACCAAAAAGGCAGTAAAATATGCAGGAAGGTTTCACTACAAAACTAACAGTTACTAGAAAAATAAGATAAATAAAATCTTCTGTTAAGCAATCAGTAACACTGCAAATAAAATAGCAATTTGTGGTAGGCTAATGTAATGGAATAAAAAGTCTTGCATCGCTGATCACATCTTAAAGTTAATACTTGATTTTGTGTATTAATTTTTTCATCTCACATACTCATGACCATATCATAATATAAAGGCGACTCAACACTCCTATTGTGCACCTAGAGATCACCTTTTAGGCAATTTAAAACCTCTTTTGAGCACTGAATTTTCAGAGATCTTCACACAGCTCAGAACTCCATCTAGGAACCAGTTATGCCAGTGTTCAACTGAAAAGTTTGACTGGCAAACCTAGCTCATAACAGGAGTTTCACAAACTCAAATCACTACAGTGATGTTACTCCAAAGTTATTTAATATTTGCTCAACTTTATCCAGAATTACCTAGAAAATAAATAAATTACCTACTTTTCACCTTGAAGATGAACTATTTCTTTAAAAACAAGAAAGGCCAAAGCCCACCGCTTCCAAGAATTCTGTCAGTGAACAACTGACTGACCAACTTGTTCTCTGTAGCACACCCTTTTCTAACACAGTAACAAAAATCTAATACTGTTTACCTAGAACAGATGAATCCATCTAAGTAATTTCCACCCACATTAATATTGCCTGCAGAATAGCCAAGGCATAACCCTGAACTCTCCCACAGAGTAATCAGCAGTTGCTGAATACTGTCACAAAGAGAACAGGTCAGGCACATAGAAGTTATTTTTCAATTATGAGATAATTTTAATTGTGGGTAACAGCAACGGAGACCTAACGTTAGCTGTAAGTTTCAGCAACTGAAAACATTTCTAATAGAGAAGAATCATACAAGATTGGTAAGAACTCCCCTCATTCCACATTTATTTACAAGGTCTCATCAAAGCTCCCTAGAACAACATGAGAAGACCGTTCTTGATGGGATAATCCTACACCATAACTCTTCTCTCCAGGAAGTCTATTATCAAGAACAAAAAATTACATCTTTCTTCCATCCTATTTTTTAAAAAACATATTTTTAAAAGACACTTATTTGTAGAGTGTTAAATTGAACTGTCATTTAAGGTATGCTTATGAAGTTAACAGAAAAATTAATTAGTCCATTATTCTCCAACTTCTGACAGAACAAATCATATCAGTTGGCATTTTTAACAAAAGACAACCCCCTGTAACGTTGTAGTGGTTTGAGCTCAGTTTTGCTAAAGTCAGTATTTTTCATTTTGGAATGGGATAAAACCCCAAACAACTAATCTTATAATTCTGTTTTATCAAGCAATAAAATAGTTGTCATATAGAGTTATAAAAGTATTATCTGCACAAGAAGAGATGTATAATTACTATTTTCCTTAATTTCATTGGTACTCTTCAAAAAACAGTGCTGCCATCTCTGAAAATCTCAAAACTGAGCACAAAATACTTCATTCATCACCAAATAAACTTTGCATCCCAAAATTTAACTGACACTGTGCATTTAAGCCTTCATGTACACACAGTGCAGGTTTAGATATTAAGCAACAACTTCCTCCAAAAGAAACACTACTTTAGCACTTGAGAAAAAGTGGGATTGGAACTGCCACTATTTCCTTTTGGAAAACTAAAATGTTCTGAATTCAAGGTAGCTGTAATTGAGTCAAAAAAAAAAAAGAAAAACAGACCAAACAAGGGTTTAAGGGTCTGAAGCCTTGGCAAATACAAATAATGTAAAAAACCAGATTCAATCCATTCCTTTTTCAATACCTCCATTTACAGCAAACTGCCTTCCTATTTCCTTCTCTACCGGAGCTTTGAAGGCTCTGGTAGAAGAGAAAATAAGGTCAATACATTGACTACCAATGAAAGACAGAAGCAAAACTGACATGTTAATATTTGTATAATAGTTATTAATGTTAATAATGAATTAATAAAAATAAATCTTGCTCATTGTAAAAAAGTAAACCTATCACAAAACTAACAAATGTCCATGACAATACTGGATACCTTCTGGATAACTGGATGACAGGCTGCTGGCCATAGCAATGCCTAGCAAAATATCTGAGTTTTCTTTTTTGTTGTTGATGGTAATGCACTACAGAACGAAAAAATCCATCTCATTTCAGTCTCTTAAGACCACCTCTCACTTGCTGGAAACAGTAAACTAGCTAAACATATTAAACAGTAAATGGGAAAAGCAATCTTACACTGTTCACTAGGCTAAAGCTGAAATTAACTTTCTATGAATATCTGATAAAATTTCCTCATTAACCTTGTCAGTTGAAATTTAGCTGTACTACTAATGTATGGATGCAGTGGCAATGATAAGAAAAATTAATTACATGAAGAGTATCAGCAATTATACCTTCATAATTTTCAGTATATACTAGATAAACTAGGAGCATATCTAGCATTCCTTGTGAAAGACATTAGGCATTTTTGGCTTCAGTGTTTTCCAGTTTTACACATCTATGTACAGAACATGAACTGCAACTTGGACAAAGTTCAAGCAATCAGAGCTAATATTTTCCTTCTCTTGTCTGACTAGTATTTGTTTCATATTTCTCAGGATTTACCTGAAATACTTCAGAATAAAATATTTAAAAAACCTGAAGTGTAAGAATCTAATTTTCTCTGTCTCAGTATCAATGTTCCTTCCTTCTACTTACATAGAAAGGATTCATTTGACCAAACGTGGATTTTTACATTTGACCTGTTGGATAAACCTCTTATCCATCTGTTTACGCTGAACAGACTCAGAGGGCGCAATTCATGTGATATTTCAGCATCTACGGGGGGGGGGGGTCAGCTTAGATCACCTTGAAGACTGATCTGTGTCTCTGATCTGCTACAAGTCTCTGATGGCTGTCACACAAACACTGAGCTTGTTTGTGATAGTTTAAGCAATTACTGCCCCCAGGTGTTGGATCTGCTCTGCTGGAAACTTCACTCTCCTCTTCCCCAGGCCTGACTTTGTGGGATGGAATATGAGTTCACCTTAACACCACCAACGCGGAGATGAACACTTTTAACAGAAACTACTGAATTTGGTAATTTACAAATGCAGGAGCAAAAACTGGAAGCAGTTTATGTACAGATAGGTACAGATTTCATTATTCTGATGCTGCAATAGGAACACGAACTTCCCTACTAGGGCAATAAAGGAGCAGGGAAGAAGGTGACATATACCTCTTTGTTCAATGGGTGCAAGCTTGTGTTGCAGCCAGTGCTTTTTCAAATTTATGGGCTAACTAAATGATGGCAATAATTAAATCCTGCAAAACGTAAAATATTATGGCATTTCTAATGAAAGCTTCCATGCAAAACTGTGGTGTGCAAACTTTAAAGGCAACTGAACCTCATGTCATAAAATAGTATCAATTTTCATTTTAATTAAATAAAATTTAGTTTCTATTAGTTGAAAATGGAACAGTTAGTATTACAAAATGTCTTCTTCTTCCAAGAAATTAATGCAAATGAGGAAACACAACTTGAGATCTTGAAAACATAGGTTTATTTCTACTGTAAAGCAGTTATATTTACCAAAAGGGACTAACAACTGTAAACTTATCCTGTAGAGTTCGAAGTTTTCCTGTCCTGTGAAAAATGACACCATTTCAAAATCTTTCACATAGAGAAGAACTTAAGCTCTCTCAAGATTTTTCATGGAAAACAAGAGAGACAAAGACTCCATGAAGCAACTGACTTCAGACCAACTCTTCTGTCTAAATGTCTAAACCACATCTACTCAGGCTACTTATTATCATCAGGCAGGGTCCTTAAATTCTTCCTTATTTTCTGAATTTGAAAAACCTTTAAGAAAGTTGTTATCCACTTTGATGAGTTTCTTTTAAGGAATCAAACTGCCATCTAGAAATGCTTCTCCCAGCTTCTGTGATATGGTAACTAGTAACATGACAAACACCAATTCCGTGTGATTCTTTAAGCCTGAACAGCCTTAACAGGTGCATGTAAGGAGAAATGAACTGTTTTGGTGAACATTCAGGAAAATATGTCATAAAATACCTTTACAGACACCTCCGCAATTTTTTCCACTTGGACTCAACATGGGATTTTAAGGGAGAAGTACAGGGTCTTGCAAATCATCTTTCAGACTACACAGAAAACCATCTATAACTGAGGGTCACGTTGCAGAGAAAATGTTACTTGATAAATACAGCTCTGCATGACTAAGGTAATAAACAACTAAGAGAAAAACAGGATGCCTCTGTATCAGAAGGGATTTTTATCCCAGTAAAAATTAAACCTACTTGGCTACTACAAGCAATTGGAAACAAACATACATCACATAGCAGATGTTCAGTAGATCTCGTGTAGTTCCTTATGAACCATTAAATCTGCTTTTACAAGTCTATCTGTCAGGCTCGACAGACGTCAGCCTACATGCAATATATGAAACACCCATGCATTTATGCAACCAACACATGATGCTCCAGCCCATGGCTACAGGTGCCCAAAAGATGCATAGAGGAAAACTGTAAAATTTGGGGTCACCTGTGATACAAAGCAATAGAACCAAGTTCAAGAGACTAAAGTATTAGTCACACAGTAGAAAAACTAAAATTGTTTAAAAAAACAAAAACATGCACTTCAATGCAAACTTAAAAGCATTTCAGCTTCACCATTTCAAAAATGGTAAATGCTTGTCCCAAATACACTGGCATGCTCTGGGACTATGATATGACATGAGTCACAGTACAGAAGTACATAAAAAACACATGATACTTACTAGTAGAAGCAATTCAACAAGTGCAGAAATTAAAAAACAAGCCAAGTTTCAGTTTTGATCAAGCTCAAGAGTTAGTTTTTAACCAGAAAAAACAAATTAAAAAAAAAAAAAAATCAAACCCTTTAGATGACATGATGCTGACTAAACTGTAGCAATTCCTTAGTAACAGCAAAAAAATTGCTGTGATGCATCCCTGGTTAAGAAATATTGCTCTTGCACTTTGACAAGTATGCAACTTCTTCAAAAACATGTCAGCTTGCAGTTTTGGACCACATTGTTGCTTTTCCACTGGCTCATCCAAAAAAGAGGTGAACCACTGCAGAAATGAAACAAAATTATAGCAATGGTGACAGTTATAAGCAACTCAGATAATACACTAGCTTACCTTTTACAATTGTCCATTAAAACACAAACCTTGCTAACATCAGCAAGGCAAATGAATTCTCAAAGAAATCAGCTTATTAAAATCAAGCCTGTATAACTTCTATTAACACACATCTCCGTGTCTCAAGGACCCATCTAATGCAACACTTCTAAGAGAAGACAATAACTTAAGATCATATTACAATATCAAGGGCTTTCTTAGACATATCTATCCTGTGCAAAATAATAATGTAGCTTTCAGAAGGATACTCAACATGCTTTTTCATCTACCAACAAAATTAATATGTGATTCTATTTTAGTTCCTACAAACAACTGAAGTCCATGCAACAGCAATTTTGCATGTTTGCTCATCTAGACAAAACGGAAACTAGCTCACAGAACTCTAGCAAATGTAAGAAGAGGCAGAGAGAGTTAAAAAAAAAAAGGAAAAAAGAAGACAATACAAGATTATGGAATAATACAGAAAAATGCTTTTGCTCCATATAGAGGTGAGTGCACTGCACTGTGGAGTCAAGACACTTTCCTTGTGCTGTAAGCACATAAGCAAGGATGTGGGTGTTTTCTCTTTGCTTTTTCATATCCAAGTTATAATTCAAACTGTACTGAGAAATTACAGATTATTTGTTGATTTTTTACTTTGCTTTAGCAAACTGCCATCTTTGATGTTTTCAGGCTAAGTTACTTGCCAGTCAGTGTCACTGAGTATTACAGAAAAAAAAATCCAAGAAAAGATCCTTCAGAGGTCAAGCATGTCCTAGTATTACAATTTCAGAATGGCACTAAGGGCTTTTAAAAAGGAGATTCTCAGATCTGCTTTTAGAAGCATAGAGAGATGTAGGGAGAAAAGACACCAAAAATAAAATTCTTAAGTTAAAAGAACCTAACATATGAAGTACAACTGACCATTAACCACTATTAACTTGTAAGGATCACCTGTTACTGGAGGAGTAGGTAATGGGTGGAGCTCTCCTTGTTGTACAGATGTGATGAACAGTTGGTTTGAACTCTCAGTGAAATGACATATCATATTGCTAATTTAGAGGGACTAGAAAAACCACTCTAAAGTTTTCACTAATGCATGATTTACAGGACATACAAAGTAAATGAGGGTGCTATTCTGTCTTTTGCTTAACCAGTTACACACAACCTACCCTTGCACACAAACTTGTTCTTTGTTGAGAAGTAGGCTTACAATGACTTCCATGTAATTTAGGCTCTCATCTAAAAAAATTCGGTTGTTACAGATTGCTCACTTAAAAAAAAAAAAAGTTAGCAGTGCCAATGTTTTTCTGTCTTAATCTGCAGGCACTCTGGAATGACAGAGAAATATGTACTGCTAAAAGCTGGACTCCTTTGCCAGAATTTCAATATTTATATATATTAGGTTCATTCTCCCAACATCCAAGCGAAGAAGGGAGATCCTTTGGTTTTGACTCACCAAGGCCAAAACAAACAGCAACATTCAATCAGTGTCTAGATAGGTAGGTATTTGTGCCCAAATCCCATGACCTGGCTCCAGGGGAGACTTTGAAAGTCCAGAAGGCAGTATGATCTTGTTTCTTCAACCAAGTGTCATATGAAGATATAGAGAAGAGTCAAGAACTGCTGCCTACAACAGGAAGAGCTCCCATTTTATGTGTGTTCTTCTAGAGGTATACACCAAAGAGCTGTGGACACTGCAAGAATGAATAGATGAATGTTCTGCAATCTGTGCTAGCATTTCAGAGGTTTTAAAGCATTCCAATACCCTCACAGGAACCTTGCACAAGGGCATTAATACTGATGACAAAGTAGACTTTTCAAGGACTCCGAGTAATTTATTTCACAACAGCTTTACCCCAACCCTTTCGCTTAGTGCTCCATACCGAACTACCTGCTCTACGACCGAAGGACAGGAGGCACAAACAATTCACAAAGACCTGTGCCTTTCCAGATCACCATTCACTCTCTCTTGGCATTCATGACCTACTGTCCTCTCTCTTGCAGATCCTCAGTTTGGATAACTGCTATTCGACTGGGACGCTGCCACCCCAGCCAGGAAGGAGGCTCCGGTGCCAGCAGCTCCAGGAGAGCGGCACAGCCCCGGCAGCCCCAACCAGGTGCCCTCGGCGGGGCTGCGGGCAGCCAATGGCAGCGGCGACCCCGCTCCGCCGGGGAGGAGCAGGAAGCGAGCGCGGAGCTGCTCCCGGCCGCTGCTCCGGCCACCCTCCCCCGACACACCCTCTCGGCAGCGCCAGGGGTACCGGGCCGGCCCGCCGGCCCCCGCCCGCGGGGGGACGCCCCGATGTGCCGCCGGCGGGGGCAGCGGGGGCCCGGCCGGGGCGGCCCCTCCCCCGCGTTACCTTCTCGGTACTTCTTGCGCAGCCGCCGGTGGACGCTCTTCACCACCCCGGACAGCTTCTCCTGCTCCAGCTTCCGCTCCTGCTCCGGAGGCGGCGGCGGAGCGGCGGCGGCCCCGCCGGGCCGGGGCCGGGGCTGCGGAACGGCCTCCATGGTGTTCCCGCTGCTCCGCCGCGCACGGCCCGGCCGAGGGGGGCGTGAGCTGTGCCGGGCTGTGCCGGCCGGGCATGCGCGCCGCCCGCCGCTCGGCCTGCCGGGACAGGGAGTCCGGCGGGGTGATGCTCCCGCCGCAGCCGCCGGCCGCATGCTGGGACTCCTTGTGGTCCCTCGTCCTGGAAGGCACGGGTCTGGACAGACCCCCAGCTGTGGGCTGGGTTATTGCTAGCAAAACTTCCCACGCTCCACATCTGGAGCGGGTCACTGCGGTGATCGGTAAACCAGCGGAAGAAATGAGGGAGAAAACACCCTAAGGGGCCAGGGGCAGTGCAACTTCCCCCCCTCCCCTCCGTGCGTTACCCCAGTTCGCATCCTTCCCAAGAGGCCCCCGTAACAGATCCGTCTGTGGGTTCTTCTGACACAGGGGGGCAAAACCTATTCCCCCCTTACAAAAGACCTTGTGGAAAAAACCTGAATTCAAAATACCCTCACGCAAACCTGAGCAGGTTGATGTCCGTGGTGTGGGTGCGGGCACTTAAGGAGCACAGTTTTGTACAGGCTTTTTTATGTCTTCATGGAGCTGCCGGGCCCGTTTTTCAGCAGAGCACAGTTTGTGACATTTATTTGGATGGAAATACACTGCTGGAGCAGGACCAACACCTGCAGCCAACAAAACTGCACCTTACAGGGGAAAACCTTTATCTGCAGATCTCTGTGCCCAGCTTCAACCTTTCCCCAAACCCGAAGTACTTCAGTTCTCTCTGTCAGTCATTACTGGAAATAGGATAGACAAAATCATTCGTCACAAGATCGTGGCAGTGAAATCTGCCACGAAGGTCCTTCCTTGTTTGCTTTGGCCAGAAGCAGCTAATTGTCTTTTCTGAAGATGTTAAAAAATATGAAGGAAGTAATTGCAGCTACAATGAAATCAGTGACGAATCTGATGTGGGTCGGGTTAAGATTTCACCCTGATGAGAAGTCAGTGACACATACAATTTTTGCAATGGGGTGTATATCAGGTCCACGTCAGATAGTCCTGCCAAAAAGATTTTGCAGCTAATCACAGAGCATGGTGGTTTTCTACTTTTCTGATGAAATTCTTTTCAAGGTGGAATTGTCAAGGCAAAACACTAATGTCCAAAGAAAAGTTTTTCATTGTTATTGACTGCAAAAACATCGCCTTTTCACCTGACTCTGAGCTAGGTAGGCAGATACTGCATCTCATCCATCACCCTGAAGTACCCACGTAATGCTCGAAGGTCCAACGTTTTCAGTGCTTATATTTCTCAGAAAGTGCTTAAAAAACTTCAGTGTAGTTTGAATCTTCCATCCTTATGTTTACATGTTATTATGTATTTTATTGTCAGAGTATTTCCATTTGGTTTGGTTTTTTGTTGTTTTGTTTGTTTGTTTGTTTGTTTACTCAAAATATAGGGCAATGATGGAAGGAGAATTTAAATTTTTGCTACTGACATCAGCATTAAGAAAGGAAAGTTCAGTGTGCTGTTTGAGTTATTCTTTAGCTACATTTTTCTTTTAGTTTTGAAACTGAAATAACTGATGATGAAATAACTGATGTTAATGAAAAAAATACCAGTATATATTGATTCTACTTTGATGTGGAAAACATCCAAAAGTCATCTTCTGATATGGATTATTGTATTCCATATTCACCAAACTAGTTCAGGAAGTTAAACCTGAATTAGAAATAAAGTTTGGTGCTGGGGTTAATGATAGCTTTCTGAAATATTTTTATTTCTAGTTTTATATGTGAGTCCACATAAGAAGGATTAAGATAGTGTAAAAAGAGATTACAGTGATAGTCACTAGGAACATTTCAGTTAATGGGGAGCCTACATGGTGGTTAATGTTCTTTACATTTTCACATTATGTAGGATTTGAGGAAGCAGAGAATGAAGAGGAAATGCATGAGACAGTCTTCTGCATGTGGCATGATACTTGGGAGAGCACTGAGGGAGACTTCTCAGAAGAGTAGGGGTACCAGAGCGACAGAAGAGAGACGGAGGCATTTGGAGGATGCCTAACAGATACTGCTGTGGCATTAACCCCCCAGTCATGAGCCTCCAGACTTGGAAATGTAGGTTATCCAGTCAAAGTATGAGTATGTCTGTGGTTTAGAAAATCAGAAATCTAACTGTAGAACTGAAGAGTTGGGGGGAAATTGTACTTATGTGAACTATTCTCTCTCAGAATAATAAGTTATTATTTGAATGAGGTTATCACTGTGGTTTTTCAGTTCTCAGGAGTTCTTTCTAAAACTAACAAAGTGGTTTTAAATACAAAGTAGCTTTAATTAATCACAATTATTTCAAAATTTATAGTATTAATATTAGACATACTTTGTTACTCTGATTTTTCAGTGTACAATTTTATGTGACTATCCCTTTTTAATATGTTATTTTATAGTTTCAATATTTTGATTATTTTCTGATGTTTTAGAAATATGTCAAAATGAAAGAATTCAACTCTGTGCCTGCACAGGCAACTTTCATAGAGCTTGTAGAGGCACAAGCTATTATTAAAAAATAGGAAGTAGAGAAGTATCTAATTTTTAGCATAAGTGGTTTTATATGAAAATAGACCAAGATATAAAATTTATTCTTCCTTCTTAAAAAAGTAACTTAGAAGTTTGCTTTCAATAAGCAAGTTTAGTTTCAATAAGCATTTTCATTCTCTTTACCAGAATGATAATGAAAGAATACCTGAGGAAGAGGCTTTATGCTCACAGGATACACAGATACTTTCCTCAGAATATGTGATGAAAGTTGGGTCCCAAAATGCAAAGTGATTGAAGGAGATGCTTTACCTAAGTGCTGTATGGAGATATCAGTGGGTGATGGAATGGGCCATTAAAGCAGGACCAGTTCTGTCAGGCCAGATGGAACTGATGTTCCAGTGCTCTGTCAAGCTGGAGAAAAAACATGTGTGATCTATACATTTCTTGAACATGGTACAGGAAAATGAAGATGAACATAAATCTTGTGTTTGTCCCTAAGGCACAAGAGTAAAATGATCAATAAGGATATCCAAAGTGATAAAGACAATATATAAATATAAAACAATGCCTCCATCCTGATAGGTATGATGGAGTTTGACTATCTGAGAAAGAATAGTTTTTAGTAGCTGGTCTTACTACCTTGAATGTAGAAAATTAATGAATGGATGAATGATCCTCTGTGTATTAGTTACTTTCTAAATAAATAAATAAATAGATAAATAAATAAATAGATAAATAAATAAATAAATAAATAAACTAAAAAGGCCAATTTAGGGCAGACTAGAACAGCTTCTTTTGACATTTCTGCAATATTTTAGTGCCCATCACTTTTTGTGAGTAGCATTAGAATCAAAAGTCTCGTTTCACAGGCTGGAAGGAAGAATAATTCCAGCACTTTCCAGTACTCGGGTGGCTGGAACATTCACTGAAGATGTGGGAAAACCAGTTCACATCCCTGCTCTGCCCGAGGGCATCTGAACCCACATCTTCACTATGAGATTATATAAAGTGGAAGTACTCTTCCTTCCTCAAGGAAGGGTGACAGCAGCCTGTATTTTCAGTCTTTCTCCCCATGGAAACTGTGGAAGAAAAGCAACATAAAAATTTTCTAAGTTGTGCAAATCAGCAGTGCTTTGCTTCCATCTCTTTCACTGGTAGTTTTGACAATCAAGTCTCCTCAGCCTCTTCATCCCTTCTATCTTACAAATGCTTGTTGTTTGAAAAGTGTCCAAAAAAATTGATGTCAAAGAGAATAAACCTTTCTAGACAACAATCTGTCCAGTGTGAAGACATCATCATAAGATTCTCTAATGTAATGTAATCTGCAAAAATATTACTGAAAGCATGTTATGATTTTAATGGAATACTGAAACACTGTGGTAATTTAAAAGGAATAAAACATTCTTTGTTAGATGTGGAAATGTTTTTGCTACATGTATCCAATGGGCAGAAAAACAGGCAGCAATGGAATATTAAATGAAATTACTGAAGATTTTTCTTCTTCAGTAACTGTGGAGTCTTATAAGCAATGGAAATAAGATAATGTGACTTAAAAAGTAGGAGAGCTGGTCCATTATTACATTCTCCAAACACACTTCAGTAATTTAGTAATTAAAATTACATAGTAATTAAAACTGCTACCCCATAACAATAATTGTATAACTATAGATCCTGGATTCCATATCTGGAGACTGACACCTCTAAAAGTATGTTTACACCAGCAGTCCCTTTACTTAGTCCCCTGTGTATTTTAGAGGAAAAAAATAGGTTTGTTATTGACTTTGGTTTCCATCTGAAGTCACAGTATTTACATAAATAAACATTTTGCTTCTGGAAAGCAGATTTTTCTACTGAAGGATCAGTTAAAGTTGCTCTTCAAGTAGGTAGAGGCACACAGCTTTGAGAAGGCTTAAAATAGGGGCTCATTGTAGAGTCTAATTAAGTATCCTCAAGACCATGAGAATTAGATACTGATAAGAGATTTTATTTATTGAAATCGTGTCTTTTACTTGTTAGCTTCTGTTGCAAAATGGCAGGAATAATTTTAATGGCAGCTAGCATTTCTGATAAACAATAAATTATCTGCCTCCATTGTGGCCAGCATATACCACCTATGTCTGTCCATGGAAAGGAGCTGTTTCTTTTGACACAGGAAAAAAAAGTTAAGAATTTGTTAATCCCTTCAGACTGTCACTTGTGTAATAGTAAAGTGGGAATTAAATTTCATGGAACTACTGAAATATTTACTGAAAAACCAGCATAGTACTTTATACCTAAGTTGTTCAGGATATTATGTGCATCTGTAGGAAGTAAAGCAAACCTTTAATGCTGAGAACAGACAATGCATTTTTTAATAACTTCTGTATTCATTGTACAACTTCTTTGCAACATGGGCATCGCAAACATCCTTAATACTCTATTAACAGAGATCATTAAATATAAATGTAACTTAATGAAAAGTAATCCTAAATTCCCTTAAAAATCTGGTTGTTTTTTAAAATAGATTTTAGTCTGAGCACGTTCCCCTGTTATTTGGAATTACTAAATGAACAGAGTGAATGTCGCGATGGCTTTAACAAAGACTACTAGCTACTCTTTCTAGATTGAGTTTCTTCTCAGCTTATTTCTTGCTGCCATAAAAGATTATCTCATAAAATCACTTTGATTTAGCAAGAGATGTCAAAACATCCAGCAGGTCTAACTGGTTTTCTTCCAATGTCAGTCAAAATAGTGTGTGGGTTTAACACTGATTCATGTTTCTGTCAGCAGCTGTGCATAAACTTGCTGAGTAATCAATTCAGACACAGTAACTTTAAGAAAGTTTGGTGCTAGTAGGAAAAGTTTTGTGTTTGATTATTTATGCATGTGTGGAACCTGATAGTCCGAAAGATGTTCTCAATTCCTGGGATGCAAATTCCAGCCTTCCTGTATGGGTCAGGTGGGTATAATTCCAGTACAGCTCAATGTAGCTATATAGTAGGTCATTTTCAACTTGGGAAATAGTGCAGTATCCTGTAATCTTGTATTGCAGGTATGATAACCTGACTCATAAACTAAGATGACCTGACAGTCTGATTGGAGTGGCATGTGCTAAAAAGTACCCAGAGAAAGACTAAGCTACATGTGAATTTTTAAGACAGGAAACAAAATGATTTTACAGGGATGTTTCTGTGATGCCATGGATAGATCAGGGTATGCTGTCATTTCACTTTTCTCTTTCTTTCTTCTCCTAAGTCCTGGGAGAGTGTGGGTGAAGATATTTTGGGTATCATTAGATATAACCTATAAAGGAAATACATCTCTAGAATGCGTAAAGTATTCTTCTCTGTTCCAAAGATTGTCCAACTCCTTTTAATCTTTTCTGCCTCTTGAATACTGTCATGTGGTTTATTTGGGACTCTACCAAAGTTCAAGTCAAACTTCCGGCTAAGAACAGCAAAAAAGTCTATTCATACAACATCAAACGGAGCTCTGTCTTCAGGACAACACATTGCAGGTGGTGTAATACTTCAAGAAGACCAAGGAGCGCCAAAGCTCTTGCTTACCTTACACGTGTGGTATTCCACTTATGCACAGATCGTGCTTTAGGTTTGGTTAAGCCTGGCCTCAGTGACGCTAATGCCTAAGATGTTATCAATAAAATTTAAAGGGTTGGTATTCTCTTCATCCTTTTTAAGGATCAGAATTTGGGAGCCTAAAGAATGGTCGAAGGAAAAATGAAACCATGAATATTAATGTTGTTTCAGAAATTTTGACAGTAAGTACAAAAATGTTCGCAATAGTTTTCCCATACAAGCACCACAGATAAATATTATCTACTGCTAGAAGAATGGTGTCTCTTTACTTCTCCAGAACATCTAATAAAACAACTGTAACACAAATACCATGAAGTGAGCATTCTCCATACTAGATTTTGTTAAAATTTTGTCTCCTATTACTATGGATTAAGAATGATCTGATAGCAGCTGCCCTGAGGTATGAATGAGACTACAGACTGCAGAAGAATAAGACAGTTCTGAAATGCTTATTTAAAGATAGGTAGAGTTGTGATAAAATTAAATAACCATTTCAATTTGTTGAGGATATGCTGATAGCCCATTGTGTTAAAAAAGGTAGGAAATAGAACAGAAAGATACTGTAGCAGTTAATGGAGATATATTTCATACTGATGTACAGCTTTCAGTTAAGGGTTTAAGTCTTTCATATTTCTGGCTAATAAAATTATCTGTAACCTCTCTATATATGTAAAGGTGTTCTTGAACATTAACCATCTTGTTAACTCCTAGAAAAATTTTAGTCTGGAAAGCTTCCTTTGTTGAGGGCTATAATTGTGGTTGGAATATTAAGTCTTGTTAAACTAATGAATTCTCACATGCTGAAAACATTTCAGGATTAATTTAAGTAAATTTTTAAATTAATTTTTTAAAATAATTTTTAAGTAATTATTTGAGATACACCTATTAAATTAAATGCAGGTTAAAAAATAAAATAGTTGAACTACAGGGAAGTAAATATCTATCTTCCAACCCCCTTCTTTCAGTTCTATGTGACTTTTCACACACAGTGGCCATAGCAGAACCTCTGTCCCAGTCCTCTGTGAGACCAGGGGCTGTCATGCAGAGGTTTTTGCTGTTCTGCCATGTTTTCCCTCCCCTAGAAGGTTGTGCATGGCTCCTACCATCTTCTCCACCTGAGCCTGTGTGATGGCAATGCTGTGCCAGGATTCCATTCTTCCCATGCCAAATCCCCGCTCAGGCACTCACTACTGTCTCGTTTTCTTGCTTGTCTCTAGGATTTCCGTAATTTCCATCACTTTGTCACTCACAACGTCATCACAACGTCAGTCTCACTAAAAGCAATGGATGGCAGCATTGCTGCTGAAGCCTGGCCTTGCAGCCATGCAGAGAAACTTGGAGGTGAGATGGTTGTAAACTCATTTGTCCAAAATGGAAGGTGGTTGACGAAGGAGGAAACACGTGAGGAAGAGGTGACGTCTGCCTCATGGCAGAGTTTGAACTACTGCTATCAGGAGAGCTGACAGTGCTGACAACTTATCCAGGGAGGATGGGGTGACGGGGAAATGCAGGCTGAGAGACATGTCCAGCAAACCATGCAGGAGACACGTGTGAAGACACACACAAAGAGAAGGTTACCACTACAAAGCATGGACAGTGGGAATCTGAGACATACAGCACTTCTGTGCTTTCTCCCTGGGCAGCTTCAAAGCATTTTGGAGTATGACCGTGATCTCACTGGCATCTTAACAGGAGCAGGAAGAAACACCTCCAAGCCACATGGCAGCCTGCACCTTCATCTGGCTTTGGCAGAATCCCAACTGTATGAGCTGAATGACTCTGTAATTACAATCACAACATATTTTTCAACCCCTATAAATGCCATGCCTTTTTCATTAATTAAAAAAAAAAAAAAAAAGGAAGAGCTAACTGCAAATACTTAGAATCATAGAATCATTAGCATTGGAAAATACCTATAATATCATCAAGTTCAACTATTAACCCAGCACTGCCAAGTCCACCACTTAAAGATGTCTCTAAGCACCATATCTACACATTTTTTCAACTCTTCCTGGGCAGTAATGTAATTCCTTCAAATTTGTGGTTGTCAAGTGAACCCGTTATCTTTACAGACAATGTGTTCTGTTTTTCAAAAGAGGCTAAATTTTGCTGAGGATCCAGTATTGAAGTCCTCACATTTGCCATTTCAACATGTTCCTTGAAACACATTGCATGTGATGTGTCAGAAACATTTTCAAACCAGTCAAAACACTCATAATGCCAATGACTTCATTACAGAGAGATGATATTAAGAATGCTTGACTAATAAAAATGTCTCTTTAGGCTATTCCCTTCTCTGCACTGGTCACCCAGGAGAAGACATTGTTTTGGAAGCCATAATGACAACATACTAAAAAAACAGGTAAAATTATAACGTAGGGGGTTATGTATAAGATTGTAAGAACCAGAGACAGAGCTCTGCTTGCTGAAACATGACAGGTGGATTTTTGCTGAATGGCTCCTTTAAATCCAGGGGAAATGGCTTTCAGCTATCAGGTCATATGCTCAACAGGAACACAACTTCATATTATAAAGTCATAATATTTACCTCTTTTGGAGCCCAATGTGGTCAGCAAAATGCAGCATGAGGCTTGTCACACAGGCTGACAGGTATGAGAAGTATTGCTGTCCTTGCCTTTTCAGAAGTTAGAATGGTCTCCTGAAGGCTTTTCTACGTAAATAGAAACAGTATTTTCTTAGGAGACATAGAAATAATTCTGAAGCATCAAAAAAAGTAATTCTGGCCAATTACCTGAAATAATGTGTGACCTTTCTATCTATATTTGTACTCATAAAAGTGAATCTTATCTATCATTACTTAAAGGTCCCCAAACCAGAACTAAAAGCATAACTAACTTATTTTTATTTTTTATATATTTATTATTTACTAGTACTGAAATCTGTATGAGAAGGTGGGAAGAAGTTTTTGGTTTAAAAGTATTTCAGGTCATAATTCCCTTTGGTAAGAGGCCACCTCCATTTTTTTTACCATTCAGACTAAAGTCTAAAGACTCACAGATATATCAAAAGATCTGTCTGTCCTTACAGTCGTTGGAGAGTTGTCCATGTGTGTAGTTATTTTTACATAATTAGCTATTTCAAAAGAAAGTTGCCTGTGTCGGACAAATAGAATCCCATTGGCCTGTGAAGGCTAATTTATGAAAGAAGCATCTCAAATTAGATGGTATGAAAGACATTGTTTTTGGTATGGACATTGGTTATATTTAGATCGTGTTTGGCAAGAGCTCCTGAGGGCACACGGATTTTCACCCTGTTCACGGATACAGCACAAGACATTCTGTGAATCCTTGTTGACTTATTTTTTTCAGGCTACATATAAATATTTTGTGTTCTATGACCTTGACAATGCTTAGGATGCCTAGGATTACCTAGGACAAGTATGCGTTCTTAGTCATGATTTATGCCTGATGTTTTTCCTTAATTTGAGCATGCAATTTGTTGTGGCCCAGCAGTTGCATTATGAATAATGGAGGCAGAAACCTCTGAACAAGGGGTAACATGTCCAGCTGGGAACAGCAGCTTCTGTAGCCACCCCAGTGTAACCTGCTGGAGCCAGAGTGGTAAGAGAAACAAGACAAATGGCTATTGTACTTTAAATTCACACTTGACTTGTTTGTTTTGCAATAGCTTCTAGATGTACATGGACACAAATGGGACCCTAGACAATTTTCTTTTGCTGGAAGAAATTTATGCTCCTGGGGATTGAATGGGTCTTCCTGTCTTAGCGGTTAAGAGTACTAGATATATGTTTCTGTGATGTGAATCACCCTTGCCTGTGAATCTCCTATGCTTGATGTTCTTTAAGTTACATCACTTAAGGCCTTTGGAGGACAGGAACTAGACTTCTTTCTGAAGAAGATTAGCTGGAAATTACACACTAGAGATTTTTTTAACATACCTCAAAGGTAATAGGAACACGTAATCTTTGGGCTGTTGCAAAAGAATACAGAGGTTGATCCTGTTATTTTGAATTGTACTCCAGCATAATTGCCTCTTTTATCCTGAATTAGAGAATTGCCAACACAAAGGTGAACTTTTAAAGCTCTCCATTTCTGAGATGTCTATAGAAGTACTAGGATTTCCTTTTGCAATCTGAGCAACTTGGTGAGATTTTTGAAACGGTGAAGAGAGGGGCTTTCCAAAATGCCTGTGTTATTGCTATGGCATAAGAGACTTCCAAAAGACTTACCTAATCCTCAGTGAGTCGTGTTTTTATTGGAATTTCATTTTAAACAAATCGTTTTCTAAATTCTCTCCTCTCTAGAGTATATGCTCAGTGACTATAATACTTGTTGTTCTGATATATCAAATTACCAGGTCATCTGTGGATGTTTTTGAGACTTCTTTTCCTGAAGAGCCTGGCACTTAAATGAAGGTGACAAGCAAATGGCTATAGTCTGAAGTCTTCTTTTGCTACTGGAGATTGCTGAATTCACATGTGCTTGCTGGGTCTTGGAGATGACTGACATAAGCAGCTACCACTTCTGACAGCAGGTGCTTATCAGGTCTAAATTTGAATCTCTTAAACTTAGTGGCAAGACTTGCATCAATATGCTTAGTAGGTGATTTGTCATCTCTATTCCTCTGCATATACTCTTTTTACAGCAGTTTTACAAGCAGTTGGCTCTAGGCTAGTGTGATCTGTCTTTTCTCTAACATAAAAACAGTAATGGCCATTGGATCACATGTAGGCATCCAGTGTGTAAACTTGCAAATCTTGATTGGTAAATAGGCAAAATAGCTGCACAGTTTTGGAACAGCCTATAATTCTGACTGCAGGAATACTAGTCAGTGTGCTCAGAGGACGTGTGTTTTCACTTCAGGCCTTCACTGTTTCTTGTGTGGTTTTATAATTTTGTGTAAATAGAAGTCTGATGTAAATTTCTTTATAAACATACTTGTAGACTTGAGATCTTAAATAAGAAGACCAGAAGAGATTGCAACCAGAGAGATTTGTAAACAAAAAACCCCAAATAAATAGGTTTACAATATTATATAAAAATTAATTGGCACATTGTGCTGTTTTTACCATCCCTATGTTGAAAGTCGTCATGAATATCATAAGAGCAACTTGCAAGTCTCAAAATGGGCATCTTATCCAGTGTGCAAGACCCCACCATATTCACAATCATATGATGTGGAGAATTCCTGGTGTGTAGGAAGTATTCTCTGGTTTTGGCCTCACTGAAGGATGACTGTCACCGCACTCTGGGTCTTCTCTGGCACCACCACCTCTTAATGCTGGCACAGCAATCACAGTTTGCCCAGCTCTGTCTAGTATAGAGTTTACCAGCACAGAGGGAAAGCATTGTACTGTAAATTAATGACGTTTTGACACCAATGCAAGGAAGCATGAGGCAAAGACCCATTAAATGAAGGTCACACACAATCTAGAAAATCTGACAGGTCCGTGAATAAATTGAAATTTACAACTGTAGCAGGATTAGAACAAACTGGGCTCTAGATACACTACAGACCTAGATCAAGTGCAGTTCTCCACTTCAGTTCTGAGATTATTTCCAGGCAAAAAGGAGATCATTAATTGAATTGCGTCTGGTCCAGAGTTTGAGGAATTTCCTAACCAGGAGCAGGACTGCATTTTAGATTATATATTCTAAAAAAATAAAGAGATGTTGATGCATCATCTCACAATCCATAGGTAAATTATCCCTGTAGAACCTATGCCTCAAGCTAGTGCAGATCAGAATATTACTTTTAAGAAAGGAGATTTCTTTAACAGTAATAAGGGGGGAACTGAGTCCAGTTCCATCATGTTTTATAAATCAAGAGAAGTCATCTGTTTCTTGTCAAGTGACACACTTTTTGTAATCACTTGTGTACAGATTACATGCTAAGAAAAAAATGACCCTTTGCATTATACAGGGTGTTAGACCTACTATCTCAGACAACCATTTATTAAGTTCTCAAGATGTTTATGCCACCTGGTTTCAATGTGGAGATGATGTAAAGACACTCGTTTTTCAACCGGTTTGGCACAGATTCACCTCTGCTAGAGTGCCACAGAAATCTTGTAATTTCCAGGGCACTCTCCAGAATTAACAAAGGGGCCTAGCCTACACTGCAAGTTTTGAGCCATCCATCTTTGAATAGCTGAGAAAGAAGTTGCTACCTGCCAATTGACTCTTAAGTTAGAGCAAGGTGTTCTGGTTTTGACTGAGGTAGAATTAATTGTCTTCACAGTGGCTGGTAGGGGGCTATGTTTTGGATTTATGCTGAACACAGGGTTGATAATACAGAAATGTTTTTGCTATTGCTGAGCAGTGCCTCCACAGGGCCAAGGCCTTTTCTTTTTGTCCTGTCAAGCTGGTGAGGGGGCTGGGGTGGCACGGGGGGTTGAGAGGAGGCACAGCCAGGACAGGTGACCCAAACTGACCAAAGGCATATTCTAGACCGTATGACATCATGCTCAATATAGAAAGCTGGGGGAAGAAGGAGGAAGGAAGTGTTTGGAGTGATGGGTGTTCGCCTTTCTAAGTCACCGTTGTATGATGGAGCCCTGCTCTCCAGAAGGTGGTCGAACATCTGCCTGCCCATGGGAAGCAGTGAATTAATTATTTGTTTTTCTTTGCTTGTGTGTGTGGCTTTAGCTTTCCCTATTAAACTGTCTTTATCTCAAGCCATGAGTTTTCCAGCTTTTATCCTTCTAATTCTCTCCCTGATCCTGCTGGTGCAAGAGTGAGTGAGTGGCTCCATGGGGCTTGGTTGCTGGCTGGAGTTAAACCATGACAGTCCTTTTTGTCACCCACTGTGGGGCACTAAGAGTTTGAAATAATGACAGATTTGATTTGGATTTGCTAGACTGAATATAAATCTCTTAGTGGTGTTTAGCTAGTAATGAGCAGGCTCCTCTGCTTGCCATGGGGCTCTTTTTCCCGACTGCATGGGGCTCTTTTTCCCGACTGCATATTAGAGCTGCTTTTCACTTTCGCTGTTTGCTGTAGTACTATACTGTTTATCACCTTACTGTATTGTGCCTGGGAACATTTTGATAACAGCCATGGTAATGGACCCGGGCTGGCAGATGGCCAGGGTATTGCTGCTGTTTTTTGTACTGCTGTACTGGACAGGCTGGAACTCCACTGTGAAATTAAGTTGAAGGGACTGTGACCCCACGCTGGAGCAGGATTGCCGAAGGAGGATGTGACATGTGACCCTATGAGAAGCCTACTCTGGAGCAGGTTTGCTGGCAGGACTTGTCACCCTATGGGGGACCCATGCTGGAGCAGTTTGTGAAGAACTGCAGCCTGTGGGAAGATTCCCTTGCAGCCCATGGTGAAGACCATGGTGAAGCAGACTGTCCCTCTGTAGCCCATGGAGAACTATGATGTAGATTATACTAATGGTAGCCTCAAACAGGAACTCCTTGTTACTAGCCAAGCTGGGAACAAGGAGAGAGTACGCCAAAATGTTGAAACAGATAATCTGGACAAAAAGACCAGGGATGGGGATCGTAATGGATGTGCCTTTCAATTGTTGTAAGCCATGATTTGAGTTGTATGTTTCAGGAATTTCTACCATCCAAACCAATGGAGAAGAAGCCTTACAAGAAGCAGTTGCAGTACAGCAGTGCAGCAGTGACCTGACCTGAGCTGGCTCTGGTTTCCGGTAACTCCAAGCAATACACCACTTCTCCTGTCTCAAGTGACCACCATAACAGATGGAGCCCGAAGTGATGGACGAGATGAATTCAAACTGAAGAACTGAGCCATAACTCAGGTTTTTGGTATGATTTCTGACTCCCAATTCAGTATTTTAATTGCAAAATAGTACTTCATTATCGAAGAGTGCATACTTTGAAATGGTAACTGTGAGAGGCTGAAATTAGTTAATGGCTTAAATATTGTTAAAATCACTGAAAGACTTTTGTCCACTGTAGAAAACTGTGAAGAAGCAGATTTCCACCAAAGCCCATTCCTCTCTGAATATGCCTGCTAATTTGGACTGGGGTGGGAACCTGAGATAAGATAAAGGTGGTACTATTGTCTAATTATCGCAGAAGAATAGATCCACAAGTGTGAAAGACTGGAATGCCAATGGCTCAGACAATCAAGGTGCAAGCTGATGATGTGCAGAGTAATCACCCAAGTGCACAGGGCACGCACACCCACCACCCCGGGCTACAAGCTGGGTGTTGAACAAGAGAAGGAAAGAGACAAATCCTGCAAGGTAGGTAGTGTTTCTCTGGCCTTAAACAAATTACTCAGCTGTGATTACTCCCTTCCTGGGAAGTAGCAAACATTCACATGTTCAAAGTATTCATCTCTGCTGATGGGTCATAATGGGCTGCAATGGAATCAACTGTGCTGATGTAACAGGCAGCTGTAACATCTTAGAAGGTGTCACAGACTCATGAAATGTCCCATGAACCAGTACTACATCATCCATTGTAAAACTCTCCATCCCAGGGGAGGTATTGGGGGTATTCCCACCTAGCCTAAGCCCAGTAAAAGATACAGACTCCGTCCCTCACCCACAGACTCCTTCTCTCACCACCCAGCTTCTTCCCTCCCTACACAGGTTTCTTCCCTTACCACCCAGGACTTCCCTTACCACCACGGACTTCTTCTCTCATTGCCCTGGTTTCCCTCAATAGTTCCAGACTGCAACCATCACTTTGATGAGACTGGGACTCTCACCACCAAGAAGACCACAAGAGGAGGATCAACGGGATGCCATTGGAATCCATAGAATGGTGATCTTTTTCCTGTTTAATCTGTCTCTCTGTCACTCTCTTTCTCTCCCTCACCATGTCTCTTTTCTCTGTTCGTTTCTACCTCACATTTACTGTTAAATAAAAATTTGTACTATTGACTTTGACATAGGGTCTTGTTTGAACCTTAATTCAGGCAGAGGCATCTCTCTCTAATAATTTAAAAAACTGATCATAACAGAACCAAGTATTATTTATTTTAAAAAAAATTTGCAATATTTGTTGTACGTGATTGGAGGTGACATAATGGACCACAGAAGAAAAGCAAAAATTAAAGCTTAAAATAAATATTTGTCTTTCTAGATTTCACTAGATGGATTTTAAGTTTATAGACTGAGTGAATATAATACTTATGACACTGCAGTTTCACAAAGATTTTTTTGATTTTTACTGGTGAAGCTGAATTATAGTACTTGCAGATTTTCTGTAAGTAAAAAGTGTGTATTTCTTACCAGTAGATGGAAAGTGACTGAATAAATACAGCACTTAGATCCAGAGAACATAACAGAGTAATACAAGATTTTTCTATGTTGTTTAAAATAAGAAAAGATACAGTAAGGGTAGTCTGTAAACAGAAAAATAATTGCAAACTGATTTTAAATATGCTTAAAAATCTGAGAAATAGAAACCAAGAGGAGGAAAGATCACATGCCAGGAACACAATTAAATTCAGCCAACCAGTTAGATGATCAATTAGACAACATAGCAAGGGCAAACAGATCAATGGTTCTATCTTCAAATGAAGACAACATTTGCATCTTTAAGGTAAGCATAACCTCCTTTCACATCAGTTGAAATTCCAAATCTTGTTGGTTTTGCCTTCTTTTTTCCCTAAATAATTACTTTTGCATTCACCTATTTTGTCCTTACCTGACCTTGAGAAGAGACTGGCTTTCAGAAAGGAGTCAACTGCTGATATCACAGTTTTCCTTAGAACTTCCTACAGTAGGAGACTAGTTCACAGAACTCATTCTCCTTCACCCTGAAGTCACAGATTCAGATCTATCATAATTGGAATTAAAAATAATTAATTTCTTATGACTGCTTTTCAGTAGCTTCTTATCTGTCAGGGACAGTTCCTAATGGACAAATACCTGTGTGGCAGCTGGATCACCAATGGCATCTGTGGGTTGTTCTAGGAGTGGTGAAAGGAGTCACTGCATTTACTAGGACTGATCCACCACCGTCTCAGGAGATCCTGTGATATGTGTGTTCTTCTCAGAATTTATAGATCATCTTACTTTGTGTGCAACTCAAAGTTTGCTGCTCTTAAAACTGAACTGAACTTGAAGTAGAAGGTCAGAAAGCATAAAGGAGGAAGAGACTTCTTGGGAAAGACTGTTTCAGCATGGAATAAAAGAGTGTCTTGCAGTATCAAAGGATTTTATTCTTTAAAATAAAGAAGCAAGTCCTCAGGAAAGAGGAAAGTGCACTGCCACTTTCCAATCTATTGTCAGAATGTGCAAAAGAAGGATCCATTCCAAGGTATGAACCTGAAAGATTCCACCAGCCCTACATTGAATGTTAATGGTCACTTTGGCCCTTGTGTTGGTGAATTCAACAGGGAAAACTTCCAGTCATAAAGCTCGTGCAATGTGGAGATGGTTCTTTTTAGCCTCGAACTGTATGAAGCAGGCATAAGATGCTCTTGTTCTGCCTGATGTGCAAGCAGTAACACATTGTGTAAAGACAAGAAAAGCCAGATTTGTCATTCTTACACTTGAGAAATTTTGGGAATGCTTCTTAAATCATAATTCTTGTGAAACAACTTATTTCAAAAAGAATAACTGATAGTACTGGTGATTATGATGATATTGTCTACAGTAAACTAACCCCCTCAGAATCTAAATATTGTGCTGTTCATTTACCCCAGGGAAGAAAACCAGCTGGAGCCACAGCTGCACTTGCAGCAGATGTCAAAGCCATACTGCTCATTGCCTTTAGGTGTATATGAAAAATCCTATTTACATGGAGAAGCAAGACACTAATATGATGGTGTCTGAGCTATGGAAACTAAAAGCTAGCATTCATTGATGAAGGTCAAATGAAATACAATTCAACTGTTTGGGTCTAGTAAATATAATAGTAAGTTAAGCTGATACACAAATACCTCAATTCTGCAAAACAGAAGTGAAAACTTAAACCCAAATCTTTACTGCAAGGCTTTGTCTTTCTGTTAGTCTGGAAGGGCGTGATTGTGAATAGCCTTCTCTGGGTGTATAAGCTCTGAAAATGCATGGTGAAATGTGCCATCAATGCCTCAGGAATTGTGTGCAATTACAATGTATAGGACAAAAATTAGTTAATTACAAAATCATACTCAAATCCTGTTTCCTGCTCCCCACAAGCAAAAGCTGCCTTTGTTTAATCTTTAGGTTTGGTTTGTAAGTTAGAAGTCACAAGGAAAGCTACAAATTCTGGTGGGGAACAGAAGTACGAGGACACACATTTTTCTGGCTGGCAGTAGGTAGGTGTAAAGGGATCCAAAGGCACTTTGAGTTCTGGGAAGAAAAGTCTTGGGAAAGGCTCAAAATACTGCAATTCAGAGCAGCTGTGGGATGTGAGAGTGCTGGGATTTTCTCAACCTGCTTTCCTGTCACTTGTTTTTTAGCTGCTTTGCAAAGTCTAAGTTTCAGTGATTGCTGTCCTCAGCTGTCCTTGGCATTATGTCTTATTGACAAAACTGCTAGGAAGCAGCCAAGCTCCCTCTTTCTGTCCGCAGTTGCATGTCCCAGGTCAGGGCTCAAAGGCGAATTTGCTCAGCGCTGACAGGAGCAATATGCAGAAAGTTCATTACTTGCTGTGAGTCACCCACCCAAGCTGCCAGAGAGAAAAAGATCCTTTGTATTTTCTGACTGCTCCTGGTTCTTGTTGCTGTTGTGAGACAGGAAAAACAAGGCATCCTTTGACTCTGTTTTTATTTTTAGATGCATTTTCTCCTCTTGCTTTATTCAGTATTTGACATCTATAAAGCACTGGGATACAACTGACTTTTTTACTGCTTTCACAGACAGACTAGATTCCCAGAAGTGTTTGGAAGGAACGTGTGGATGCCATCTACCCCATCTCCTGCTTGAAGCAGAACTTGTCCTGGAACTATATCAGATCAGCCGTGACTTTGTCTAACCAAGTCTGGAAAAATTCCAGGGATGAGAGTCCCTTTGCCTTTCTCAGCATGTGCAGTGTAACATGAGTAGAAACAGAAGTGAACATAGTCTTTCCTTTTCCACAAGTTTGCTGCTTGGTAGGAATGCAATCAGCAGAGGAGTAACTTGTTTTTCAAATCAGGAAACTAAATTCGCAACAGTTAACCTTGTTGATACAAAGTAAATCATGCTGTAAAGTGGTTTGTGTTGTAATGTCTTGATTCTCATGAAACATCAACTTTTAGAATCATATCAACTAAGAATGTCATCTTACTCTGCTTTACGTGTAAGTTTGTAATGGTATTGATTGCAGAAATGTAGTGTAAAATGTAGCTTCAGCATATTTCAAATTTAATACTGCCCTTTCATGAAGCCGAAGAAAATGCTCACCTGCGACCAAGCAGGAATTTTCCAGCTTTGTGGGGCTTTGAGGGAATCCAGAGATGGTAGTGAAATGCTTCAACAGGTGTTGTTAATGAATAGGTGCTGGAGCAAAGGATCATAAAGCAGCAGTTCTTATTTCTACCCTAAGGTGTAAATAGTGGTAGGCTTGCAGCAGGTACTTGAAGGAATGCACACCTCTCCCTGATAGGACTGGAGCCTCTGGCACAGTCATTTTATGTTCTTCTCCATTTCCTCTCAACCCACAGCAAAGGTTTTCTGAGAAGTAATTATAACAGGATTACTGTGTGGTGGCAGTAAATGTGCTTATTTGCAGTGTGACTAGAGAAGATGGAGTTGGGAGAGTAGGGGAATATTCCATTGGACTGTCTGAATTCACAAAATTCTGAGTAAGGGTTGATTGAGTTGGTTATTTTTACTTGAGGCTAGTTCCTTAATCATGTTGCAGAAATGCAGAGGAAGACCTGAGGGTGATGGAGAGCAAATGAGACAGGAGTTCACAATGTGATGAAGTTGCAAAAAATTAGTATTGTACCAGATATATAAATAGGATATGACTTTTAAGGACTGGAAAATAGTTCTGCTTCATGCAGCTTTGCTTACACTTGCAAATGCTATGTTCAGGCTTAAAAATATTTTGGAAATTTGATGGAATCCTGGACAGCTGACAGTAATCCTAAGGTTTTAGGGAATCATTCCCATGGAATTAAAAAGGAATTTAAGTCTAAAAAGAAAAAGCTGAAGCTACACTCTGTTCCTTGTCCTGGAATAACCTATGATATTTCAGTCACGTAAGACAATTGCTGATGTAAAACAAAGGGAATGTCCTGAAATCAAAATAACTGTCCCACTATTTAATTCTAAATGAGCTTTGGTGATTTGCCCTCTTTCGAGTGTGGCTTTATATACAATTTTAGGCCAGTGAAGCATTTCCTGCATCACTGAAAATTGTCAGATGCATCAGAACGAGGATAGTGATAGGCACTAAACTCCCCCGTATCAGCTTGTCTGCCAGCATGTCTTAAAATACAAGTTATTCTTTTCCATAATTTTACATGTCAGTTACTACTTCTGAGCAAACATAAATGAAGAATGCAGATTTCTTTCCATGTATAGCCATGCACAGAGATATCAGTATATTTCAATCATGAAATGTGCTTTATCTAAAAACATGGGTCTAGAAATGAGTATTAGTAGATCAGCAGATTTCTAAAGACCAATACATTTGCTAGCTTAAGGTCTGTAACCACTGGCTTAGGATAGGAAGATGTTAACATCCTCAATTAAAAACAGGCAAACAGCTGATGATGTAATTAGGAGTTGCCAGACTGAATGCATTTACCAACTCCAAACAGCTTCAAAGTTTCCAGAGGCTGTTTGTTTACTGTAGTTTTAGTATGTAATGCATAAAAATACTGGATGTGTCTATAACACAAGGCCAAAAAAAAGAAAAAGTCTAAGCTCTATAGCTGCCCAATTGCTTTACAAGTCATTTGGGAAAAGCAGAGCCTTACCTAGTGTGATCTCTGTCCTTGGATCACATCTCTAATGCATCTTCTGTAGATAGAAACATCATGGGTGTCAAATACCAACAGGATGCCTGGTACATTTTGATGCTGCTTTAATGTACGAGTAGAGTCTGCATGGCTAATTCCAAGAAAAGCATATAGTCTTTAAATTGCACACTATTGTTACCCAGTTTTGCTCCAAACTAGGAGAACCTGAAAAAAATTGATAACTGGAAGTGAAAATCTTTTCTTCTAGGCCTAAATAGTTAGTAAAAAATCACCTCTTATTATATCATCATATCATATCAAATGAGAGAAATAAAAGACACTATTTTTATGAGTAGTCTCTATATAAGAAAAGGACAAAGTTGAAAAGCTGAACAAAGTTTCAGTTACTAACTGCTCCTTTTGAGGAGGATATTTTTCCCTAGGGAAAAAATATTTATGAACATAATCAATCATAAGCTTTCTTTAATTTTATTTGGAGAGAGAAGTAACATTTATGTCAGATGCATTCAAGCTCTGCTGCCATCCTTTTTCCAGCATTTCCTCTATTACACACAAGCTACAGGAAAGCCAGGGATAATACTGTGAAAGATCTGTTTCTGATGATATGAGTGGGAGCTTGCAGAAAGTAAGTGGTTTTGCTCCTTGGTGTTTTTGTGCCCTTGAGTTACCTATGCATGGCTGCTGATGGCTGAATCTCAGATAGGGGGATTGTTCTCCTGACTTCTTCAGTGCTGTCACAAGTACATCTCATAAAGTACAGAAATTTCCATGAGCACGTGACCAGTCTTACCTTCACAGTTTTACTTCTCTCCCCTAAATAAATACATTAAGTCCAAGATCACCTTCCTCTTCTATAAGGCCCTTAAAGACATTTTATGGTATGCATCTTAAGACAGCAGCTGTCAGCTCAGGTACAATGAATCTGACTATCACAACAGAAAAGTCAGGGGATGAGGCAGCACTTTCCTGGAGACTGATTCAGGATCACTTCTGATCTCATTACTCTGCGTACCAGATAGAAGAGGAACTTGAGGCCGGCCTTCATGTATAAAAGCTCATGGACTTGATGATGAAGGAATGCATATAGAACTTCATGACAGATGCTGTGGGTTGTGTTTTTTTTTCTTACTTACTCTGTTAAGATTTGAAAGCATGGCACGAAAAATGGCATGGAAACCTGAATGGTGCTGCATAGCCAGGGCTGCTGTTAAGGCAAATTGTCTTTTTCCAGAGGCCTGGTCCAAGGCAGAAGTAAGGTATTTATTCTTACATACATATGTATAAATATCAACTATGTACGTGGATGTATCTTTCTCCCCTTTCACTGTTCATTTTCCTGTGGTCCTTGTGTCCTGGGAGGCAAGTTTGAATGAGGACCATAAAGATCTGTTTCTTTGTGTTTATGCCTTTTTATATGGATTTTTTTCTGAACATTGACCTCATAGTAATTCCTTGTCCTTTGACACAAATGATATGCCAATATTTGGAGGCTCTTCTGGCTTCTTTCTGTCACAAGCAGAATTTGATAATCCTTGGTATTTATTCATTGCAATTAATTGCAATTAATTCACCTAACACAGTATACAAATAGACCTCCACAACAAAACTTTTCAACCTACGGTAGCCAAGTCAGACTTTCCAACTGGTTCTGTAAAACACTAAGCCCTGCATTTGCTCCCAATGAACACAACTTATGCTGTCTGCTAGGTTCCTCTGAGTGCTTTGGTTTCTCTCAGCACTTAATAATGCAGAGCTCAAAACATCTATGCCTCTACCCATTACCTTGCAATCAACTGAGAAATCAGAGAAGCCGTTTGACTGAACTGGCTTAACTGCTTACCACACTGACTTTAACCTTGGGCAGGAGTTTCTGTTTCAGGTGTCATCACACATGGGAATATTTAACTACTCCTTCCCTTGAATAAAAGGTACTTTCCAGACTAGTGTGAGTAATGGATATTGTTGTGGGGCAAGAATACATATCAGTTTTAAAATTGTTTGGATTTACTCCATGTTAAATGTATCATTCTGACTGGGAAGGAAACTGTAATTTTGGAATGACACTTGTTTTAATTAAAAAATCATTAAAACTTTTCACTTAATTCAACCCAGTTGTAATTCTTTCAAGATTTGCCTTTCCTCACATAATTTCTGATCTCTAGAAATGTCTTTTAAGTCTAGTGTTCAGTATATTCATTTACTTTAATGGTGTTGGTAAATTAGTGGCAGCCTTTCTTATAAATACTAAAAATAGACTTTAGGGGATCATAGCTTGAAAGTGTCTTTTTCCATCTGATATTAATTTTCAAAACCATTTTTTTTGAGGGGGATTTATTTTCTGATTCCTCCTTTCTGTGTTTGCTAACATGGATTCCTTTCTTTGATGTTCTTTCACTTCTTGGAAAATAGCTGTTTACATTCTGAAAACAGATCTTTTCATGTTATGCCAAGAAAACTGTGATCATTGGGATTAGTTCTTCAGAAAGGTGGATTCTCCCATGCTTGAAATTTTTGATTTCAGGATCATAAAATTGAAGCCTGTGTAATTTAGTCCTTGAAGCTTTTTGCTAGCTTCAACTCATGATCAGAAAAAACATACAGCTGGAGAATCCACATCTACTGCTAACTTTCACAGATTTCCAGGGAAAGATGTGAGGTTTAGATGTTTTAGTAGACTAGACTAGATAGTCACTCATGCACTTAAGGCCTATGATGATACAGTTATGTTTACTGGTTTCTGTTGATTGTCTGTCAGTGGAGCCTTGGAGCTTTTCTGATATGAATGTGAACTCCTTGTATTTTGCTTTTTGAAGCTTTACATTGTTTCTATTTTTGTAAATGGTATAACGATATTCCCTGAAGATGTGATCTGGTACCTTTATTATGCACTCAGCAAGACAGGCTTTGGGTGACTTTGCATGCTAAATCCTGTATAATCTTAATGTACTCTATAAACAAATCATAATGTAAAAAGAATTGAGATGTATAATGTTGATGTATAATTCATGGACTCATTTATAGAGGGTGCAATATGCACATGCTAGCTGTTTCATCTGGGACCTGCAAACCGAACTGAAAATTGTTTTGACTTACGTTCAGTGTAGTGTATAGTTTAGTAATTTTCCAAGATATATCTTAATTGTTAGACGAAGAGGTGAATTACTATCTAAAGAAGAAAGTAGGACAAGAAAATCTATGTCGTGTCAAAGTATTTAGCCCAATCAGAGTATGAACAAAGAGGAGGGACCGTGGAAGTGCTAACCTTGTCAGTCATAAAGGAGAACAACCTCAAATTGAGATTAATCTCACTCTGATTATTGAAATGTTATGAGTGTCTTCTTTTATCAGATATTGTCAACTCATAAAGAATGGTGTCTGACAAAAGGGATTCTAACGGATGATTGGTTGGGAATAAGAGAAGAAAATCATTATGTATTGAAATCATATTTATTTAGTCTTCAAATTTGTAGGACTAATGGGAAAAGCAGATACCAGTCCTATTCTAGAACTTACATTGTATTTTTCCTGGGCTTTTTAGCAAGGAAGATATACCCATATTTGATTAAACACATGTTGTGATTTTAAAATTACATTAGGAATGCATAAAAAGTGTTAACAGGAAGAATCAAGAGTAATGTTGTGCATTATCAAGAGTAATGACATACATTTGCAAGTCACTCCTGCAGCTTTAGCAGGGAACATATGATGGTACTAACAGCCCTGGAAATTTCAAAACTGGTTTCAAGCTGCCTCTAAGAAGCAGGGGAGTTGTAGCCATAAACTGGCCTTCCAGCCCTGCATGGGTACATGAAAGAAAACTAAAATGAATTTTCTAGAGATCTTTGTGTCTGTTAAGTCCAGAACATTATGAGAATATCTGTGAACATGCTTGAAGTGCATGTTGTCATTTCTAGGATCTCCAAAGCAGGAGAGTAGCTGGACTCCAAAGGTCAGCTCTGAAATGAGCAGTCTGCTTGGGGAGGCTTAGGGACACCAACCTTCTCTTGTGTGTGCTTGAATGCTGTACCCCTTTTGTGATCCCTCATACATCCCTACAGAGTGCTGTGAAATACTGTCAAGCAGAATATCACTTTATACCCACTTTACCCAGATGTAGAGACTGTACAGAAGTCACTAAAGTCCATAGAAGCAGAGAACAAGTACACAGTGTTCTGAAAAGTAATTAGTCACTGCATGTGAAATATCAGTGAAACCTTTAAGGGAGAAATTTCTAAATGAATCAGTCTTGGAAAAGTACACCCATTTAATCAAGTGGATTTAAAAATCAATCTGGTTCATCTGGTGCAAATCTCTAATGTTCATTTCCCTTAATCCTTTTAACACTTGTGTATATCAATTTTGCTTGTGTCAGTAAGCTACTACTGGAGAGCAGATATAATAAAGGGCGTAGAACCCATGAATTAGGGTTCCAGTGCCTGAATTCTAAGTAATGGAGTAAGTGGGGAGTAAGTAATTCTAAGCTTGGAGTAAATTACAATCACATAGTAAAGCATACAGGCTCCCCGTACAGACAATGGAAAGAATTAAGTGCCTGACAGGTGGCTTGAACCAGCCCTTGTGCCAAAGGAATCTCCTCTGAGTTAGTGACGGGGAATGTTGAGTAGAGGATTATATCTGATCATTTGCTCCTTTATGGAGTTTTAATGTCTAGACTGAAAAAAAGAGGTTGTGAATCTGAGTCAAGAGCTCCAACCCATTTTTGAATGTCTACAAACCCACGTAACTTTAGAAGCCTTGTCTTCTGGTTGTGCCTTCCATGTTCTGCAGCTACAGATGAGCAGATGAAGCAGTTGCCCAGTGCAGGGGAGCAAGCCCAGGCCATCAGCTTCCTTAGCCTGGAAAACAGCACTACCTGTTTCACCAGGGGAGGCACCTCTTGCCCCTTCTGCAGAAGGATACCAGGGAGCAAGGCCCACAGTCATGACATGTTTGTAGAGCAGATAGGTGAGAGTCTAGGGTGGTAAGTTAGAGATGGGGTGTTTCCCCAGAGCAAGGAAATTCATGTTTGTCCATAGCAAAGTCACAGGGTTTCAGCTAGTGAATGTAACAAATGCAACCAAAATGCAACATATCAAGTTTTCAGGCAACAGCATGGCTTTCTGGAGACACCTCCCTCCCCGCATGTACTGCACTGATGCCTCTGTGCCTTATCCTGGGCTCCTGTTAGAGGCAAGCGGCTAAGGATTCATTTTAGCACATCACCAAGTGTATTTAGACTGAGGTCCAAGGCCTTGTCTATGCAGATTTTTGGAGCTGCCCTTTTTTTTTACACCTCCTCTGTGTTGATGCTGTGTTTTCATATGTAAGGTAAAGCCCTGCTTCTGCTTTCAAGCAGCAAAGAGGGGATGTGCAGAAGAGGAAACACAGTGCAGATTGCTGAAACACAGCTCAGGATTGCTGCTACCTGACCTCTTGTGCTTCACGTATGTGTCTGAAGCACAGTGTCTGGGGAAAAGGCAGGACTGAAGGGAAAAAACCCAAGAACAAAGTCAACTTCATAGTGCACCAAGCAGATCAACAGAATTTCTGGGTCAGAATGGATGAGGTGTTCAAGTGCAGAGTGGAGAGGTTTATGGAATAAACAAGGAGGCATTGCTTTGCCCTTGAGGAGAATGTTTAACTCTTGATTATTGTAAGCGTATGCTACTTGACCTCAGCAAAGCAATCCTAATGCTGTTTTCATCAAGCTAGTGGAGAGTTTTGCTTAGAGACCTCTTGGAGAGCGCTGGGTTAGGCTGATGTCTAATTGAGTTACCTGAGTCTAATTCTGTTGTCGTAATTGCCTGGGGGAAGTAGAAAGGGCTGGTTACCAATTAAGATTTTAATGTTATTAATTTAAGAGAGTTTGAAGGGCATATGTAGTCTAAGGAATCTATTTAATTGATAGAAAAACGAGGTAAATATCCTCCTGCCTCAAATTCTAGCCGTGTTCTCTGTCCAGGGAATTTAGTTTACTATTTTTACTTTTGAAAGGTCGGGTCTTTGCAGCCTTCGGGAGGAGTGGCATAGCCATGTCATGAGAAGCTGAAATCCAAGCTGCAGCTCTGCCTTTTCACAATGAGGTGCTGGGTGATGAATGGGAGACACCCTCTTCTGCAGAAGAACAGCTGTAATCTGTGTTACAGCATGGTGTGACATCAGTGTTCAGATCTTTCAAAACCTAGCTGCTGTCTTCTGGTACAAAGAGGAACAGAAAAAGAAAACAACTTACTAGAAAGAAACAGTAAGGACAGAAAGATTGTTTTTTGCTTCATAGCTCTCTATTGAGCAGAGATGAACCCTCTTCTAGCAATCATAAGAGAAATGTTATACAGAATTTTTGTTACAACACCCCATCCAGTTCATCTTTGTGAACTTCAGCTCACAATTGACCTGAAGTACAGAGTATTACATAGTTACAAGGAGGACTACTAAAATGTGTCAACCTTCCCTTTGCACATGAAGATTATTAGATCTTCAGGACTGAACTGCTGGCCCCAGATGTTTGTGATAATGCAAAAAAAACCCCAAACCAATTAAATATTAAGCAAGTTCCTATTACGTTTTTTTTCTTTCTTTTTTTCCTAAACTTCTTAAATAAGAGAGACAAAAGTGTATTGAATGACTGCTGGAGCGTGGAAACTGGTAACTCTGAAGTTATAAAAACTAGAGCCAAAAATTAATCTTGTGGTACATTTTGGATTTGTGTTTGTCAGCCCTGTAAACAGCTCCTGTGTGGGCAGTGCATCCACTTAGCCTGGTAAGTCTTTTGGAATCTGAAGTGACTTTTGAGATGCTGATACTTGTTTCAGTGAGGTAGCAGTAACTTTATATGGAGTAAAATTGCAATTTATAATAGAAGCTGCAGAGATCAATTTCCCAGAGTTTGGCATAGGGCAGGTCTGTCTTTGTGATCCAGAGGGACTCTGCTTGTATGACATAGAGGGCAGACCATTGTCTACTCAGCTTCAAGAATGAGACAATGGCATCAAAGCAGAACTCTGTGTCCTTAATGGGCTCTTGGAAACCATGGTAGCAGAGAAGGTGAAGTACTGCTCCCTCCTTCCTTTTGAAGAAAAGCCAGCACAGCACAGCTCAGCTCTCTAGAAGTTACATGTATAAAAGTAAAGAAACTAAACATGATTTTATGGAATATGCTGCTCTTGGGGAGTTCCCGTTTCTGTTGAGTTGTCTTATTTGTCACTGAAGCTTTAGTTGTAAAGCCCCACTCTGCTTTTGGTAACACTTCTCTGGTCTGCAAGTGGAGAAACCTTGTATTGCCTTCTCTACCAATGCAGTCACTGTATAGTAACTTGTACAAACAGAAAGTGATACCTTCACTGGTACCTCCGTGAATTTCATGTAAATGAATACACAATGTGAGAAAAAATCAACAAAAAAAGTTAATTTTACTCTACAGTGAATAAGGATTGGTTGACACTGCAGCTATCCCATTTGTTAAAGAAACTCAGGTAGCTTATTTTGATAGTGTTTTGATGGTTGCATTCTGCAGGGCTAGCAATGAAGTTAGCTAGTAGAAGCGATTGCCAAAAAGGAGATTAACTGAATATTGCAAAATGTTGGTGAAACATAGTAGTGAATTCTTGTCTTCACACGGATAAATTTATTGTCTCCTCAGTCAGGAGGGCTGCTGGCACAAACTCTGTAAAAAGTTCTTTTGGCTGATGTCCTGGGTTTGAGTAATTTCATGCATTTTGACTTGGCATTAGAAATCCTTAAGGCAGCTTGACTAGTAAACTGCAGCCTGACTTTGCCCACCTGCAGAGCATCTGGGCACCAACTGTAGGGACATTAACAGAGCAAGAAATCCAGCTCGTGACCCAGAATCTAAAAAGTAGGTGTTATCTTCTGTGTCTTTTTGTGGATTCACTACCCCAGAACTCTAGCTCTCTTCTGTTTAATGAAAATCAGCTGGTTTAATGCAGAAATCTATTCAAATTGCTAATACCTTTTCTATCCTTCACTACTGAAGACTGAATGTGAAGTAACCCTACTCTGATTATTTGGTAATGTTTTGGGTTTTTGTTTTCTTTTAGTACTTCTAATTGTGCACTGAAAGCCAAACCTACTTGTAATTTTCTCTAGCTTTTATAATTTGTTATTTGCTCTTATAGATTATTCAGTAAACTCAAATTGGTTTTTATATCAACTGGGTCTTGTCTGCATTCTTCCCTGGCCAATTTTCAGCCTATCACCTAAATTGCTTTGTGCCCTAATAAGATTGACATGTTGATAAAAGGTATAACATTTATTTTACACCTTAGATTTCCCTTAGCTTATGTAGAAAAATAATTTTAGAATTAACATATTTTGCATCTGATTCTAGTGGCCACCAGTTTGCCAAAGTGTCTTGCTAGCTGAAAGTAACCAGGAGAAGACTGTTCATTCAGACTTTCCTTCAAATGTTTATTTATTTTTTTTTTAGCCATCATCCATCTAATAGTAAACTTTTCTGAAATCAGTTTTTGGAATTTCAGTACTTTACTATTCTCAAGCTTGAACTGAACTCATCTGGTTTACAGTCTGGGTTGGTTTTGTTGGCATAGAAATCTGAGGTAACTGGAGTTTCATAGTTCTGTTTTCTCAGAAGTTATTAAACAAGTATTCATGCACATCTTCTCCTCAGACCTCTCCCACACCTGTGTCTGTGTTGCTGGTTTCTAATGCACTTAAGTAACCATGCGTATTTTTACAGAAATTAAGTATTATATTGTGGGTAATAGGCCCTTTGAATACTCCTTTTCAGTGATAATATATCTGCTGATCCTTGTTCTAAAAAGGACACAACCTTGTGTCTAACTTCTCCCAGTTTATAAGAAACGGTAATGTGAAACTCAAAAGAGATACATCAAAGTTTTGCTATATGAATATAGCTGGTTCCATTTAACTTACATAAAAATTATCCACAGATAACCTGTGTGTGTAACACATAAGATACAGGGTATTAGAACAGTAGAATTATTGTTTATTTTTTTTAGATAGTCATTCCAGAAATCTTGTGAAGGGCTTGGGTTTTTTTTGCAAATTAAGTAAAACTGTAAGTTTATCTCACAAATTAAAGTTAAAAATTATACATTTATGGGAACAGTGGGGTAGTGAGTTACACCTTGCTGGCTCTGGAGAGGTGGCTTAGCTTTGTTTGGCTACCTCCAGCTTGGTTGGGTTATCTCTGCAAGCACTACGAGAGTAAGGGGCCTGGTTTTGGTAGGCATTGGGTTTCAGAGCCCTCTGATACCAGCCAGCTGAAGTACAGAGCAGACTGAGCCATGCTGATACCTCCTTGACAAGAAGAAACACCTGTTTCCCAAACCTACTCCTGTTCTACTGTGCACAGGGAGCCCCATGCAGCAGCATGTTTCTGTTCTCTGCATCCAGCTTTGCTATGTGAAACAGCAGCTCTTCAGAGTCAGCGCACTCTGAATTTGTAAGGGGTTTGGGGGACCATATTGAAATTTTCTGTCCTTTCTTATTTAGCAGCAATTCTGCTCTAACAGAGAAGACAGTCAACAGTGCACGTGGTTTCTACCTCCTGACAGATCCCATTATTTGGGACTGAAACGAGCCTTCCCTGGGTCTTTCAGTCCACAGAAATCTGCATGTGAAATCTGTATCTTTTTTGCCAGTCATGATTACAAGGTAATGATCAGCTATCTTTCCTTACATTATCTTCCCTTGCTTACATGTAGGTGTTATGTTCTCTTTCCTCACTTGTGTTTCAGGCATTAAACTGTCAGAAAAGGCTAGTACTTTCATGGTGTTGAAGGTGCATTTGGGATTTTATGTGAACATGGTGTTGTGGATTTGTTTGTTTGTTTTATTTCTTAACTGTTAAAAATTGCAACATGTATGTTCTTCTATTTCCATTGCAGTATACAAATTAATAGGTGGTTGTATGGCTGCATTCTTCCACAACCTGGTTAGGAAACATGAAAAAAATGAAAATTTTACAGTAATTACTTGTTCATGAAAACTAATGTCTAGTAGAAGAGTAAGAAAAATACATAGACCTTATTAGAATATCAGTACTGTATATTCATAACTAAGAATATATACATCTTTAAAATGGTGTGCACAATGCACTTAAGAAAAGTTTTTTTCCTGTTTGCATATCCCCACAGTAACAAAATGAAAAGCAGAAACTTTAATTTTCAAGGACCAGTAAGCAAGTAAAAAGGTTAAACTTATGTGGTCCAGAAATAGGATTTAAAAGGTGACCTAATTTTATAGTGCTGATACAGAAGAAACTCATATCCATTTTTCTTTGGCAGCATACTATCTCTATGTAGATTCATTATAAAGTTTTTAGAACAACTTATGTTATCAAACAACTGTAAAACTACTTACTACCAACCACTTCAATAGAATATAAATGTCATATATTATGACATCACTGTACACAAAGCCAGCCATCCTATAAACCAGTGTAACACATCAGTGTTACATCTGTATATTTTATAGGACTTTTCATATGCAAGCTTAAATTAAAATAACTTGTCTTTCTATAATTAGCATGTCAAAATGTGTGAGAAACTGAAGTGCAACTCTAAGAGTAGAATTTCAAATATAATTTTAAATTTCTGTCACTGTTCTGAGAAAAAGTACTTGATGTAAATGTTCCTTTCCAGCTTACTCCACCTACTCTCTTTTCCATTTTTTCATTCTAGGTTTGGGAGGAGCATCCATTTTTTAATTTATTTATTGCATTATTGTGAATTTTGTGTAAATATGCATTCTTCTACACTATAGGAAATTTGCTCCAGTGTTGTATGGAGAATTTTGAAGAATATAAGTTTTTTTCTGCTGATGTCTCGCTCATATTTTGATGCAAGTACTAGGCAAGTACATTACAATTTTAATGCCCTGAACTAGCAGAAGCATTGATTAAATCATGAGAAACCATAGGCCATCTTTCTCCTCCCAGTTCAAACTAATTGTAAAACTTCTTGTTATAACATACTAAAAATTCGGTCTTCCCTTTGAGGGAGGAGAGATTAGACGTGGTGTTGCATAGGTTGTTATGTGACCTCGATGTTACAAGAAGCTTCAGGACCCATGGGAAAAAGGTGGTTTTATCCCCAGTCTGCCTTGGAGCTGTGGAGAGGATTTTTCCTAGCCTGTACTTTTAAATTACCTTTTCAGACAGTTGTATTAAGGAGCTAAAGCGGTGTCATCATGCAGAACCTTCCTGCTGAGAATAAGGTATGTCATGGCAATGTATCAGAAGATGTAACTATTTGAATAGCTTTAGGTTTCAGATATTTCTCACCATTCAGAGTTTGTAAAGGAGCCATTTGCTCTGACCAGACCTCAGTATGTTGGAAAGGCCCTTTCCAGCCTGGGGCTTCTCCTGTTTCTACTTTCAAGCTTTAGTTGTTATAACGCCTGGTTTCATACCTCTTGACACAAAACAGAGTGGCATGTAACTGTCTGGTACTTTAATCCCAGACTTGGCTGTGCTGAGTTTAGAGGAACCATCCTGAACCAGGAAGTGACTCAAGGCAGGTGCCTCATGTGTCCTCCCCCGACCCTCTTGGCACCTGTGCACCTACCTGCACTAGGTTTGGTTCTGGGGGCTCCTGGGGACTTGCAGCTCTTACAGGGTGCACGTGCCTCTTTTGTTACTTTGCTCGTCCAGATTCCCTCCACTACTGTTGGCCCTGAGGTCTTTAAGGAAGATGATTTCTGGGCTATTTATGTAATAGTTGATCATTAATGATAAGCTAATTTCCCTCTAACCAGGGATATAAACTGATAAGTTAGACTAATTATTGTGTCTTACTCAATGCTGTCTACTTTTCAACTGTGAAACGAGTTTTGATTTACTGACAAAATCAACTTTTTTTTTTTTTTTTTTTAAGAAAGTAGAAATCATTAATGTGAGTAAAGTAACAGCTGGTTAGTGGTTTACTGTGGTATTCACCATTACAAATAAATAGAGCAGTTTCTCCCATGCCTCTTCCTAGCAAATTTCAGTTCTGTCTCCCATCTTTCTCGCGCATATAATGCTTGCTTGGTACAAAATCAGTGTGGCTTTACTACTGTAGCAATGAAAAAAAATCTGCCCTATTTATCAGCTGTCCTGTGGATATTAATTTTTCTGTCCACTGAATGAAGAGACATTCCCTATCTGCTTTTCACATCATTCTTTATTTCTGATTGAATTGCTTCTGTCCACTGAGCCTTGTAAGGACTGAACAAAATTTAAATATCAATTGCATCTAAAGTATATTTAAAGTGTTTGAATAAAAGCAAAAAAAAAGTGCGTAGAAATAAATACAAGTACAAGATTTCTGGAGGGAATTTTTTTAAAGGATTTATTTTTCTAGTAAATATTACAGTGCAGTTTTAGCTAATTTTCCTCAGACATCTTCTTTTCCATATACTTTTTTTAATACAGCAACTGTGGTTGCATATAATGATGTTAATTCTCCCTTTATTCCTGTGAACCCTAAGCCTACAGATTTTTATTTGGTTTTCATCCATTTTTTTGTATTCTGGAACTTCTTTGACACAAATTCTCCTATGGTAGATTCTGCTTTGACCCCTGGGGACTGTAACACAATATTGGATGTGAAGGCAATGGAGACCTAACATAGCCTATTCCTTGATCTGCTGGAACTTCTATTGACTTCTCATTCTTCCCCTGCCATCCTTCCCAGACTACTAGGCATAGAGAGGAACTACTGAAACAGAGATATGAAAGCAGGGATTTATAGTGCTCTAAACTCAAATGTGCATTAGTACAGGGTTGCACCCTTTATTAAAGGTAACGATTGTACTAAACAAAAAAAACCCCAAAAACCCAACCAAAACCTTTCAGGAAAATAAAAGGAAAAGCTAAATAATTGTTCAAGGGGGAAACCTGTTAAACTGATGGTGTGCTTATCCTACATTGCTGCAAACAGCAGATATCTTTGAAAGCAGCTACAGGATTGCTTGCTTGTCTTGTTAGAAGCCTTGTGCTCGTACACCTTGTTGTAGCATGTGAACTCCAATAAAATTGTTGTGTTCAATTGATTTTTTTACGCTCTTATGTCTTGCTTTGCAAATAAATTAAACAGAAAATAGCTAGGATTTTAAGAAGTGCACATATCTCTGCAAGCAACTAGAGCAGAAAATCTTTGTAGTAGTTGACCTGCTGAGATTAATTCAAATATGCATTGGTTCTAATGTCTTCTGCCTTACTTCATCAAAACTTGAACACAACAATCTTCGAGAGGAACTATAGGAACTATTCATTTTCCCAGGACATTGGTTTTGGGCAAGGTAGGGAGATAGGGAGGAAAGAGGCAGGAATGATGCTTGTATTGGGTATAAATGGTAAGGTTTCAGAAGCAGGGGCCTACAGGGGTGGCTTCTGAGAGAAGCTGCCAGAAGCTTCACCTGTGTCTAACAGAGCCAGCTGGCTCCAAGACAGACCTGTTGTTGGCCAAGGCTGAGCCCACCAGTGATGGTCATGGCGTCTATGTGGTAACATATTTAAGGTGGAAAAAGGTTGCTCAAACAGCAATTGCACCAGAGCAGAGATTCTCCTCCAGCCCATGGGGAAGACCGTGGTGAGGCACCTGTCCCCCTACAGCCTATGGAAATCCAAGGTGGAGCAGAGATTCACCTGCAGCCCATGGAGCACCCCATGTTGGAGCAGAGGGATGTGACCCCATGGGAAGCCCACACTGGAGCAAGTTTATTGGCAGGACTTCTGACCCCATTGGGGACTCACGTTGAAACAGTCTGTCCTGAAGACTGCACCCCATGGGAAGGACCCACACTGTGGAAGTTCATGAGAACCGTCTCTCATGGGAGAGACCCCACCCTGGAGCAAGAGTGTGAGGAGTCCTCCCCCCAAGGAGGAAGGAGCAGCAGAAAGAATGTGTGATCAACTGACCACAACACCCATGCCCTGTCCCCCTGTGCTGCTGTGGAGGAGGAGGAAGAGAAAATTGGAAGTGAAGTTAGGCCGAGGAAGAAGGGAGGGATGGGGAAAGGTGTTTTTAAGATTAGGTTTTATTTCTCATTACCCTAATCTGATTTGATTGGCAATAAATTAAACTAATTTCCCCAAGTTGAGTCATTTTGTCCATGACAGTAATTGGTGAGTAATCTCTCCCTCTCCTTATCCCAACCCATCAGCCTTTTGATCTATTATCTCTCTCCTGTCCAGCTGAAGAAGAGAGTGATAAACTGGTTTTGCTGGGCACCTGGGCATGATCACAGTGCTGTACTTCAGCAGAGTTCCATCTGAGGAACATTTTCAAGCTTGTTTTCATTATGAAGCTTTAGGGCAAATCTCTTTTGTGTTTGAGAGCTGCTGGTATATTTGTTTCACCTTCCAAAGAGGAAAAACCATTCTGGAGCACTTTATCTAGGATGGCATGCTGCTGGAAGCTGCTGTACATTGCTTCTGTACCTACTTTTATGACTTTTTGGAAACCCTGAAGAGAAACATTTTTTAAACTGTTTTTTCCAGCCCAAACCCAGTTTCATTTTTCTCCATGGCCAACTTCACTTTCCAAGGAAATTCAATTGAAACACATTCATTGTTGTCTCCACTGCCATGGTTGGTGGTTCAAATGTCCCCTGGATGTTCATTTTCCAAAGCCTGTCTTTAGGAGGCTGCCACCTCCATAAGCACATGTGAAGCACAGAACAAGTGTGTTGCTCTAGCTCTTGTCAGGGGCTTTCCTATCCTGGATTTGGTGAGGACTAGACCTCTCCATGGGCATGAACCCCTGTCCTGCCTATCCCCAGTTGCTGCTGCTGACCAAACCAAGAGTAACCCTGAGGAGAGGTGTGTGGAGTGATTCAGTGTATCTCACTCAGACCTTCTTGACACCATGTTGCTCCTGTACATCTTTCTTCTCAATATCCATGGCTGCAAGGTCCAGGCTCTAAGCACTGGTTTGGAAGGACCTACAAGGCAGTAGAGCTGCTGCTAGGGTTACCATATATCAAAAGGTAAGATCCTCTACTACATGTTTTAATCCCATGCACTGATGAAAAACATATGGGATATAGCTTTCTCTGTGCTTTTCCAGTTGTGTAAGACATCTGGAAAAGGAGCTTCTGTACATCTGGAGCTGGCTGACCCTATGCTACCCCTACAAATAACTTTTCTGTGCCCATGGTTGACCTGTGTGCTGGCAGTAGTGGCTCTTCCAAGTTTTTATGATAAATTGCATAATCAATAGGGACTTCCCAGACTGAATAATATTATCAATGTTGCAAGACAGCAGCTATTTATTTGCTATAAATTCGCTGCTGTGAGAGATTGGAGAAAGCCAGCCCTTGATTTCCCAACTTGAAGTCATTCACCACAAGCTTTCTGTGTTTTTGAAAACAATAAAATCCAGTTTGTGTCTGGGGCAAATCTGGATGTTTGGAGGCACCTGGTCCTAAAAAGTCCTGGGTGGGAGTTTCCAAATTCTTCCTACATGATGTCAGATATGACACAAAGTGAGTATTTTAATCAGGTAGAGGGATCATGAAGTGAATGGAAGAAGGGACAGAGGTGATGTGGAAGAGCCAGCAGATTTTGCACTGACTCAACTGTATTTGTAATTAATTTCATATGATGCTTTGTGTTTACTTCAGCTCCCCACAACTCTCTTATGATCTGTTGGACCAGCATTAGCCACACCTGGCAATGCAATTAATTTAATGATGTTTAAGGAACTTCTATAAGGGGCCAGCATAAACAGGTGTTGCTCAAAAACCTTCTCCTTCCTGGGATGAGCAGAGCAGTTCTCTTTGGCTCACAGGAACATGCAGGGAAAGAAGATCCTCAGTCTGTTGGTACCCTTTCCCACCCCCAGCTTCCCACACCATATCAGTGTGTGACAAGTGAGAGATTTAAGAAATACTAGAAAGAAGGCGAGGCTAACACAATTCAATTGTGAGACATTAAACAAAATAAAAAAATCAAAGACAGCCATTTATTCTGGTGCTCATAAATGGTTTCATTTTCCCTTATAAAAAAAACTCAATGTCTTATTGTCTTCCCCGTCTGCACATTAAATCCACGTGGAGGATTATTCTCTGTTTCCTCTTGCTAAATGGGTGGCACACTGAACAATTAAGGTTTTTTTGTTCATAATAAGCTACAATGTCTAAAAGAAGAGAAAAAGACTCATTTTTAAAATAGTCTGGAGAGTGAGAGGACAGACAGTATGCTGTCTCATAGAAACCAGGTCTTAATTTGTAGTAAAGTAGATGCCTTTTCTTCTTGAGGACTATGAAATAAATTTCAACACTCACTGCTTTTGATTTTCAGCATTAGCACTTGCTGGGGGAGGTAATCTACTTTCTAATGTCCCAACCTGAGATGATCAGTAAATATCATTATCTAAGAGGTTTTTTGCTATTATAAATCCTGTCCTCAAGGAATACAACCCTTTCTCAATGAAGCCAGTTTCAGTAGTGTCCCAGTTCAGACTGCCTGTGCCATGTGTCACTCTAAAAGCAATTATAACGTTGTTATTGGGAGACAGACTGTGGAAAAGCCCCGCAAATATATTGGTGATTCTCTGAACCTTGGGTCACTTTGTAGGGCTGGCTTCTTCAAAAGCAGCCCAGATATAAACTGAAAGGCCAATTTTACTTATTGTTCACTTACTTAAAGTCTTAAACAACTGAACATAGTCGTAACAGTTTAAATGAAGCTATAATGTATGATATATAGAAAATAATATTCCTGATTAGTGAACAGATAAGTCCAAAATAAGTTTTTCAACTCAGTTATGAACATTTGAAGACATGTTTTCCTCTCAATTTGAGCATGAAAAGTGGAAAAGTTACTAAATTTGAAGTAACTTTGTATGAATGGCAGATAAGATGCAAGTGAAACGTTGCAATAAATAAATATACAGTTTGGATTCTATAATTTTCCATTGCATTAATTTGTCTGAATATATTTAGATCAGTAATTTAGACTGGAAATTAAGGCTGTTTATGGCAACTGCTGCATGTTGATGGAAATATCGTTTCATGTGCTATATTTTAAAACCATATCATTGACTTTTTAAAACTGCTTCAAAGTTAAATGCACAAAATTACTTTAGCAAAATGTTTTGCCATGCAATTAAAACATAAAAGATGAAAAGTTAAAGGTCTTGCATATTTTATGCAAAAGATTTAATTTTTCCAAGAGCAATTTAACTGACCTGGAATTACTTTTATAGAAAGACACTGTCAGATGTAGTCAAAATATCTTAGCCAAATCTAGCTTTCTCACCATTCTCTCTTCAGTTTTTAATTCTGCATTTATTAATATATGCACTAATTTATTTTTGGCATTTTAATTTCTCAGAGCCTAATTGAATGATCCTATGGTTATAGAATAAAAGCAGAGGTCTCAGGAAACTCTGTGGGAGCTCTAATTTAATGTTTCATTCCTAGGAGAACATACTGAAATTGCAGATCTTCCTTCACAGTGCCCATGGATTGCTTCTGAATGAGAGAATCCTTTGTCAGTGTACCTGCATCTGGGTAAACTGAACTTCGCCCATCCAACTGGTTCCCATTTCATCACGAGTGATCCCAAGACCTTCACAAAATCATTACTTCTTGAAGGGGACAGTGTTTCAGTTTTACTCACATCAAGGATGGATAGCACATAAGTGAGTCAAACTTTGCCAATGTCCTGGGTGTCCAGAGCAATCAGTGGAAACAAATGATCAATTCCTACCAGGATACTCTACCTCAAAAATAGTTGTTCAGCCTCAGGAGAAGTCAGACACATTTTGCCTGCTTCTAGAGATGAGTAGTAGTAGTGAGAAGGAAGAGGCGAGGCAGATTCCTGCAGTTCTCAACGATGCAAACTAATAGGCTCCAAACGTTACCCATGGTGGTAAAGGGAGGCTGAGATTGTCTTCAAAGAGAAGAGCAAGAGTGTGGGTATTTGAGGGGAGAGAAGGAAACAGCATAGACAGTGGGGGAAAAAAGCAAATAATAAGAATAATAAAACACTCAAAATGAAAATTCAATAGTTGTAAAATCGAATGCTGTTCCTAAAGTTACAAGTAAGGCTTTGGCATGCTTAAAAATTTCATTTCACTAAGAGAGAAGGGTAAAATAAAAGAAGTAAATTTCAATAAATACAGAGAGAGCTTTTATCCTGTATTTTCTATTGTTTACTTTGAAGAGGTGCTCAGAAGAAAATGAAAACCTGAATAACTTCTTGAATACACATCTTCTCTTGAATGACGTGAATTCTTCTTGAATCTCCTCTTTCTAATTGAAAATCATGCATGGCAAAGCCCCTGGCTGACAGGCAATGCTTGGAGAAATAGCCACTGAATCTGAGTACCTCTGTTCTTGGTTGCCTCTTCTGATATGCCTTACACAGTGCAATAAAAATAAATACATAACGGGACAGGACAGCTGACTGACATGCAGATCCACAACCTGCAATTGCATGACCTGTTTATAAAGACACTGTTTGAAATTGTTATCCACTATAATGAGCACAACAATATTTATAAAGAGGTAAATAAAGAGATCACTGTAGGCAATTAACAAATATGCCATTATGAATACTTCCATCCAATTTAACAGATACATTATTCTTCATGATAAAGATCTGCTCAATTTTTTTGCAGTGATTAGTCATCTATATATTTTCCCCCTCTTCTTACACTGAAAGGCATTTAAAATTACTTGAACTTGTTTAAAAAGTGGCTTGATTACAGCAATATGGAGAACTTAGATCAGTGCTTTGAAAATGCTTAGAAATGAATCATCACATTCAAACAGATTAAAGTCTCATATTCTACCCCCTACACTTAAACACTTAAATAACAAAAATATTATAAAATTCCTTCTATAACATGCATTTGAAATGCATTTGGAGCTCTCTTAAGTCATGATATTCCAGTTGAAAAGTTTTTACAAAAGTTCAATTTTGTTTAGATCTTTCTAATCCTTCGATCTGTGTTTAGATCTTCCTTTAATTTCTGGGATGCAAGCAGCTAATACTCGCTTGTTTTTGTGTCAGTTTGTTTTGTGACTCGGTAGTTCTATTCCCTTCCTGTTGTTTATCACTGAGTCACATCCTCTCTAAGCCTTTGTTCTAATTACCAAAGCAATTTTTTCTGGTATGATAACCTGAGCTCCCCTAGTCATCCAAGCAGTTTCCTCTGCATCCACTTGGCTTAAAAGTGGTGGGTGGTACTGAGGACACAGCGCCCACACATTTAGGAGGTTTCCATTTTGGAGTTCGTCTAGTCTCTTTCTGTGAACTGAATGCCCACTAGCAGTTAGTGCACTTTAAATGTGCCTCTTGAGATTATCTTCCAGTTTAGTTTCTCCTCGATGAATCAGGTCCAGGTGTTCTATGACCACTCCGTGGTGTGAACAAGGCTTGGTCAGCAGTGATCTCCTTAAAAAACACTCATCTGGTCCAGACTGAAATGCTATTGTAGACGATCCCCGATAACACCACCGGAATTGGCTGAGGAACTGGAATTTACTACAGTTTCCTTTTCCAAAACTCTTCCTTTTGATTCTGTATACTCAGAGTCACACATGATAATTGGTTGTTGCCCTCCACTGCTATTCATTATAATGAGCCATCAAGGTTTTTTTATGGAGAAGAGAATGCAGAGATTCCCATAGGCAATTAACAAATATGCCACTTCTTACTACCCCAAATACATTGATATTATTTTTTCTCATAGAATAAATCAATTAATAGAAAATCCATTTCTAATAAGAAACAATTTTAAAATGCAAGTACTAAAAGGAGTGATCATTTAGACACTTCATATAAATGTGCTTCTCAGTTTTTGTTTTAACAGTTTCTTTTTTTGTGGTTGTTGTTTTTTGGTTATTCCATAATGGCATAGTTTTACTTGGATCTAAATGTGTTGAAAGGCATGTTAGCCAAGAGAGGGGGGAAAAAAGGAGCTATATATAGTTTTACTGTCCCTTTAGGGAATCATTGCTTGAGCTTCATTAATATGCATTTTAGCACAATCTAATTTACTCGTATGGCTGGCCCCAGGTGTTTGGAAAGGCAACGAGAGGAAAATCAGATCATACTAAAATTAGAGACAAAAAATACTGAATGCCTTCCATTTTAGGTCCTTGAAAAGCACATATTAATCATAACTGGATGAATTTATGAAAACTAATATTATCAACAGCTCCAATAGTAATTATTTTTGAAAAATGATCTTTGCCAATAAGTGTATTCTGGCCAAAGTGCAGAGAAAATATTTTGTTAAAGAACATACATATATACGTCCCCCTCCAAACACAAAATTTTTAGTGCAGTGCCCCTGTGACATCCTTCTGCTATATATTTAATCACTGAAAATCACAATGCAAACCCTCATTTCATGTGTGCTGTTTTTTGAACAGTTTCAAATGAGGCAGAACATTAGAATTTGATGGATTTGTCAGTTGCTTCTAAGGCTGCATCTCTGCTGGGTTACAAAAAGCCAAGGCCGGCAACACTGGGAAGGGAAAAGTGCAGAAGTGTAGGGAAAAAAAGGTAAAAAAACTGTCTCTGTATGATCTGATAAGGAGCTCCATTCTTTTATGATGTCAATAGGAAGCTTTGGCAAGCAAGTGTTCACAGCTGGTCTCTGAGCTGCTAACGGGATGTAGTGGTTCAATAAAGGGGTTTTATATATTAATTTCCTAAGTGTCATCTTGATTTGCAGCAGAAAACATAAGCAAAACAATGTCAAATGCATTAGCCCTGAAGGTGCCTTTGGAGCAGCACTTGGTGCTCTGCCCTTGCCTGGGTGCTCTGAACTCTTCAGCTGGGGAGGTGTTTGCCTGGGGAAGAGACTATTTCAGAATCAGTCTTTAGGGCTTGAACAGCCTGAATTACAGTGGTAGCAAGCTACTGAGGGATGCATATGTTATGAAAACACTTAGTCATCTTTAGTGAGATTCTGATCTGAAATATCTGACCTTCCTATGATTCAGGAATAGTGAGACACCAGCGGAGAGGACAGTAACCACATGGGTAGCAGCATGGGGGCCTGTATGACGTGTACTTGGAGAAGCAGTGTTGACTAACAGAACTGCTCCACCCTGCCATTCCCACCCGGGAGACAGTCTTTAGAGGAGCTCAGTTCTCCCCAGGCTCCCCACAGGGTGCTCTGAAGAGTTTTAATCCTCCTGATAGACATTTGGTAAGCGATCCTGTTATTTCAGCTTGGAGACAAATTTGCTTATTTGTTAAGAAGAGTAGTCAGCTCTGTTTCAAACAGGGTGTGATTTCAGGAGATACCACACTGAAGCATACTCATGCACATCATCAGACATTTGTCAGCTATACTGTTCATTACACCTCAGTGAAGCACTATAGACAAAAATTACTTTGATGTGATAAGCAGGGTGATATTAAACATGAATACTAGAGTGCACTATTAAGAAGGAGCTTAAAATATACTTACAGAAAGGAATAGAGTCTCCAAAGAGGGTGTCATTTAAGAGTAGTCCATCTAAAGAACATTCCCCTAAAGGAAAACATCAAAGAGAGGATAGGAAATATGTTTTAGGTTCTGATTCTGGAAAGAAATCAAAGATATATGAATTTCATTAAATCACCGAGGAGTTTAAGAAGAAGTAGATTCGAAATGTACATGAAAAATATTGCAGTAAGTGAAAAATAAAATATCCAGTGACTGGAGAAAAATAAGACAAAAGAAGATGATGAAAGAATGATAATTCAGAAGTAACATAGGGAAAGAAGTTACACTAGTAGACAGAAAAATATTCCTATGGGAAGTGGTTTTTGGTCCTATCTGACCACAAAACCAACCAAAGCCTATTCCCAGAACTAATCTGTACATAAATATGATACTTCACCCTTGGGAAACTAATTATCGAACCTTATTAAAAAAAAAAAAAGATTGTTGAATCCTTTTCCTCGCTATACTCATTGTTTCTCCCAGACTAAGCCAACGAGCACATTTACAGGAATGCAAACACTTTGTTTAATAGTTTAACTACCTGTTAGCAAAAGTATATGCTTTTGCAATATGTTAATAAATCACCCTTCTCCAAGTGTCTCAGTAACATTGCTGCATTAGTAGGAATGATCACAGATCTTAATGAGAAGATTTGTTCTGCCCTAGCACTTCAGCATTCACGTACAGTGACTGCAACCCACGGCCATGGGTGCAGGACAAGCAGCAACTTGTGAAGTTAAAAACCCATCAGTGAAAAGGAAAACAGCATCCTGATACATTGATGCGCCATGGTCAGAGACCAAACTCTTGGCAAAAGGAACTGAACAAAGCCAGAGCCTTACTAAGTAACCTTGCACCCACTGCCAGCAAACCCACAGTGAAACCCTTCCCCTTGGCCTGCTGCTGTCATCTCTCTCTGGCTGGGCTGCAGCTTGTGGCTGAGGGAGCAGCAAGGAACAGGAAGGAGAAGGAATGTGGGGGTGAAGAGACAGGCTTGAGCCTAGAAATAGTGGCTGGGATGTAATGTGATGGTGTTAGTGCTTTAATCCCAGGGAGAAATAAAATACCCGAGCAATGTTAATTATGCCTATTCCATGTGACTTTTTTTATGAATAAAATCACAGAAGAGCAAGGGTATCATCCAAATGATATTCTGTGTTTCTTCATTACAGTTAGCTGTATGGTGCCACTGATATATGTGTTCTTGTACATGTCCTGGTTCTGGCCAAGTACAGAGTAATTTTTTGCAATAGCTGTGAGGGGGCAGATTCTGGAGCAGTGTGAACATGGCCAAGACCCAAATGTAATTTGATACCATCTCACCTCATGCCAAGGGTGGTGGAATGGGATATTCTGGTTTTCAAAAAGAATGATGTGGGTTTTCTGGGGGAACGAAACCACGGTGGGCAGAAGGAAGCCATCTGCAATTGTTTCATTGTCCTGGGCTGGGTGAGCATTTTGCATGTAAATCACCCTCTCTTTGTACATGTTTGTTATTAGTATTGTTGCAGTTACTGTTTGTTTTCTTATCTCATTGCTGTTTCCAGTAAATTGTTCTTACCTCAACTTTGGATCTTTGCCTTTTGTGCTTTCAATATAAGTGGGAAGGGGGACTGAGTGGCAGCATGGTTTCAGTGGGAGCTCTAAATGGTGGAATACCATTGCTAAACCACAACAGTATAAAAAATTAGATGCACTAATAAGATCCACTTTTACCCAAGAGTGCATCAACAGCTAATGGCTCAGGGAGTTGTGTAGATAAAAACCTGAATGTATTGGACCATGAATTTATGCTTACACTATCCTTTGATGACTGTTTAAGTGTATGTAATCCTGACACTGTAGTTTTATCTAAGGATGCACCATAATGTGTGCACTTAAAAATGGGGATATTCAAGGAGGTCATGATATGAACAGTAGACAGTTATGGTTTCTGTTTGTTCAGACAGCTGAACTCAGGAGGAATCTAAAAGAGGAGCTGGCTCTGAAGCACTCAGGGTAAATGCTGAAGAAGTGGAGTGGGAATAAAAAGCAGAACAGATAGGCTATGAATGCTATGTCTTACTCAGGTATGGAAAGAGCTTTTGCCTTAATCATACCATGTTTAAACCTGAGTTCTACACATGTACTGCTTGGGTAAGGAAATGTGCCTTTTCACCCAGCCTAACCATCCATTCTTTGATTAAAGGCTACTATTGTCTTGTCACCACAGATATGGATAACAGATCCTACTTACTTAGCAATCAGTCTTTGAGATACCCAAATTTCTGATCATGACCTCCACCTCTTTCACAACCTTCCTTATAAGTTCTGGATTTTAACCTTTACATCATTCTCATTGTTGCTGTGTTTTCTCTGTTTGGTTCACATTATTCAGAGAGTGTGATGCCAATAACTCAACACTACACAGGGCAGCTCCTTTAAGGGCTCCCCAGCACTGAATCTTGGAGACAAAACCCAGAGGCTTTGCAGGAGATATCACTGTTTAAATAGTTAATTGACATGGTCATACCTGACGTTTGGAAGCACTTACCCAGGACACTATGATTTCTACCCATTCCTCAGTTTGAAGGTGTTGGATCCACGCTGTCCCTGTACTAAGAGAATGCTCTGTTTTTCAGCTGATTTAGCTAGATCTGCGTTTAGCTGTAGTTGAATCACTCTGCAGCTGGAAAAAAAAGATCTACTTGGACAGAGTGAAAAAGCACCACAGGATGGAAAAATGCAATCAGATGGTTATGGCATTGGAATGGGAATGGCCTCTGGGAATGGCTTCTGATGTTGATATTTATTTTTGTAGTTCACAGTCCTCATGCTTTTGTATTATCATTGTCAATCTAGTCTAGGAAGTTATAACACAGGGCAAACTTAAGAGGACAAAACATGTCGCAAGGGTTTACTCTATTCTGTCCTGGAGAGACAGGACTGATGCATTCAGGTTCCATTTGCACAATTATTCTGACTCCACATCATTGGGGTGGGCATACCTCTGCTTCATGGGAGCTGCAATAGGTATGATTCATCTAGAAAAATAAAATTCAAGCATAAAAAGCCCATGCATAGATACTTATAGGATAAAGACCAGACTCTTAGTCATAATGAATTCCCTAGGATCACATAACTGGAACTACCTTTCTTCAGAGGAATAGCCTTGGAATAAGATATCACTGAATAAAAATTTCCATTTTAGGCAATGGAAAATTCTGTCACAAATGTTGTGCATGTATATATTGGCAGGGACGCATGTGTGTCTAAAAGAGAGATCTGAATTATAACCTGACTTAAAATGTTAAAAGTAGTAGGACCCTGCTTAGCAGAGGTGACATAAAGAGACCTCCTTTGTCTCCCAGTAATGCACACTATTGTTTAATGGCAGACTGCTCTATTTTGATCACCAGTACATCATCATCCTGCATTACAGTGCTTCATATCTCATTCTCCTTTCACTCCTCAGACATAACACCATATCATTCTGCCTTTTAGGCCAGTCATGATGTTTTTGCTCATCATCCTTATGTACTCAGCTAAGACGATTTATTCATGGTGAGAGGAGGAATTACATGTTCATTGTGGATATGGAGTGTGACTTGCCAACACAGTGCCCTTGTAAAAACCTGTTACTGATCTCTGTAATGTAACAAATAAAACACAATGGATTTGACAGCAGGATAAACAGAAGTATTTTCATCTCCTTTTCAGCTTGTGAGTTTGAGGATGATCACTTTTTCTTTAAAATCTGCAATTTCTCTTAATATTTTGGCCATTGGTATTGCTTGATGAAAGTGAGGTCAGCCAGACACAAGAAAGGACAAGTCATAAGTGAAAAAAAGGGCAATGTTTACAAATGAATTTAACCATCATTAAAGTGACTTAATTATGTAAGATAATTTTGGAACCAAATCAGTTTTCATGAACTTGGGTGACCCGGCCACGGTGGGTCTTCTGTCATCAAGTTCCTACTATGTTTGCTAGGATTTCTTACACACAGAGACTGTCAGGCTCCACTACTGTGTGTCTATGCAGCAGATAGGGAGGGATGGTCTGTGAGGGCTGCAGCAAGTAGAAAGTGCTGTCTCCAATGTTGAGGAAACAAAAACCTTGGAAGTAAAAGTGAGTTAGTAGGCATAAAAGTTCCTTTATATAACTAGGCATTAAAGTTCCTTTATATAACTGAGTGCTGTAAGTTTCCCCAGGTAAGAAGAGAATCCAGGTTCAATTCTCCTGGCATGACTGGGAACTGCAACTCCCTATTTCCACGTTTGTGGTGCTGCTCTCAGCCTTAGCAGCCTGGCCCGAGACAAATCAGCACCATTTCTGATATGTATACATAGTGGTGGGATATGTGAAAGGGAAGTGCACAAACAAGAAATATTATTTTTTAACTGGACTTCCACTGCCTGAATGAGCTGAGAATCCACTAGGATGCCTCTAATCCATGTGAAACATCAGTAAAAAGCCAAGGGAAAATGCTCTCCCACAACTGGTATGGAGTGGTTTGCCACCAGAGGGAGTCATGGGAATACAGTAAAAGGGGTTGTTTGGCAGAGGAAAGGTCATTAGATATTTCAGCCATAAGGCTCAATGATCAAAGTTTTCTCTGGCCACAGCTAGTTTTCTACCAATTCAACATGCAATGAAAATCAGCCTGAAAGCTTGGCTTTTGGCTAAACGTGCAAATTTCCTTGCTAAAAATGCTACCTTGATGTTTCATACTCCATCTTTGTAATTTGTGCAAAGTATCCGCTTGCTCAATAAAACAAAATTGCTAACTAAACCACTCCAATTTTATGCTTGAAAATACAACTCCAGGACTGAAAATCAAGATGTGCTTTAAATACCATGTACACTTTCACTAGTATAATTAGTATAAAAATTGTGGTAATCTGAAATTTTTCTGGCAACAGCTTTCCTGGTGATAAAGCAGATTACATCTGATTGCTGAAATGGTTCTGCATTGCTGAAAGCAGACTGAGCTACAGAGCATCATGCAACAAACACTTGGCTCTGGAGATGAGTAGAGGATGGAAGAAATACATCATTGTTGTGTAGAATTATTCTTTTGACTAAATCCAATGTTTAAAGAGGTAAGGAATCTATTCAAATAATACTGAAGTCTTTTACACTGCCAGTATGGTTTACAACAGGCAACAGAAGCTGATACGATCTGATGCTTAGCAGAAGAAAAGAAAGTCCTTTAAAGAAGTTTGTCCATTTAGTTCCTTCTTTGGTCTTATGTGCTACACTTTAATTCCTGGTATTTTTGATACGTGCTTTAACTTGGAAATGTGTGTACACCCCTCCCTGAAGTAACAAAACTAATAAAATTTTAGGAAACTATTCATCACTCATTAAAACCCAGGTTCCCATCGCTGCACAGGGTTAAGCACTGTGTACCAGAAATTGAAGAAACAGCAGACTGAAAAAGAACTTAAATTAAAGAGAACTCAAATAAAAGGAAACCAGCAATTTCAAGCCCAGAGGGTGCCCACAGATCCCCCACAGTTCTTTGTGGCAGGTGTAGGGTGGAATTAGGTTATCTTAGATATACATAACAAATATGATACGTATAAATACCTCTGCTTTTCCCAGCTTGCTGCCTATTCCCCCTTCTACTCACTGCTCCTCCTCTGTAGCACTTACACAATTTTTCTGCAGCTCTCTGCCAAACCAAAGTTAATTTTAAGGCTAGAGTATGTCACAGAAGAGGTGCTGCTGAGTCTTTAAGTATTCCTCTTTTTCACCGTGGGTGAATTCTTTATAAGCTTAAGATTTCCTGCCTTTTGGGAATTCTGACATTTTCATTCTACAGGCCAAACATCTTACAATCTTTGCAATTTCCATCATCCTTTTCCTTTAAACTTACAAGAAATTTGAGGTCTAGAACTTGTAAAGACTAAAATAAAGCATGAGCATCTTGCTTTCTATCTTCCCTTTCATACCTAGCAAAATGGAGCTGTTCTGGTAGCAATCGAGTAACTCCTCAAATTACGGCACATACAGAATGCTGCCTGTTCATAAACACAGACATAGCAATTAAGGAAAAATTATTTTTAAGATTTTTATTTTTACAACTTTCATACTTGCAGGAAAGTTTAAAAAATAATTAAAGATAAGAATAAAAATTAAAATGGAATTTATAATTTGGCTTAACTAAGTTATTGTTAATATTTGAGACTATTGATACCATCGTCATTAATTTTTCTGGGGAGGGAACATAGAATTACTTGTAAGGATCCATGGAGGGAATTTCATCACAGTTTGCAGGAGTAGTAGTGAATCTAGTTTGCTGTTGATCTTATAATTCAAGCAAATTTTGTAGGTGTTGCTTTTCTTGCATTTTGTACTGGAGAATAGCAGAATCTGCAAAGATTCATGATCCTCCAGTACATTCTTCTCTATCCTATAGCTTTTTGTGCTTTGCTCCAACAAACTGTCATGGGACGTATCTATACATCACAGTTCCTCTGCTTAGTGTTTTTGTGGGCTTTTATAGGACATATGTAATGAAGCTGCAGTGTTGTGCCTTCCAGAGCTCTAGAAGATAGATACACTTGTGGAGGGAAGGACAATAACTTGACTTTTTTTTTTTGAACAGTTAAAATTAATTCAACACAATCAACAGTGCTTATGTAGCTCCATAAAACAATGTTAAATACAGTTATTGTCCTTACCTGCACCTTTGAAAATGAAGTATGTTCATACCATTTTAAATTGTCCACATACAAAACTGTGTCGTGTTTCAATTTTACAGGTTCAAAACACATGTTGAAAGTTGCAGCTGAGCAGGTATTTAGAGGATTATTTTACTTTAAAATTGATCAGAAATATTTTTAGTTAAACAACCTCTGACTATTGTTTTATTAATTTTTAAGTGTTAGTAAAACATTTCAACATTTTAACAGATAATTTATTTAAATTAAGTTTAAGTATAAGTGAAGGAAAATGACTCATCTTTATGAAATAAAATTCTTAGTTCAACTACAATTTTGAATCACTGTAAACTTTAATGCCAGGGTATCTATTTTAATATGATATTTTTCATATCAATATTTTCTAATGTCTTTATACAAAATAGTAAGTGTTCCAATATTAAAAAATCATACTACTTCAGAATAAATACAATCTGGTTTTACATTTTTATCCCTCTTTGGAGTGAAACACTGTGAAATATTACATTTTCCACTGAACTACACATTCTGTTTTCTAAGAGGTTCTATTTTATTTGCTTGAAAAATGCCACCAGTTCAAATCTGATAATGTTCCATATCACGACCAAGAAGTTCATAATGACATGCTTGGTGCCTTCTAAGCTTGCAGATAGTGAGTCAGATTCTGTAAAATGCTTCATTTTGTAAGGACTTCTTAATAACATGACTAGGAGAAATCCTTTAGTAATATTTTAGGCAATAGAAGAATCTCAGAAATTAAAGTGTTGCTCCCAAAGCTAGTTATTTTCCCAAGTCAAATAAGAAATACACAGATTAGGGTTTTTTTGTGTGTTTCCTCTAATTCAGTAAGACAAATAATGTGGAAGACAGGCCATTTTCAGATCTGATTGAAAAAAACAGATATCAGGGAATACACAGCTCTTTCAAGAAAAGAAGAATATTAAGTAGCCTTTGAGAAGCACTGCAATGTGACATTTTTACAAGGAACTCATTTGGAAAAAAGTAAAGAGTAGATACTCAGAAGAGACTCGGAAGAGTGCAGCTATTATGTGTTCCTATCGTCTGGAAAAGGTAGTGACTTGTTATTCTTATCCACAAGAAAGTATTCCTCAGCAGAACCAAACCCCAGCAAAATAGATATTGTCTGCTGGGCCTGTCTTCTTAATTCTCCCCTTTTATTTGCAGTAGCATTTATCATTCTTAAGGCCTTGCTTCTAATCTCCTTGGAAAATTAACCAAGATGTTAACAGCTGAGAAAATATATGAATGCTTACAGAAGGAGATAGGAATACAGTCACAGATCCATGCATGCACAGCTCTTGGATACGAAAGAGCAGTTCCTGCAGGCAAGGAGGCGAATACCAGTATGTTGAACATTTTTTGCAAGAAAAGCCTCTGCTGTACTTCAGAAGCATTTCTATCCAAAAGACTACCTGAAAAAAAAATCTCCATAAAGATTCTTTTAAGGCATTCGCTGTTGGTGTTTCCTACAGGAGCTGGATTTTGTGCAGCTCTGAACATCCAAAGGAACCACTCCCAATTCTAGCAGGTCTGTTGGGGCATGCAGACACCCATAGAATGCTGGTGACTTCCTCAAGACTCTAAGCTGCGGCATTGAAATGCTGCTGTTACCCCCAAGAAAAGCTCACCTGGATCCCACATCCTGTGAGAAGCAGCTAATAGAAGAGCAGGCTGGACCTCCTCAGGCATCCCTGTGTAATTCCTGGTCTGGCGAGGGAGTGGGAAATGGGCTTGCATACCTGGTACAATTCATGTCTCTCGCAAGCACCACCTGCTGTAATACCTTCCCTTATTCTGACTGAAGTCACATGGACATATAATACATATATGGCAGCTGCATAGGATACTCCAAAATAGTGTGCCTATTTTCACCACTGTTGAAAGGCAGACCAGCTTATTTGGATTCATTGCTGCTGTGTGAAATCATGCATTTGATTCTTGTTCAGGGTGCTCGAAGGAGAAATCATACTGCAAATGGGACAGAACTGCGAAAGAATTAGGTTCATTTTGTGTAGTTATTTCCTGAATGTAGATAAATGCAGATCACCTCATGCTCTTTATAAATTACCTTATTCAGTTGCTATGTAATCACCTTGTGGAAAGCCTGAAGTGAGTCTATATAGTCTCAGCTGTTTTAATTTGCCTTGCATCTGTTTACTTGCAAAAATTACAGGACAGAGTTTTACAAACCTAAATCTATTCTTGGTGGCTTAAGGAAGTAAAAGGACCATGTGTCTATTTGCCAAATTGAAGTGGCAACATCTTCTCTCTGCACAACTTGAAGGCTTTATATGAGGGAAATTGCTATCCCTACTCAGAATGAAAATCCTTTTCTGGTTAGGTACCACCAGTTTTACCAAGGGCTACATTTCTTCCCTTTGTTTGTTTGTTTTGTGTCCTCTCTGCTGTGCATTGTCTGAGCAATGAGCCATGAAACTGCATTTGTTTACAAAATGAAATTCAAGTGATTTGGTCCCAGTGCAGCAGAAATTCAGAAATTTGCCTTTACCTGTGAAAGAAGCTTTGTCCCAAGAGTTACGAGGTTGTACTGGGTTTGCATGGCCAGGTATTGGTAGTAGGGGCTACAGAGGTGGCTCTGTGAGAAGCTGCCATGTCTGGCAAAGCTAAAGGCAGCTGTGTCCAAGAAAGGCCTGCCACTGGCCAAGTCTGAGCCCATCAGTGACAGTGGTAGCGTCTCCAGGACATGGTGTTTAAAAAGGGAGGGGAAAAAACCCTGTAAAATTCCAGATGGAGAGAAGAGTGAGAAAATGTGAGAGGAACTGCTCTGCAGCCACCCAGGTCAGTGAATAAGAAGGAAGAGGAGGTGCTCCAGGCACCAGAGCAGAGATTCCCCTTCAGCCCCTGGTGCAGACCCTGGTGAGGCAGCTGTGCCCCTGCAGCCCATGGAGATCCATGATGGAGCAGAGATCCACCTGCAGGATGTGGAGGACCCCATGCTGGAGCAGGTGGATGCCTGAAGAAGGCTGTGACCCTGTGGGAAGTTCATGCTCCTGGCACGACCTGTGGACCTGTGGAGAGAGGAACCCACACTGGAGCAGATTTTCTGGCCTTGTGACCCTGAAGGGGACCAACGCTGAAGCACTCAGTGAAGAACTGCAGCCTGAGGGAAGAATCACATTGTAAAAGCTCAAGAGGACTGTCTCCTGTGGGAGGGATGTGGCGGGAGGGTGGAGAGATGGAGCGGGGGAAGAGTGTGAGGAGCTCTCTCTCTGAGGAGGAAGGAGCAGCAGAGACAACATGGGATGAACTGACCGGAGTCCCCATTCCATGTCCCCCTGTGCCACTAGGGGTGAGGTGGGAGTAAAGTTAAGCACAGGAAGAAGGGAGGGGTGAGGGAAAGGTGGTTTTAAGATTCAGTTTTATTTCTCATTATTTTACACTGTTTTGATTAATAAATTAAAATAATTTCCCCAAGCCAAGCCTGTTTTGCCTGTAACAGTAACTGGTCAGTGATCTCTCCCTGTCCTTATCCCAACCCATAAGCCTTTCCTTCTGCTTTCTCTCCCCTGTCCAGCTGAGGAGGGGAGCAATAGAGAACCTTCGGTGGGCACCTGGTGTCCAGCCAGGGTCAACCCATCACTAAAGGGATATAAAAATAAACGGAAAAATAAGAGCAAGTGCCAAATATCTGGAGTTCCAGTGCAGTCTACAGTATAGATTCGTAAGGCTTTATTTGTTTCAAAAAACAAACAAGCAAACAAAAAATAAAGAGAAAATAGTGGTGCACTTCTAAGTGCAAAGAACAAAACCCTTTCCATAGATAGTGTCATATAGCAAGAGCTGGAAATCCAGAAAGAGCTTGTTGACCACATTAGGAATAAAGAATATGACAGAACCCCAATTAACAACATCTGGGAGTTGAATTGATAAACATTTTCTTGAGGTGAACACACCAACACATCAGAAGGCTCCCAGCTTCGGCATAACACAGGCTAATAAGCTGCAGCCAATTAATTGTCTAAGAAGCCAACTGGAAGAGTCATTAAATACCAGGATTTGAAAACAAATCTCCCAGTGAATTTGCAGAACAAGTCTTTTCTTTTCAGTCCAGCAACTTCCCCCTTTGTAGGGGAAGCTCCCTTTGTAGAGGAAGCTCCCTTTGTAGGGGCTTCTCTGAGTTCCCTAAGAAGCTTTCTGCCTTTTAACACTCTTGAGGTTGACATTGTTTCTGTACCCTCCTCCTTTCAAGCATTGTGCTAATTCCCTCCTACCTGCCCCATCCTGCAAACCCAATGGTTCTTCCAACTGAGCAAGTACAGCTGCATTCGAGGAAAGGGCAGTTTCTTTCCATCTTTCCCTCCCTTCCTCTGGTTCCACCTCACCAGCTATGATATTTTCCCCTCTGTCACACAGCTGCTGGATTATTTTATATAAAATATACACTGTACTATACCATTTACTATGAACACAGTTCAAACTTCACAAAGGGCAGAAAATGGGATAGGGGAGCTCTATGCATAGTTGTGAACAGCCAAGTATCCTGCTGTTATGGAGGAAGGGAGCATGGAAGCAGTTAAAACAAAGTGGTATTTGAAGGAAAAACTTATTCTCTTTTCCTCTTGCAGAGTTCCTCATTGCTCTGCCACATTCCTTAGCTGGATGCACGAAATATTTTAGCCTGAGGGAGACAAAACAAAGTGGAGAAAAATTATGAAGACATCCTGCTGATGGAATATAAAGGTTAAGACTGAAATAGCTTTCTCATACAAATACATAATCCTTTTAATTTCCTGAGAAAATTTTGATTTTTCGATTGTGTGTGTTTCAGGGCAAGCCAAACAAGTTTGCTCTTTGATCTACAAAGACAGACTACACCATGAGTAAGCTTCTCATGCCCTCTCAGATATTCACCAAATGTTGTGCTCTTTGCGGATCACCGCATGCAGTAGTTGTGGCAATCTGATGTATATTGCTAACTCCCACACAGAATGCTTCTGCACTGGTTTGCTTGGAGAGTAGATGGGTGTTTGGGATTACATCCCCCCTGCTGAAAAATTTTTTCAGGAATGGAACAACTTGGTGAATGGCAGAATTGTGTCTTGGCATAAGGTTAGTTGCAAGCCTAATCTTCCTACACATTTTGCAAATGAAGAGAGGTACAAGGCTATATTTGCAAAGTCAGATGTCAAAAAACAGGACCCCTGAGTAAAAATTTTACAAATGACCCAGTTTTTACAGTCACCAGGAACCTACACCTCTGATTGCCTCTGGTGTATCATCCAGTAAATAATCCATGGGAAAAGCCCTTGTCCAGTGCCTTAATTAGACCACTTGCATTTAGGTGAGTTTTGGCAGGAGTTCAGCTTGAATAATTCTTTTGCAAAGTTCTAAGCTTGCCAAGGTGACATTTAGTTAGCAACATTTAATGAGCTCTAATATGGCTTAAAATCTCAGAGAAGTTTCACCCTTCTTTTGTTGTAAGCTGCCCTGGGTAGAGTGGATCAGAGGGTAAGATGTTAGCATGGTTAGTGTGAGACCCAGGAGAACTAAGCTCAATTTTCAGCTCCACCATAATCTTCCCATATGACAGCTCATCATTTCTGCTTCAGATCATCCTTTTTATTACTTTTGAAACAAAGCTGAAAAACTTTCTAGTTTTCTTTTCAGACCATGAGTTGTTCTGCTCAGTCTGGGAGTCACTAAATGGAACTAAATGGCCCGAAAATATGGGAGGTTAGAATGGAAAGGTTTTACCTATCTGCAAAACAGGAATGACACTATTTCTTTACTCACAGTTGTAAAGTTTACTGAGATATCAGTAGTTTGGCCATTTAATTACAATAGCTAAAAATAGCATTTTGTTAAAAATCTGATACAAGAACAACAACAAAATCTTTTAAAATTAAAATATTTAGTATTTGCTATGGAAGACGGGAAGTGTTCAATTTTTCCAATTTTCAGAAATGCTGTGTCAATGGCAATAGAATTCATAAGACACCTGAGTACATGGCTATGTAAAAACACAAACAAATAGTGAATAATTGCAGAAGCTTGGTCAAAATTTTATTGTAAGAAAACTCTTATTTTTAATATATGTGTGGACTTAATATGAATTTACAATTATAATCAGGCAACTAATAAACAGCCGCTGGAGCTGCAAAAAGTCCAAAGAATTTGTGATCTTAGTGAATCAATGACAAATCATCTATTGTCTCAAATTTCATTCACAACATGAATGGAAGTGTAGCAGACATGGAAAATGCATTAGGTTTTCATTTACTTTTAGCAGTGACCATAAAAATGGACTGAGAGTTTGAGGTTACAGTTTCTGAAGGTTATTTTCATAAGGGTATAAAATGTTTCAAAGCTTTTAACACAAACATTCCCAGGGTTAGTAGGTCAGATAAACCTGAGAATCAATTTCACACTTTATTTTCTCTTACATGAGAAAAGTGATGACCATGGTTTTAAAAAATGTATTAGAAGTTAAAAATATGTTTAAAATATGATTACTTAAAAAAGAAAACATGAGAATTTATCTTACTAAGGCCTGAGAAAGGACAACAAAACTAAGTTTATTATGATGAAATTCACAATGAGTGATTGGAGATCTCATACTAACATTGTTCTTGGAAGAATACTTAACATGATGGTGCTTGTCTCTTACCAGTTGGAGAGAAATGTATTCCTTAGTTTTGAGATAAGAGAAAAGAAAGTATTTTCCTAGAGCAAATCTGTAATCACTGCCTCTTTGCCTTGTTGAGGAGCAGATGAAGGTGCACAAGTCAGCTTCCCTCCCCTTCCCCACTCCCTTGGCCATTTCAGTTGCTCAAAATGCTGTTTGAAGAGTTTTCAATCATGCAAAATCTGTGGCACTCCTTTCTACACGTAATTGAAAGAGACTGACTTAGCAGAGCACCTTCCAGAAAGGATTAGACCTATTCAAGGATGAGCCCCCAACTTTATAGCTGATGCCAGATATTTTACGTGATGAAACTCTGATATTTTTGGAATAAGGATTTGTAGAAATAAAACTATGTCCGTCCATCCATCCATCCATCCATCCATCCATCCATCCATCCATCCATTTTCTAGTTTAACAATAAGGCTGACATTTCATATGGAAAAATTGTGGATCACAAATGAATCTTACAGATGACATGTTTGATTAGCAAAATGGAGGTCTAAAGGCATTGTGAGACACATTCTTTTGTTGTTCACATAGTTTTAATTACTTGATATGAATCTAAGGATTTGCATGTGAGTGTAGTATAAGCAAAAAATCTGTAGCAAGTTTTAACTGGTTGCAGTTTGGGAATCAATTTGTGAATTAATCTGCAGTTTTTACCTGTCCAATTACACTTAATGGAAGAGCATTAATAATAATAAATTATAACAGAAACCAAATTCTGGGACTAGTTTGACTCTTCCATAATTTGAGCATGACTGAAGTTTGCTGTCTTACCTTGCATCATCAAAAACTCTTCCATGAACCATCTCAGAGGAAAATTGAGGTAAAGTTCTTCATTAACACCTCTTTTACCTTATGGAGGATTGAATGAAAACCTATTCCATTTTGGTTTTTTGGGCTTAGGTTACTTCTGAGAAGACTCTGCACTCCATATGCACCTGCACGGCTCTCCTTCTGATCCACCTCTCACAAGTATTTCTCATTGAGGAGGAGAAATGAGTATTTTGAAATTATGTTCCAGTATTTCTGGTTGTGTCCTAGGAACCAATCAACAATGATCTGGAACAATCAGGAAAACCAAACTGAAAAAAACCATGCAACATGATTTGGTCACACAAATTTGTCTCAAACATGAGGTACTTACTTGAAGCTGGAGAAAATTGCTAGAATGAGTTTCACAGGTGTAACTCTGCCCAGAAAATAGGTTAACAGTTATATATAATCATGTAGAGAAGAGATACACAAAAAATTGCCTCAAAATAACAGGGTTACCTTGCTTTTTTCGATATTCTGTTGAAGTTAACAGACAGTAGTTAAAACATTCTGCAGATACAACAAGATCCACTCCTAACGGTCAAGTTCTACAGACTTTAATTTGGACCATACCCACAGACTTTTTTTTAACCAACTGTATGGAATTTTGAATGATTTATCATGGTCCATTACATTCCTAAAGTTTTCAGAATCACTTCGGTTGGCTGTATTATCACTTGTTTCTCTTGGTCCCTATTTACACAGTCTTACAGGTTTGATAGCCCTTATCAATGACAAAAACCATCCCCACTGACACTGAAAACGGGACAGTCTTTATGAAATAACATGTTCTCATTAATGTTTGCTCCAGAACAGTATCCACACGCTGTCCTTAGTCAGGAATGAATTCCATTCAGAGTGAAAGGATGAAACATAATATGGTGCAAAGACAAACAGTAAAATTCATCTTATCTTTGGCAAAATTGTGATTTTACTTACAGCTTTCATCACAATATACTTACAATTGAACTTCAACTTACCAACTTATCTTCACGCTTTTCCAGAGTTCCACCAAGCACAGGTATTATGACCCTACACAGTTATTTCTACAGCAGGTAGCAGTACAAGGTGTAAGACAAATTAATGCAATAGATGCAACTTTTTCTTGAAAAACTATATAAAGAGATGCACAAATCCATCTCTTTTTAAGCAAACACTCATACATGTGCTTTAATTTCAGCTTGAGTTTGCATCCTGTTGAGTCCAACAGAATTTATCACATTGATGCTTTCCTGGGCAGGAACTGACAAGAAGTGTGTGAGGGAAGATGTAAGCCAAGCTACAGGAATATGCTGCTATCAGAATTTTAGCTAAATTTTCATAACAAATATTATCAAGCAAATAAAACAAGTATACACCTGTAATACTTATTCTACATAATCAATGTTAGGCATAATTTCTTCTTTTCCAGCTTAAATGCAAATAAATTAATATCGTTAATAGCAGCAGTAATGCATGCACACAGAGCTTTTAAAAAGAGTTTCAGGAACGTGAACTAAAGACATATGCCCTTTGAAAATATAATGAAATATGCCCTTTACCCTTTTTTATATATTTTATAACTTCATACTGTCATGTAATGTGGAGGTTGGTAAATTGTTGGCATTAACATCTTGACAAAGTACTTTTCTGTAGAAAGTTAATTTACTTTGAAAATGAAAAAAGAGAACAGGATTTTCCTGATATTTTGCCAGCTGTATTCTACCCGATGATACAGGAGTTTTTTATCTGAAAATTTCAGTGAACATTAAGTGAAAAATACAGGGAGTACTAATATATACTTGTTTTGTCACTGTAGTTGCAATTTCTGCAGATCGTGCTAGTACTTTTTCTATGATCTCTAAGGTAGCTTGACTTTCAACAACCTAGGCAATTTTACAGATCTTAAGTATCACTTCATAGAAGTCTTATTGAGTGAAATGAAGGTTGGTCCCTCCCCTTAAAATTTAAGAGAAATTAATGGTTAAAATCAACATATTTAAAAATGGTTACTTTCTTTCAGCACTGGGCAGATAGTAAGCAGGGAAGGAAATAGATGGGATCTGGTGTCTGGGACCTCCAAGTATGTGAGACCACGCTTTCCACTCTAAACGTGAGAGAAAACATATGGACAGAGGACTGGAAATGTGGAGAGAGGCTCAAGGAACAAACCAGCCCTCATGTATCTGCACTGAGCAACCAGAATATGACACACTCAGAATTAGTGTCTTTTTCTGAAAATGTTGACTCATTTTCAACCATGTGTGTTTTCCTTCTCTATACAGAGCATACTGTAAGATGATTCTATTTCTTGAAAAACAGATACCAGTAACTTAATTTATTCTTCTTAGATTTCACATCTTATACTGTGTTTGTAAAAGTTGTGCCCAGTTCTCCATGCTGTTTTTGCTACTGCTGTAGATACTCTAAAAATAACATATGAGAGGGTGATATTCATTTTACATTACCTTGTCATTGGTTGAAATCACATTAATCATGTATTTCCATGCTCAAATAAATGTATGTACCTCCATAGGAGCACTGTTATAATTTAATACCAACATGCTTTTAATAGAAGCCTCAGTTTTAATGAAAGAAATATAAGACACCACTTGCATGTGAGACTGATGTGAATTTTTGGAAAATATTAGCTTCTATTATTTTTCTCAAATGAGGATGACAGAATAAAGAATAATATGAATCTGAATTAGTCTAGAGAAAGACAAAAAGGTCTGCTGTGGATGAAAGCGCTAATGAGAGTTACAAATCTTGACCACTAAGAGCATTGTCTGCATTTTCTATATTCTTCTTTACTGGGAACTATCCATTTTAGGAGAAACTGAAGTTGGGAGATGCTCTGTGCTATTGACAGGGTTCCTACGCAACCTGAATAAAATACAGCTTTTGCCCCACAGTGGTGGCCCACAGAGGATAGTGACACAACCACTGCCTGCCATCAGTGGGAGAACTGATGCCCCACAAAGGAGACTGGCTGGCATGGGGATGCAATTTGCATATAAGCACTGATCCCATGGGTAAATTGCCATTATGTAAAATAAATCTTAACAAGGTCCTCCCTTGTGTCATTCTCCTACACGGCACAATGTGTATGAATAAAATCTATTTAACAAAGGGACCTGTCTGTAGCCCATCTCTTTGCTATGTTGCCATAAGCTTCTAATTTAATTGAGGATTCCTAAGTTAATGGCATTTTTTCATTTAAGAAAAAGGTGGTCCTTTGCTGTCTTGAAAATGTCTCACACTAAATTCCTTTCTCTTCAGTTAAGAGATACTTTTTGACATCTTTAAGTCACTGATGTAATAATTTCTGACAGCATCAGCGTGCTTTAGCCATGGCATCCTGGAATGCTACTACTTCTAAAAACATAAGAGAAAATGCCCATAATTTTTTTTGATACATTGGAAGCAAATAAGCATATTTATTTATTTTAAAGGCATTTTAAAAGAGTTTAGGAAATTATGGTTGTATTTCAGGAACTTTTATTGTGAGAAAGACAGCTGTTATTTCACAGAATCATGGAACTGTAGAACTCTTTAGGTTGGAAAAGACCTTTAAGATCCTTGAGTCCAACTGCTAACCCAGCACTGACAAGTTCACTATTAAACCCTGTCCCCAAGTGCCCCATCCACATGACTTTTAAATACCTCCAGGAATGGTGACTCAACCACTTCCCTAGGCAGCATGTTCCAATGCTTGACAACCCTTTCAGTGAATAAATTGTTCCTAATATCCAATCTAAACATCTCCTGGTGCAATTTGAGGCCATTTCCTATCATCCTGTTGCTTCTTACTTGGGAGAAAGGACTGATCCCCACCTGGCTACAACCTCCTTTCAGGTAGTTGTAGAGATCGCTCTTCAGTCTCCTTTTTTCCAGGCTAAACAACTCCAGCTCCCTCAGCTGCTCCTCATAAGACCTCGCACTCCAGACAATTCAACAGTTTTGTTGCCCTTCTCTGGCACCTCAATGTCTTTCCTGTAGCGAGGGGCTCAGAACTGGACACAGGATTTGAGGTTCAGCCTCTCAGCAGTGCCAAGTACAGCGGGATGATCACTGCCCTGGTCCTGTTGGCCACACTGTTGATGATACAAGGCAGGATTGGGCACACTTAGGGCTCACATTCAACTGTCTGTCAACCAGCACCCCCAGGTCCTTTTCCACTAGTCAGCTTTCCAGCCACTCTTCCTAAGCCTGTAGCACTGCATGGAGTTGTGACCCAAGTGCAGAACTTGGCATTTCTCCTTATTGAACCTCATACAACCGGTCTTGATGCATTGATTCAGCCCTCCAGATCCCTCTGCAGAGCCTTCCTACCCCCCCAGCAGATAAACACTCCTGCCCAACTTGGTGTTGCCTGCAAACTGATTGAGAGTGCACTCGATCCCCTCATCCAGATCATTGGTAAAGACATTAAACAGGCCTGGCCCCAATACTTGGGGAACCCCACTAGTGATCAGCTTCCAGCTCCACTCTCTGGGCCTGGCTGTCCAGTCAGTTTTTTACCCAGTGAAGAGTGCACCTGTCCAAGCCATGGGCAGCTATGCCAGGATAATGCTGTGGGATACAGTGTCAAAGGCTTTGCTAAAGTCCAGGTAGACATATTCACAGCCTTTTCCTCATCCATTAAGTGGGTCACCTTGTTACAGAAGGTTGGTCAAGCAGGTCAAGCAGGACCTGCCTTTTCTAAAACCATGCTGGCTGGGCCTGATCCGCTGGTTGTCCTGCATGTGCCATGTGATGGCACTCAAGATGATCTGCAACATGATCTTCCCTGACACCAAGGTCAGGCTGACAGACATATAGTTCCCTGGATACTTCTTTTAGCTCTTCTTGTAGGTGGGTGTCACACTGTCCAGCCTCCAGTCAACTGTGACCTTCCCAGTTAACCAGGGCTGCTGGTAAAGTGGTTTGGTGAGCTATTCTGCCAGGTACCTCAGTACACTTGGATGGATCCCATCCGGCCTCATATCTCTGTGTGTGTATAAGTGGTGTAGCAGGTTGATGACCATTTTCCCTTGCATCATGGGGCCTTCATTATGTTCTCTGTCCCTGTCTTCCTGCTCAGAGGCCTGGGTACTTTAATGGTCTAACCATTAAAGACTGAGGCAAAGAGAGCATTAAGTATCTTATCGTTTTCCTCATCCTTTGTCATGATGTTATGTTTCCCCCCAATATCCAAAAAAGGCTGGAGATTCTCCTTGGCCCACCTTTTGTTGCTGATGTATTTATAGAAATATTTCTGTCACTTGCTGAGAACTCCTATCTTAATGATACAGACCTGTGCTTTGTGGCAGAGTCCTGAACCTCACAAAGATAAGGCTGAAAACATTCATGCCCTTTTTTGAATTTGGGAAATATGAGAAACCTAACTGTCTCAAAATTATGGTGAATTCTGCTATTAAAAAAATACCATAGCAAAGAGCTTGCATGCTGCTCTCTTTGTTTTATTTAATGCAATATTAAGCTATCCTTAAAAATGCTTTTTAAAGTCTTGCACAGGAACAGGATTTTCTTTTCCATTACCAATATCTTGTCTAATTAGGAGACTTCCAACCAGAAATTTTTTGTTGTTTCAGATAAAATATTTTTTTATTATTTGGGACTCCTTTAATTAACTCCTATTTTAATGAGTAAAGATATCTAAAAAGCAAACATGGTTAATGAAACCTAGTCTGACAACATTTCTATCAAGGAAACAAAAACCTGTACATTAAAGAAAGTTCAGGCATTCACTAGGAGCTGGTAATCATCATGGTTTCTTGCTCATAGGAGCTCTGTGAATTTGTGATCTATCATATAAAATCACAAATCAAATCTTTCCTTGCTTTGTATCACAGTGTACAATCCCTCATATAATTGTTGAGTAAATGTCGAATTTACAGTCTTGTTTACTTGCTGCACTACCCTAGGCATCAGAAAAAGTTTTAGTTAACTACAGGATTTCTATAAAATAGATTATAGAGGATCACCTTCCACTTTGGAATCCACTGCATTTTGGTGCAGTGATATGATTTTGTCTCCATATTATTCATCTCGTTCAACACGCTTCCCCATCCCACTCTCTGTAAAATATCTTTTAAATCAAATCACAGTTCTCAGAAATGTATTTGCAAAGTCTCCTAAAACATTTCTTCCAGGAATAAAAACTGTATCTTACCAAATTTCATTGTCATAGCACTGTTTGTAATTCTACAAATAATTAAATGAGCTTTTGAAAGAAAATTGTAGCCTATTTATTGCAGCAATATGAAAATTTGAGTGTTAAAAGGTACTTCTTACTACAGACTGATCACAAAAATTGCTAAATAAAAATAAAATAAATTAAATTGGAAATTAAACTGCTTTACTGATGAGGTCTATAACAATGTTCAAGGCGAAATTGTGACAACAATGCCTGTGATGACATTATAGCACTCTCAGTGTTGTTGTTCACCAACATGGTCTGCAGGATACCTAAATTGAAGGACTATAATTTAGCAGCATGCAAGGTGTTTTTACGCATGCAAAGGTGAAGTTTGTCCCAGACCCTTTCTCTCTCTAAGACCCTCTGCACAGGACTCATCATCCCCTCTCTCCCAATAGTCATTGTGTTTCTGATCCTCCTAATCTCACTAACTATTTTGTGAGGGTTAGCCAAGGATGTGGATTAGGAATATTGTTGGTTATTTGCTAAGCCTTTTAAAATGAAATCTACCTTGGTTTTGGTTTTTTTTTTTCAGCTCTCCAAACCTCATAGTTTTAACAGAATGCCTAGAGATTTCTTTTGTATGGTTCCAGATAATCTAGAATCCATCATTGTGCTTTTGTGTTCCAGAGTATTCAGCTGAAAGTGCCTTGAACTTTCAAAATCCAACTCTTTCTCACAGGTTCAATAGTCCTAAACCACAAGAAAACTAGTAAATACATAAATTTAAACAATCTCTTCTTTATTTTATCTGTAAATTAAATTATTCTAATAGATTTAAGAGACGTGATCTTGTTTATTTGTGTTTTGGTGGATTTTTTTAAGGACGCAGCTATGCTGTCACAATCGTAGTTGGGTTGTTTTGGTTTTAATTATTTCTTGGATTTAGAATGACCTTGAATTGGATTAAATCTTATTAATCTGTATTTTTTGGGTTCATCCTTTGAATATCTACTGAAAAGTGCAATAAAACACTTTTTTTATCTAATCCTTCAATAAAGATTTTAGCAACAGATTAGATACCTCTGCTTGCATCTCCTGTTAGGAATTCACCTTGATTTTTATCTATAAAATCAGATCTCAAAAGCACTTAAAAAGTGAGACAATTATTTTTATTAGAGTTTTGAGCTGGAGAAACAGAGGGATGGGAAACGACTGTCTCAAAATCAGCCAGGAGATCAGTGTGAGGGCTGAGAACTCAGATTTCCATGTCCCAGTACAAGGGTAAGACCATCTTTTGAGTTTCAGTGCAAATACATTCTGTCCCATGTGATTAGTTTCCCTCTAATTTATTGATTTATTTTCGTCCTGTCTTGAACACACAACTTTAATACAGTCTACCCTATTAGAACAAGGAGGTGTTTCTGTATTCTCTCCCATGAGCTGCAATGTAAAGAAGTATAACTTCTCTGCAACACCTGTAGGCTTCTCAATTGGTTTCTTTAAAACTGTTTGATGAACTAGCCCAAAGTATGACACATTGTATGGATACAGCCTGTCTAACAGTTTTCCTAGCCCCCAACCTCTTCCTGCTGTCTCTTTTCTAAGCACCCACAGGCATGAGCAAGGAGCGGGATGACAGCTGAATTCACGGTTTTGCAAACCTGTGGTGTGTTCCCTGCTTCCTTCATTCCCTCCTTCCACAGCCCCTTCATCAACACAGATGGGCCTCTATCACATGGCAAAAATGACAGCATCTCCCATTAAATCAGGAGTGTGTTGCTGGTCCTAGGAGAGCATTGGCCAATGTGGCTAGATGCTGCTTGTGTGCTATGGTGTCTGAAAAGTTTTTCTTCAACATTGATTAATTCCTTGATGTCTTTCTCCTGTGATACTGGTGCCTGTTGATGTCAGCTGGTATACCATCTCCTTTACCTCTTAGATATAGGACAGAGTACTTCATGCTCCATTGTTGGCAAAGTGCCTCACATGAGAAATGTGTCATACTGGGTTTGCAAGGTACATCTGATATGAAAATGTTTGCTTGGCTGATTTAATAGAAAATAAAGTATTAAGTCTGATCTCTCATTTAGATTAATATTCCTGGCTTGTTCAGGGCACGTGGCCTGTCCTTGCAACCTTCCAATAAAGTCCTACTTCCTGAAAAAGCAATTCCCTACCTCTATCATGCTTTGATTCTGCAATTTTTTTATTCAGTACGTCACTTAGGCACACTTTTAAAGTTTAAAACTTTCTTAAATGTTTTTCTTTTGATGTGTTTATTTCAGTCTGAAAGTAGGAAAATGCACATTTTTATTAGATGGCCTACTTTAAAAGATGGTTTATTTTAAAAGAAGCCATGACGCATTTTTCAGATAATCCTTACTCCCTTCCTCACTCTTCCATTTCTTGGAAAGATTCTCATTCCCTAAGTTCCGCTTACCTCTTTACTCGCAAGTTTCTGGAATAGAGGAGAATTGTGTATTGAAGTGTGAAACCCCAAAACCTCACTTTTGTGATTCACTTCTGTAGAAAAGGATGGGTCGAGACGTGCACTGAAGTGCTTTCTTGAATTTTATTTAACTAAGAATTTGGTTTTAAGAAACTGTAACATCTTTCCTTTATACAAAAAATTTGTTGTGATATACTATAGCTGCTCCCGTTCCATCAATAAAATGATCATTTTAAGGTTAAAACAGAATTGAGATTTAGTATATCTAGATCTTTTTCTCATTCTAACAAGGATTTTCTCTGAGACTTTGTTATAAATCATTTGTCAAGTATGTTCATATCCAGCACCACTGGCCACTATTTCCAGGAGCAAGAAATACCTTAGGAAACAGCAGGCTTTCTTCTTATGGCCTCATTTTACCCACATCAATACTCCAGTATTTTTGGAATACTGATATGTTTAATTTGCCACTCTCTGGGAAGAACTTTTGGAGCCTCCAGAAAATATTACAGAAATCATATAGAAATGCAGAATTATTATCTTTCAGAATAATCATCCGTGTTTAAAAAGTTGCATGGAATTTAGTAGATTTGAAGTGACAAATATTCCACATAAATTGTGTGTTAGAAAACATATTTTAGAACCTAGGACTTAATAAAATAGTATTGATAATAATAGTGTTTTCAAAGGAAAAATATAGTTTATCTACTCACTGGAATGGCTGAGAAACCTAAGAAAATGATAACTTTTTCTTAAATTCCTTATGACTTTTCCTATGAGAATGATGGAGCTGTGTTGAGATTTTTGAGCCCATTGGCCTTTTGGGGACAATTCTGATGAAGATTTCTCACAGAAAAACACACAGATGGAAAGGTTTGTTATGATCACAGTTGGATTAAAACCATCCTAGGGATTTGCAAAGGGCAGTTCACAGAAAACATGCAAATTAATATTCTGAGGTACTATATCCAGAAATAAATTGTGAGTTATTAATTTTTATAGAGACTTCTTCATTACTGTTTATCTGTTTTAAGTGGCTTTTTTTAAAGTAATTAAATGACAAAGAACCTTGCTATAGGGAATGATATTACTGCAATCTTGAATGGAAATGGGACTTCATACTTTCTCTTATATCTCTGAAGTAACTGAAAAGGAAAATGTAAGTAGAAATATTCTTTGACGAAAATAAATACTACTTTAATGGTGTGTCAAAGATCTTTTAATGGTGAGTTATCCCTTTAGACACTTGAAATAAGTAGGAAACACTGGCAAGATGCACTGAAATCTGCCATAATGACAGATTATTACCAGCTGTGAAAAAACCCTTATTTTTTTCTTTCTTTCTAAAATATAACAAAAAATATGCAATACCTGATAAGAACAGATCTCAAGTCTGAAAACCGACTGAAAGACTGTGATGATGGAAGTTACATCTATAGGAGGGAACATTTAGGATCAGATCTTTAAGACGTGACCATCTGTTAAATAAATGTGAGGAAAACAAGAAAACCGACATTTCTAACAACTGACATCATTAAAGAAATACACATTATGGCATGGAAAGCTAATGAATCTGTGTCTATTATCCTCAAGTTTTTATCACACTTTTATAAATAAATGACTCTCAAGTAAAAATTTTTACTTGGTCTTTTGGCTGAGGTATGTACTAGGTCTGGACAGCATAGGCTTTATTAGGAGGCTGTACACACGAATCTGAGCTTCCTGCTGCTTCTGGTACTGCCTCAGTACAGCTAGTAAGAAGTGCAACATTGTCAGCATCACAGTCACTAGGGAAAATACTTAGTCTTTGCAGAAGACGTTACAACTCTTCCCTTGGCTATCTTTGACCATAATAATACACAGAATCACAGAATGACAGAATGGTTGATGTTCAAAGGGACCTCCGGAGTTCATCATGTCCAAACTCCCTCCTTAAGCAGGGCTACACAGAGCATATTGCAAAGTATTGTGTCCAGATGGTTTTCTAATATGGAAACCGCTCAATTTCCCTGCACAACCTTTGCTGAGCCTCAGTCACCTTCACATGAGGTGATGGTCAGCCTGCATATCCCATGTTTTAGTTTGCACCCATCGACTCTGGTTCTGTTGCTGGGTACCACTAAGAAGAACCTGGCTCTGGTTTTGAATCCTCCCTTCAGCTATTTTATATATGTTGATGAGGTCCCCCCAAGCCATCACTTCTCCAGGCTTAACAGTTCCAGCCTCTCAGCCTTTTCTTATAGGAGACATGATGCAGTTCCTTAATCCTCTTCGTGGTCCTTCATTGGGCTCTCTCCAGTATGTCCATGTCTCTCATACCAAGGAGACCCGAACTGGACACAGTACTTTAGGTGCGGCCCTACCAGTGCTGAGTAGAGGGGAGGGACTACCTCCTTTAACCTGCTGGCTACACTTCTAATGCAGCCTAGGATACCATTAGTCTTTGGCACAATGGCCCATTGTTGCCTCATGGTCAACGTGGTCTCCAGTAGGACACTCATGTCCTATTCTGCTTTCCAGTTTGTCAGTTCCCATCAAGTAGTGGTGCCTTGTTCCACCCCAGGTGCAGGACTTTGTACTTCCCCTTGTTGAACTTCAGGAGGTCCCTGTCAGCCAGTTTCTCCAGTCTGTCAAGATCCATCTGGATGGCAGCATGACCCCTTGTATCAGCCACTCCCTCCAGTTTTGTATAATCAGCAAACTTGCTGAGGGTACACTGTGCTCCATCATCCTGATCACATTGAACAGAACTGCACACAGTATTACCCCCTTGGGTACACTGATAGTTACTGGCCCCCAAGACTTTGTAGTGCAGATCTCCATCCCCTGGTCCCAGTTGCATGGATGGTTTTAAATCCATCTGACTGACTGCTCATCGAGCCCATGGAAGACAGCCTTACTGAAATCCAGGTGGGAAATATTGACTGCTGTCCCCTTATCTACCAAGCCAGTCATTTCATCTTAGAAGGACATCATGTTAGTCAAGCTTGACCTCCGGTTTGTGAATCTATGTTTGACTTTGCCGATGTGCTCTCTCTTGCAGTCCTTCCCTCACTGTTATGACAGGGAATTTTAATAGTCCCTTTGTTCTAAAAATGCCTGGGGCCAGTAGCTCAGATATTTTCCTAAGAAGAGACTTGTTTTAGCCTGAAGAGAATGAAAGAATTAGTAAACAAGTTTGACAGTTACTATTAGCATTGCTGTAATTAGACAGACTTTAAGATATTAATAAACAATTGGAAAGGCATTATACTTCCATTCATACATAGAAATACTATATATTATGTTGAATTCAAGTTGTTCTTTTGACATAAAATTTTTAGCTAATGCCATATAAGTTGAATTTCAAGGAACTCGAGTCTGGGTACTCTGAAGGAAGAATGTGTACGAAGCTCTCCTGAATCACATGCATGTCATTTAAAGTAATCTTTCAACTTTTCATTTAATAGTGTGCGTTGAGCATCAGCTGAAATCCTGTTTCTGAATAAAACTGATGTTTGAAGAACTTGCAGTCAATCTGCCTGCTCAATCTCTTCCATCTCCAGGTGAAACCCTTCATTAGAATTTTCAAAATGAGGTAATGTGATGGTTTATATTACTTCCAGGAAGGACAGTACAATATTTTTAGGACTGAATTGAGTTTATGGGATGCCATTCTTTCAGATTTAATTTAGACAGACTGTGCTATCTTCCACAGGATCATTGTTTTAGAAGCTAAATCTCTTTTGTCATGGGATCTTCTGTCATTTCCCCATGGACAAGATCTCAGTATGAATGACAGTATGATATGCAGTATGACATATTATTAGAATTAACATATTATTAGTGTTGAGTACTGTGAGGTATAATGAAATGTACAATTTAACCAGGTCAGTGTTAGATCACATGCACAGAATACCAGTAATTCCTGCTTTAGGTAACTCTCACCTATGCATTCTGCTAGGTTAGCTCCAGGGTTTACAGTTGTTTTGCATGATACAATGGGTACAAAAAAAAAAAGAAGATACTCTGTTATTTTTAGCACCAGTGGTATAGTCTATATGCTGCGTGATGAACGAGCCAAGAATCTCTAATGTTTTGCTGGAGAAAAATGTGAACTCTATGTAGGCCAAACAAGATTATCTTCTTAATGACCATGATGTGTATTACTTTTAACAGGATTTATTCTGAGTGGCTTGGAGCAGAGAATGAAAGAAACATCCCAGCACATTCAACAAGATGTTCCCTAAATAAGTTCATGGGGTTATATGTAATACTGGCATTGTATAGGCACCGCTGTGAAACAAGGCTGAATTCCATGGCAGAACCAAGAATCATGGAAGAATTTTTTCAGTCCTTTTGAACATAAGCAAACATTTTTTTTTGTGAAAAAAAATCCTCATACAATTTTTGCCTGAGACAAGGCATGGAGAAACACAGGCAATAAAATGTGTTCTCTTGTGAGGAGCAGATTGCAGCATCTATGGTGGGTGCGGAGAGGAACAGCTCTGCCCCAGCGGCAGAGTCAGGCTGCCAGCCTCCTGCTGCTGCTATTTCCTTCTCCACAGAGACAGAAAATAGGATGGAGGAAAACAAGTTAAGACACAAAAATTTTATTCTAACTGATTAAAGTAATGATACCTAAGACTTGCCCTCTGATACCAGATAAGGTTGCAATTCTTCAGACCTTTCTGGGTACGTGGTCTAGTGGAAATGCATAAGATCAGGAGAAGTCTTGGCACAAGAGAGATGCACCACTGACTGACTTCTCAGAAGATGCTCTGTTAACCCACACAGTAAAGGTGAGGTGGTGATGCAAAAAGTCTCCACTATCAACATACAAAGCGCAATACAGAAAATGTGCAACTTAATAGTAACAGTGTTTCAGAAGTCATTTCATGCTTGCAGCATACCCACACACAGGCTGAAGTCTTTGAATAACTTAGGCCAATGTCTTTGTGTCAAAAAGCAGACGCTACTTAGGAGCTTTGCACTGAGGATGAGTGGGCTGCACAGTAAACCAGCTAATCAGATAGTCTTAAAACCTTGATAATTTGTGAACTATCATGTCCTTTTACACCTTTCTTACGTTTTCTGTGCTTTACGTTTATGCATTTGTAATGATAAAGGAGATCAAGCCCAACATTTAATGCAGCATCATATGGTATAATATTATTACTAACTAAAATAAATTAAAATGATGTCATTCAAGAAACTATACCAGAGAACTAAAGCTGAAAGCATTCTAGTATAAGCTCCTCCAGCTCTCTCTATAATCTGATCACAAAATACTGCAAATATTGAACCATGTTAATTTGAAAAGAAATATGATCTGCATTACACTTACTTTTCAGCAACTGAATAACTGACAAGTATTCATTTTGAATGGATACATTTAATTGAAAGAGACACCAGTATGAAATACACCTTTAAGAGGAACTAACTCTCTGGCCTAAATTACTGTAAGATGTGATTGGCAGCTGATTGACTCTGAAATCCCCAGAGGTGGTTTTCTTTCTGAAGCAATCTTAACAACTGTATCACTGAAGTGTAGCAATAATCAAGAATGATGTTTTCACAGATTATTTCCTGTTGTCAAATAACTTCATGCCTTAATAGGAGCTACTGAAGAAGAACAGGACTATTAAGAAATATTTGGAGAAGTTACATATTCTGTAGTCCCTGACTATCATGCAGTTTTATTCACTGTAAAAAAAAAAAATGCTTAAGGGGATAGTCTTGAGTTACTTTGACAAAAGCTAAAGGAAAATACTATGAGAGGGCAGGCTACTGACCAGAGCTAACCTGTCAGATGTTTTGGATATGGTCCAGAATGTGATAGACTATGACAGTATCACCTATTTTGCACAAATAAACAAATTTTTCAAAGTTGCAGAAAGAAATAATGTTGACACTTCTTTTTCTTATTGACTGATAAGGAAGTTTACATATAACTGTAGACTGCAAGAGGGAACATTATTGCTTCGGCTAGTAAAAATGTCCCTTTCTTAGTTAAAACAAGTCCTGCTGATAAACAGGGCCCTTTAGAACTGTCTTCTAATTTATCAGGAGAGGATGGGGTAAAACTATGAATGAGAATAGGAATATTGTTGTTGGGATGTGGGTGACTTTACTGATTGAACTCTGACAAACTAGTCAGTGCAGCTCTGCAAATAAGCTGAAAAACTTCGTCTTCCCATCAATTTCAGCTTGTAAGCTAAAAATATTACATTTTTCCCCCATGTACTATTTACCTCAATAATAACTTGGTTTAGCACTTCTGAAAAGAGTCCATATCTAAGTTAAAAATGTTCCAAATTACTAAAATTCATGTTCTGTTCTTATATTTGGCTAAACAGAAAGCCCAGCAGCTACGCCAGTCAAATTATGCCAGTCAAATTAGACTACTGAAAGGGGTGAAATTCATTACACCAAGAAACTATGCTCCTCTGCATATTATTGTAAAGGAGCCCAAGTGGACTAAAGCCATGAATCGCATGTACTTCATAGTTGAGAGCATGGACTGCCTCTTAGAATGAATAAGACTTAGAATGAGTTGGCCTAAAAGCTAAAAATACTACATGTATCTCAACATTTAACTAGAGTGCCAAAACAGCTCAGAGTACTGACTGACTTTCAAGGAAAGGGTTTTTTCTTTAAAATTATCAACAGAACGTTTTAGGCTTCTGTGTATGGTAGCCTTGCATATATAAATGAAAAAATGCTGCAAGGATTATCAACTGTTAGTTGGCAGAGGTAGAGCTAGAGGCTCTCTACCTGTGCTAGGAAAGCACTACAAAGCAATAAAACCAGCCCCATCAAATGGCACAAAGCTCATGCCATCATATATGGTACTAATGTTGGGGTTGAATCCAGTGGGGTTAATAGATAACTTCATTTTGAGCTGATCTGGTAGCCTTTTGAGGAATAAATTTCTTGTACCTTTCCTAATATACTCACAGCAGCATAGACAGCCCTGTAACTCCACTGGCATAGAAGCTTAACTGGTACGAAGTAAGGACCTGCATCAGAAAATACAATTCAATTTTAGTAGCAAAATCCTTTCTGTGGAGTTAGCAGAAACAACTGTGAAAGTTTGAGTTTGCAACAGAATTGTGGCAAGACTGAGTTGAATCATTACCTCTTGAAAATATTCATGTCAATCTCTCAGTCCTCATTTCACTTTAGTTTCTTGCCTCCTTCAAGAACTATTTTAGCTAATACAGTTCTCTGCTGCGTGCTTTAGCTAAAACAGAGATCTCAAGAATTATGAGAAAACTCAGAGAGGCAAATGATCAGCCAAACTACCCAAACGGTGGTGTTTGGGAGTGCTGCTTCTCCTGGATGCCAATCATACTTGCATCTTTTCACCTGCCTCAGGAATCCTCTCTAATCACAGGCTTTACGCTTGTGGACAGGTGAGGAAATAATATTTTGGTTTGACAGAACTTCTTATCCTTGAGCTTCTGCCCCAGATCATGGTTGTTACTCCTTGAAAATGTTTTCCTCAGTTCCAGTTCAGGCAGTCACATAAGATTATACCAATGACAGAGCCACTGACAGTAACAAAAAACAGCTCTGTGGGCTGGATTGCTTTTTACGAGGCTGAATAGGGCACTTATAAACTTTGTCCTTGGGCAGGGCTGGGCAGCAGTGTAAATCCAATATCATTGGTAGTCATCATGGCTGGGCTTCGCGAACGAAGATTTGGGAAGGGCTCTACCCACATTTGTTGCAATCATTGGTAGTAGCACTGTCTTATAGAATCATAGAATCATAGAATCGATTGGGTTGGAAAAGACCTCCGAGATCATTGAGTCCAACCCTTGGTCCAAATCCAGTCCATTTACTAGATCATGGCACTCAGTGCCACGTCCAATCTGCGTTTAAAAATCTCCAGGGATGGTGAATCCACCACCTCTCTGGGCAGCCCATTCCAATGCCTGATTACTCTCTCTGTAAAGAATTTTCTCCTGATATCCAACTTAAATTTCCCCTGGCGGAGCTTAAGCCCGTGCCCCCTTGTCCTATTGCTGAGTGCCTGAGAGAAGAGACCAACCCCCACCTGGCTAGAACTTCCCTTCAGGTAGTTATAGACGGTGATGAGGTCACCCCTGAGCCTCCTCTTCTCCAGGCTAAACAACCCCAGCTCCCTCAGCCTCTCCCCATAGGACTTATGCTCCAGTCCCTTCACCAGCCTTGTTGCTCTTCTCTGGACCCGCTCCAGCACCTCAATATCCTTTCTGAACTGAGGGGTCCAGAACTGAACACAATACTCAAGGTGTGGCCTCACCAACGCAGAGTACAGGGGAAGGATCACTTCCCTGCTCCTGCTGGCCACGCTACTTTTGATACAGGACAAGATCCCATTGGCCTTCTTGGCCACCTGGGCACACTGTTATGACACAGAATAGGAGAAGCAATGGTGAAACCTGGGAGCTAGTTTGGTTTTAACTGCAGATGCAAGTTGGCACTGGATATAGCACAAAAAGAAGAATCTTAAAAAAAAGGTATGATAAGGTCTAATGCCATTTAATGTGACAGTGGCATAAAAAATGTAGGACAGAAGACAACTGTGATGTCTCTTGGTGTGTATACTACTAAAGATACCTCTCAAAACCTTGCAATAAACAGATATTCACATTTTCCAGAGTTGCAAGGATGCCTGTAAAAAAATTATCTGTTTCATCGTATATGTGAAAATGGTTCATTTTTAATGGTAATATTTTAAATAATGAATCACTTTCAGAGTAGGGAATAAGCAAAAGCATTTTCCATTTGGTTATTCAGTCTTTTTATTTGCAGAGGCCATGTAGGAATTCAAATTAAATTAATCTAAAGTGGCTGTCTTTCAATATAGAAAAATATAAACAAAATGTACAAAATTATTCTCCTTATGGCATAAGACATATTCCATAGCAGAATAATGCCAATTCTATATTTCTGCAGCTATCTTACTTCTATCCCTCCAGATGTTAACCTGAGAAAAAATTAATTTGGCTTGCCAGTATGATTTGAAATTAAATATTAAGTAGTTGATTTATCAGAGAATTTAATGTGTTGTTTCCAAACAGTCTCCTTTTACTTGAAACAAATCTACTGCAGGAACAGAAAAATGTATATTAGTCATCAAAAGCTGTTTATAGATAAGTTTAAAGTGCTATCAACTAAATGATTTTCATGATGTAGACTAAATTGCAGACCAATAACCAGAGGAGAATTAATGGAGAATTTATTAAATAGCCAGAGGTAACTGAAAATGAGGAAAAATAAAAATTTGCATTTGGTTTACTATATAAATCCAACATAAAGGTTTATATCTTCTAACTTGGTATGATCCAAAGCTAACTTTTGAAACCAAGGCTAAAAATTAAAAAAATGACTGCTTATTTTAGATATGTATTTCATGGGAGCCAAGTCAGATCCTGAATAGGTCAGGTTTTTAAACTTGGAAATAATCCTGGTTTCAAATGTTACTATATTAGTGCAGCCTTCTAGTGTGCAGAGGGAAAACTGATTTTGTTGCAGGTTGGGTTTTTTGTTTTGATGGGTGGGACATGAAAGCTACGTCTGGGCTGAGTGTGGATGTCCTCTGCACTGGAACTCAAGGTTCCTCAGCCTCGAGGGATCTGCCAGGCAGCTCAGTAGTTTCCTTATAGCCTCTGCATCCAGATCTACCCCTTTGGCAAAAGATAGACAACAAGAATTTTTCTGAGGCTTAGCACCCACCAATGTCCTTCTAACGGTGGAGAAAGCCTCTTGGCTTCCTTTCACACCAACCACTGCCTTCTGTAAAACTAATCTAATAGTTATCATGCCTGGTCAGGGAGATGGAGGCTCAAGTTTTAGGCTCTCTTCAGCTTCAGTGATTCTAGTCCCTACACTGACCAAAGGCAAACTTGAAGGAAATTCCTCATTTTTATTGCTCTTTATCACTTTCACACTCAGCCAGGAGTGGATAGAAAGCTACACACTCTGCCTACCTCGCCCATCTCTGACAGACACTGCCAAGGGCAGTAATTGGAATGAGGATTTCCTCCTGCTGCAGTTGTAACACTGTGTTTAGTACTGAAATAAACTCTGCTACCACTCTGCCTTAAGCTTGACCTAAACCCACCTAATGGAGAAGGCCTGGAAAGGACATGGACAGCTTGTTTGTGAGTCTGGACTGGGTAAGGGCATGAGACAAAGAGTAAATTTTTCAGTCTGAGCAGCATAGTTTAGTTTGAATATTGTGCATGGGTATGCAAAATATTGGCATTTTTCATGATCATCAGAAATATGAAAATGTTGATAAATATGAAATATGAAAGGTGTTGATAGATCTACTATTGCCTAAGAATCCAGGTATAGCTTTGAGGGCTGCACCACTGGAATGAAGAGTTCCACTGGAGTCCCACGTCAGTGCCCACGTGCTTTGTGGGTCTGTGCACTAGCACCTTCACAAGTCACATGGAACGGCTGGGCAAGTTTTGTGGGCGTGGGTTCAGCAGACTTGAACCTAGCTCTATACCCTAGACTCATTCCTGAAAATACACATCCCTCTGCTTAAATTCTGTGTTTAGCAGTGACTTTCTAAAATACCAGGATTACTGGATTTTGGCTACTGTCTTTTGTACTGAGCAAAAAGCTGCACTACCTGTACAGTACTGATATAAATTTACAACTTGCAGTGCTTGTTGAAATCCTTTGGGATAAAAGGTCCTCTGTAAATGGGAGTATTTTATTAGTACACAAGGGAAAATATATTGAAGTACAAAGTAAATACCTGCAGAGTGCTAAGCAAAGGTTAACTCTCACTGCCAGTCAAACCGGGACAGTGACAAACGGCCTGAAAGAGTCAGATAACTCTAAGGGCAACAGCAGATGCTTTAAAGCTGGCTGAAGTATTGAAAACAGATGCTGGAGCCCTTTTGTTATATAGGGTCTTTCTTACATATGGGAGTGATGCCACCAAGAGCGTGATATGCTTGCTTCTCCCTCAGATTACTTGTGGCCAAAGGGCATCAAATGTTTAAAAATAATGGCAAAGGATGAGGAGCTGAAGGTCTATAAGTAAAAGAGAACCCATTAAAGATCTCACAGGACTAGGGGAGTGCTTGCCAGCAGAGACAAAGCTGAGAACTGGGACAGTTTTGTAGACTGTGAAATCTAAATAGTCCTTTGAGGTTTTTCCATTTGAATAGGTCTCTATTCAAAAATGCATTGGCTGTAAGTAAATTACCTAAGGATCCAGCATTTAGTATTGTGAAAACACTTTCTTGTGGAGGGCAGACCTCTCTCATCAATTAAAGGCTTTGCCAGAATTGCTATTAGATTTAATGAACCAGAAAATAATATACAGCCAGGTTAATATTCTTCCAAAAACTTTTATTATAGGCCACAGCTAGGGGAAAGGACACTGTATCAGTGACATGTGGTAGGAGGTCAATTACCAAGCAAAGTCATTTCACCAGGTAATATTTAGTGCTCAAGACTTCATCTGGCTTGCACTAATTGGAAGACAGCCTGCATGTGAAATGGACCAGCTTGTAAAAATGAGGAATGGGGGGAAATCTTAATGACATTTCTCTAAATAACTTAGTCCCTAGGGAGGGTGTTGTTGGGGTTTGGCAGCACATTATTATAACTAAAAGGGCAAAGCCATCACAGTTTGTTAGTTTGGAAATGGCAAAAATGCAAAAGATAACATTTGCAATGCAGTAATCCACTGCAAGCAACCCTGCATTTCTGAGCATATTTCACATGCAGGCAAGCTGGTACCAGACACATCCATACCAAATGTGCAAGTGGGACGGTCTCTTTACTCCTTTTCCACATAGCTTTGTTTAAATACTGAAGCATTCATTTAGCCCCTTCAGCCAAACTTGTGCTCTGGGAACTGGAATCTGGCTGATTACCAGGACAGTAAGTCATCATCAGAGTGATTGCTCATCAGTATGAAGCCAATAAACTGAATAGAACTGCATATTGTTTGCTTGCGCCCGCTCAAAAACAAAATCCAAATTCTATCAGTGACCTGTCAGCCTCATTGTTTACTGCTCCCTCAATCCCTGTACAGCTTCTCAATAATGATTTTTGTTTCTTCCATGTCACTGATAAAAAATCAAGTCATCTGAGGCAAAGAATAAATCCTTGAAGGTTGTGGTAATTTTTTTTTTCTATTTGATAAGGATTCAGAGTCTACAGTTTCACACTGTCAGTTCAATCTCAATCTCTTCAATCAGTTGTTTTTGTATCCCGTTTCTTAAGCAGAAACTTGTACAAATCTAGGTCAAATGATGTATCAAAGTGCAAGTATGTTACACCTCCAATACTGCTTTTAACAATTATATTTGTAATTTAGTCAAAAGTATTGAAGTATAGATCAATTAAAATTTTTCTTCACTGGGATTAATCATTCATTAATCCTATCATGAATTCCATCATTGTGACTAATTATTGTTTAGGTTTTTCTATCTGTTCCTTTATCTATCATGATACTGATACCAGGCTATTCAATTTGCAACCTGAGCAAACTCTCAAAAGTATTCACCCAGCATAAACTCTTTTTGCAGATTGTGGATCAAGATTATCAGCAATGATTTTAGAGACTTCTTAGTAAAAAGCTATAATCACTAAGCTATCATGCAAAATTCTCTATGAAACCCCTTTGGTTTTCAGCCTTCCTCAGGAGATGATTTTGTGCTCTGGATCTTCACAGAACAGGAAAGCCTACCAGAACAGGAGGTTAGCAGACTGTTTCTGGGCCCACTGGCACTTATTAGGGAGCTCTTACTTTGCTCAGTTGTAGGCTTTCTTCATTCCCCTCTGGGTAGGCACCTTCTGCCCATTAATTTGATACACATTCTAATCATACTTTGACACCCTGAATCAACGAGGATGAAATAGTTACCTCATCTTTAGCCATCCCAATGCCTAAATTGGGCATTGGGTTCTTGATATTATTGAAGTCAAGGATAAAGAGTCATTGACTTTGCTGGCAATGTGCCTAGATGATAGTCCACATCCTCAATTGTATATTGATTCCACTAATATCATAGAATGACAGAATATGCTGAGTCGGAAGCGACCCATCAGAATCATTGAGTCCAACTCCTGGTATCAGAGGACCTGCTACAAACAACGACTCGCTCTTAGTTTATAATGAGCAAATATTCAAATAATTGTTCTTTATTTTTTCCTAAATAATGTCATTCTATTTCTGAAGAAAAGTTTTAAATTGTTCTAAATCGAGTTGAGATCTTATTAATTTTTCATCTCGTGTCACTTAAGTGTTGGATGCCCATATTTTCTAGCAAAATGAAAGTATAATTTAATAACTATACTTGAAATTGTACTTAATTTTGGTGTGTTGGGGATCTCAAGATTAAATTCAGTGGTGCCAATTCAATTAGATATACTGCAGACCTCGGTGAAGATGCCAGTTTCTGGAGAACATAATTATTAATCGCTATGAGCCACATCATGTCCTCTGAGCTAGCTAAATACACAGACAGAGCTGGACTTGAACCGATATCCTTGAGGACAAGATCTTCCACTCCTTTAATTATTAGACAATGATAACAATGCTATCAGTGAGAAATGAGTTAAGACAAACTTGACTATCCAAACCTGGAAATGAACACTAAAGAGATTTTATGTCTGAAAGTATTTCATTAGGAAAAAACCCCTAAAGATCTCAAGCCATAAAGCTGGCATCCACCAAAATGTGGCTGGATGATAGAGGTAATTGTATAAACAGTAAGAAAAAGAGTAATTCCTGCAGTGATTTCTGATCAACAGTTTCTGCTTTGGCAATCTTATCTGGAAGGACTCTCAGAAATAAGAAGTTTAAAGTTTTTTCAGTGTATTTGTACACTGAATATACGACGCATAGCGAACATGGGAAGCGAAGAGCTCTTCACATTGGAAAGAGAAGACCTGCCATCTAGAGTTTTAAGATCAATTTTTAATGAAAGAGTAAAATAAGTAAACTTTTGAATGCTGTACAGAAAACTTAGATTTTCTAAAAACACACTGAAGCAAAAACAAGCACCTCAGATCTCTCTGATCTATTTTTATTTTAGGACATGAATGAAGGGTCAAATCTGCTTCATAAGTGATCTTTCAAAAACAGTCCTAATCCATGATCCTAAATTCAGATCCTATCTCTTACCTAACCAGGACACGTGTTCCAAAAACATTGTATTCCAATTTTATTCCAACTTGAATTCTATGAAGAGAAAAAGGTATTTAAATTCCAGCTTCTGTCTCATAAATTTTACAAAATAAAGTGTTGGGGAAATTCAGTTTATTAAGGGAAAAGCAGCTTATAAGAATAATTTTGATACACACGTATGCAGATCAGCCAAGCTGACCCATGCTATCCATTTGGATCTGAAGTGAAATTACACCATGCTATTAAACTTGGTCATCTGCACTAAGGATGAAACCTGCTAATTATTATTAGCTCTGTTATATACTGCAATGTTGGCATCAGTATTTCATAACTAGCCTCACAAGGTAAAATATATGATCATTTCTCTTTCCTCCGTACTTGCACAGCAGTCAACTGCCTAGGACACTTACAGGAATTTAAATCTCGTAATGCCAAACCAATTTTTATTCCCTGATCAATGGAGAGAGGACAGTAGTATTTTTGTGTTATTATTTACTTCGGATCTCCTTTTCCGTATATTTTTTGCAAACATTTATGTACATAATTAATTGTTTGCAGGTAAACAATTGTTTATCTCACTGAGGCTAAGACCACTAACGTTCTTACTTAATATTTTAAAATTCAATTTAAAATTCAATTTATGAAATCTCTTCAGAAATTCCCTCTATTTCTAGAGGTTTACTTCGCTGTGTGTTTATTATTAGCAGGATAGAAAAAACCCCTGTTATGTAAACTTTCTTCCTTTCTTCATGGTACATTTTGGCTTCATTCAGGGCCCACTGACACCAAAGAGAAGCTGTTACTGGCTTAAATAGATATTAGATCAAGCCCTGAGGGAAGCATTCAGGATTTTGGTTTCTATGATCAGACAACGACCCACATGAGAACGACTGCTTCCCCTTTCTTGCCATTTTTGTTTGTTGCAATCCATTCCCCTTAGTCTACCGGTATTCAAATAACCTTTCTTTCAACTACAGTAACACAAGACATTTATTCCCAAGTCATTACTTTCGCTCTTTTCAAAATTGGCAGCTACTATCCTGATAACATTGAATTGCACTACAAATTCCTTTCAGGAGGAAGAGCCCCAGGTACTGGTACAGGCTGGGGGCTGACTGGTTGGAAGTTGGAGTCAGATGCTTCCCAGTGGCAGGATGAGAGGCAACGGGCACAAATTGAAAATCAGGAAAATATGAAAAAAATTCCTTATTGAAGGTTGTCAAACAGAGGAACAAGTTGCCCAAACAGGGTGTAGACCTTCCATCCTTGGAAGCACTCAAAACCTGACTGAGTGTGGCCCTGACTGGATTTGGCCCTGAGCAACCTCCTCTAGCTGATACTCCTTGGATCAGATGCTTGCACCAGATGATCTCCAGAGGTCTCTTCTAACCTCAGCTTTCCATCATTCACTTTAATAAAAAAATGCTGTGTGGAAAAGTTATTGGAATGTGGTTCTTAAATCCCTGAATCCAATTCTGTGCACATATTACAAGACTAATATCTGCTATCAGAAATATCAGCAATGATGAGTTGTTACTGGTTATAGGTTATATTTGCAAGATTTGGCCCTTCATAAACTCAAGAAATTCACTTCTAACAGCCCATGCTTTCAGTTAAGGGTTGTGGGTTGTTCTTTAACAGAGCTTAGTACAAGACTGCATTCTATATACACTTCAGTGCTTAGACAGGTTTGATGGAAGGAGGGAATCAATAATTTAAGTTCTTTTAAAAATATGCATAAGTACATCACAGAGAATATAAAAACTTCAGGGGAAAGGTGATATTATTATTTAATGCCTTGTTGATGAAGTTTATTTTGGTAAGCTCTTGACAGCACAAGGTAACATATCATCTTTGCGTTGACACAAACACTATCAAAATGGGAAAGGATGCACAGCAGAAAAAGATCTGCATCTAAAATAGATTTTTGAGAGCAAATGATTTTTTTCCTTCTCAATAGTTTATTGATTTTTTTTCTTAGAATGCTGCCAACACATTTAAGCAAAATTAAAAAGCATTTTTGTTACTGTATGTCACTCTTTCCAGGTCTGTTTAAAATTCTCAATTTCTTTCTGCCTTTCATACAACTCTGAAAAATATTGCTGGCATTTGTGATGGGGATGAATGTCTTTATATTTCCATTGTTTTTGCAGTATAGCTGTTTTCATTACTCACTGCGCTGTGTACACTGTGCTATTCATTTTTACATTGGAGACCAAGGCTTTTTCCAATTTTTTCTCTCTATGTCTTTTGTTTGGTTTGCGATGAAAGTGATTCTGAGAGCTCCAGAGGGCAGTGTTGTGCTGAAAGCGTCGGTTCTGTGGGCTCTGCCGGGATACTTCTGTGAACCAGTAGGCTTAATGTTATTTACTCACATGCAGACTTGCTTGAATGGCTTAAGTCTTAATTCACAATTGCCTTGGATATACACAGTTTATGACTGGGGTCCTTGCAACAAATAAATTAGCTGTGCTTTTGCACATATTATGATATTCAAGGTTTTTCAAATGCTGGTAGATGAAATAAACTTTTTAAAAAAGTAAAAATCTCAGTCATCTTAAATAATGCTATGCCAGATTCACCAAGTAGGTTCAACGGACTGGAATATTAATTTCCCTTCTTATGTCACACTGGGGGAAAAGGAGGAAAGAAATCATCCCCAGGAGGGTGCAAGGCAATGCTGTTCCCCTTCTCCCTCAGGAGTTCTGCCAAGGAGCAGCATTTTTCAGTTCCAATTAAGACCTCTCAGAAGCACACTGAGAGAGAGGCTGCAGGGAAAGCATTAAACCATGCACCTCCTTCAAGTATGGTCTCCCACACCTTCCCTCTGCCTTGCCCTGCCCTCAATGAGGTGTACACCAGAATTGCTGCAGGCCTGGAAAAAAAAAGGATACAGGATTACCAGGTCCAATTGCCACCATCCCCCAGACTCCTTCAAAACTTTCAGACTGCATTTTTCTCATTCTTTTAAGCACATTTCACAGTTCCCCCTAAATCACAGACACTTTGGCTGTGTCTAAGCTGACCGTGTGATGCACAGAATGGCTACTAAAATATGGTACATTCCAGCAGCCTTTCAAACCACCATACTCTCCCACCAAGAGCCATGTGCCTACCTGCCCATGCATTTCTTCTACTCCTTGCCCCAAGACTCCTCTATCTCTTATAGTCTGTCCACACCACCTCTCTTTTCCAAGCATCCATGCTGCTCTCAGGTACTCTGCCTCTGACACTATAATTTCTGTCAGCTGCGTGATCTCCTCTTTCAGACTGAAATCCAATGTCCACCTCCTTTCTCCCATGGCAGTTCCTCCCTTTGCCCACTCTGCAATGACCATGGTTTATTCTTTCTTTGGCCCTCAGAGGCAACTCCTGCTGCTCAGGGTGCTACTTGGGTCAGAGGCACGAGGAAGGACAACAAAGGAATGAGTATCCTGACTCGTCAACCAGTTGGCTATGGACATGCCTGTGCCACCACAACTCCCAGGTATAGAAGCATTTGCTCACCCCCTCCGACTGTAGAAATCACCCCGTGAGCTGCGTGTGGCTTAAAGCCATAGCTTGAACTGTTTGGATGCGAGCCTACATTCAGGAGGGCACTTTCAAGAGCTGGCATGCCACCTTTTTTAACATGACCTTCAAGCAGTAGCAATGGGACAGGCATAACCTCCATAGCATGGCTTGAAATGACCAGACTCACCATGTTTGGATTCTTTGCTAGATGATATGTGTAGGAAGGTACTATAGGATGGTCACTGGGAGCTGAAGCAAGGAGCCGTGACAAGGGACATGGAGTATTTTGCACTTTACATTGCCTTTGAGCCTCCACACCACTGAAAAATAAAGATAGACTAAAGACCGGATGCTGCAAATCTTTATAGATTTAAACAGTCTTGACAGGGTAAATCTAAGTTTTCGCCTGGGAATGATCTCTGTCTTCCTACAATGAGACACTTGGAAGCAAGCATGGAGGCATCAAAAAGAGCTAGCTCAGGACATGAATTAGTTTTTGATGAATTTTTGTTGAATATTATGATTGAATTCTTCAGTTGTTGTCCTCTAAGAACACAATGTCTTAAGGCTGTAGCAACCAGAAAAGGAGAAAGGAAAAAAATGACAGAGTGAGGCAGTACTTGTGAAGATCAAGTGTTGACAGGACAATTGCCATAGAAATACCTAAACCCTGTACCTCCAGTAGCAAAATATTACAAGTCTGTTTTTACATTTTTCAGGTTGAGTTCTGGCAGAAGTCTTTACCCTAAGAAACTACTAAATTCCAAGTAGATATTGAAGATCTACTAGCAGGCACCCACACAGGTGACAGGGGTGTCCCCTGGGTATTCACAACAGCCTCATTGACAGGAACAGCAATTGACAAGCTGTTTGGAAATGCTCACAAGTGAAGTAGGTTTTCAGCATGCTCATGAAACTGAGAAATATATCACTCTTTAAACTGCTCATACAGCACAGGCAGGCTTTGCTATTAGCTCTGTTGATAAACATATCCCTAGATTTGTGACTTGAAGACAGTGATGCTCCATGCCGAGAAAAGGGAGTGGAAAAGAAAATGTTGCCATCTGTTTGTGTAGAGGTTTAAATCCATGCACCAGCTCTCCCTCACAGTGAAAGAAGAATGAGTCTTCTCTTTTCTTTACAGTCAAACTTGAGAGTGAGGCAGTGTTCATATAGTGAGATCTGAAAATAGACTGAAAGGGTGTTCACCATCAAGCCTCAGCCTCTGATTTAGATGCCTATATTGAGAGCCTCCAGAATTCAGAGAACCTCTCTCCAAACGCATCAGTCAAACCATCAACCTGTTTGTTGAAGCTCCAATGACACTCAAGGGAAGCTAGGTTGCTCATGCAGACCCCTAAGGTACACACCTAGCCTCCACAGTGCTGCTATTCCCACAGGGTTATTACGGATCAGCAAGGTTCTGCAGGTTTGGGTTCTAACATTGTATTGGTATGACTGGACTTCAAATATGTGTTAAAATGACATTGCTGAAATCCACCTAACTGATGACAACATTGCTGCCTGACAGAAGAAAATTTAGAAGAAATCAGGTATCAATACTTGTTTTTATTTATAATATTTTGTGGTAACCCAGATATAGAATTGCCCAGACAACTGTGACTTAATCATGTGTAACTGCCAGCTTGCATTTTTGCAGGCAGATCTACCCTGACAAAGGTTTTTAATATTTAAAATCATGCAGATTATCTATTCAGTCCTCAGAAAACTCATTGTGATTAATTCAGTATCTCAGTTTCAGGCACTTCAACTGCTGACACCTTTCTTCAGGCTATAGAGAGTCTTTATTAGTTGTACTAAAAATCCTATGCAAATATTTTTAAAATATTATTTAGTACTCGGTAAAATTTTTTTATTTGAGTATGTTACCATCTATCAATGTTGCCATGAGTTTCTAGACCTCAGAAGTGTTTTTTTTACTCTCCTTTTAAAATGCATTTTTATTCTAAGTGCCTCTGTTTATGCACATTTATCAGTCATGTCTACTCAGAAATGCTTATATCATATCTGAGGTCAGGAATTCAGCTGCATTTAAATTATATGCCAGATGGATGGGCAATGCATACATTTCAGTTCTTTGACAATTTAATGAACATATCTCTTGGCAAGATGAGGTTATCTGAACATCCCAAATCATCTGTCACATTTGTCTCCAAACTTTTGGGCTGCAGTCTACTGTCAGCTAACCACCACACTGTCTCATCAACCTTTAACTGGAAAAACTCTAAAAATTATTTGCTTGCCTAGAGCAGCCGGGGGCATCTTACCATGGCCTTGTCCATTAACGAGGGTAAATTCTGACTTATAACGAGTTTCAGAAATCTGGAAACATTACATAATTAAGTCTCTCATCCTTCAAGTAAGTTATATTATTAGCCATTTAATTCAACTGGCAAACTGTGCAGAAAAAAAGTTTTCAACACACATTTTCAATCTGACCACTAATCTGGTTACCTTATTTTTTGAAGACTATCTGGAAGTACTGTTGGCCCTAATCTTAAAGGGTGGTCAGGACACAGAACTTCAAAGAATATTTTCAGTTTCTCATGAAGGAAAAGTCTGAGATATGAAAGTTGAAATTTCCTGCAGAAGACCAAGACTTGGCAAAACAAGCCAAATAGAATATTTCTGATTAATTTTAGCACCTATATACCAATCACATTAATATAATCTATATTGCCCTTGGAAATTGATTCACTAGTGTTTTAAACTGGGAGCCTAAAATGTCCTTGAATTGCTTAAAACTAGTGGATACTGAAAAGTTGGCTTATACGAATCACCCAAGGTCACCTATGCAGTGATTTTAGCAGCAAAGCTGCAATGAGAACCTGGAAGTAACTGGCTTTCATCCTAATGGTCACTTCACTAGACCAAGATACCACCATTAAGGGAGACAATGGTAATAAAACACGGCAGTGCTCTCAAATTGCACAAAAACTGCACTTGCACTGTTCTGAAGAGCTATCATTCAGTCTGAAAGTTATCAAAATTGCTGGACCAACATGTTCTAAATACATAGTGTCACAAAGAACATGTAGTTTTTCTTAGCAGAGTAACATGACAAAAAGAGCAAGAAAAAGAATATGGAAGTAGAACAGAAAATCCTGTTAAAATGTTAAAAAGGAAAGAACAGTAAATGATGGATACTATTCAGTCGTTCTTCAAGCTCCTACTGAACTGAGATATAATACTGGCTACAAGACTTTGAGAGCACTGAAATGACAGTTCATAGATTCATAGAATAGTTGGAGTTGGAAGGGATCTTTTAAAGGTCATTGAGTCCCAACCCTCTGGCCATGGTGGGGGGCAGCTGTCCAGACCTTGCCAGTGTTGGAATCCCTTGGTATTGTTTCCTTTTGCCATGGGTTAGCACAATGTCATTGAAGCAGAACTTCTAACAGATAACAACAACCTGTTCCTGTCTGGGTAACCCTCACTGCTGGCTCTTGCCCTCCTCCTGCAAGACAGCTGCTCATCACTTCATCCTTCCCTGACTGATATAATTCCCCTTTCTTGTTATTGTCATCCTTCTTTCCCAGAGTCCTCCACCTCCTGGAATCTCAAATCTACATCTCCCCACTTTACTCCAAGCACATTCATCCAATTTTGGTCTTTCTGCCAGTTGTCTTTCAGCTATCCTTATCTCCCATCACCCTTTCCAATAACCAGTCCTGACCCTCAACCACTCCTTTATGGTTTCCTCATCTTCTGTTCTCTGTCTCCTCACCTAACAATTCTGGCATTATGGAGTCTCTCCCTTAATTAGTAAAGAAAAAAAAAGAGGAGAGTGGCCTGTATCCCCCTTATTTTGGTAACTATTCTATTATTATTCCATTTTATTATACCTCTCCCTCTCCCTTTCAAGCTCACAGACTGTAATCACTACCTGGAATCAATGTTCTTGGCTTTCACCAGTTGTTTTCACTGAACCTTACTTTCAATATAACCTCTAATGACCTCTTTCTAACTAATGCTGTGAATCAGTAGTCATTTTCTGTTTCTCTCTCAGCTTCGATGTGACTTCATTCTGCTGTACTTGGCTTATCATCTCTTTCTCTTTATCAGGAGATTCCAATCTGCTCATGTCGACAGGCTACCACTGACAATTATCACTGACAATTACATTTTCAGGGAACAGCCTTTGTACTTTCTCCCAAGCTACTCTTCTCTTCTGAGAATCCACCCCCTTGTTATTTTTTAATTCTTTTAAAACTTTAGTTTTCAATCATCTCTCTTGCTCTCAAAAAGAAGAAAAAAAAAGTTGGAATATGCTGGGATGGCCTTGCTCATCACGTTTACCAGCATTGCCTTAAAATGAACTTAAAATGAACAGCACTGTCTCATAATTTCTTGGAATCCCACCCATCTTGTGCCATCTTTTAATTATTTACTTTTGGACAGAGACTGCTTTTTCACAGAACTTAACACAAAGAGGTAATTGTGTGTAAGAAGCTATCAAGCACCATGGTTATATAAACACAAATTACAACAGGAGTTCAGATTTCAGTTCTCTAAGATCATACTATCAAGACCTTGATATAAAGAAAACAGAACTAGAAAGCTTAGGAATGTGAAATGGGCCTTAAAAACTCATTTTTCAGACATGTTGTCCATCCATGAGTATAATGTATACACCAATTGTATGGCATACATCCATTGTGTTTAGCACTTAAAGTTTATACAGAGAATCCTGCCTTTACTGCAATCAATAGGCATTTCATTACTAATATCAGTATGGTCAAGGCTTTTCCATCTGCATCTTATCATACACATTTTTTTCAATATTTGCAAAGAAGCAGTCAAGTAGAATATATATAACAATAACATTTTGTTAGTTATATTCAGTGGCTAGAAATTATCTTGACATCTTGGTTTCCAATTCTGTATTAGGTCTAAATGCTAAGTTTGACAACATCCAGGTACCGAAGCCAATATTTAATGGATCACATATACAACTTAGGAAAACACTGCTTGTTTTTTTCGTGGTAGCTAGTGTTACACAGTCTCTTCTGAAATCTAAATTAATAAATTATTTATCAGTCAGCACTTGTCCTTAAATGGCATAACTTAGATGTCAATACCACCAAAAGCATCCACATTTGCCAAATCTGTCTCGCACGAAATGGAATATTTGCACAAGAAAATTGCCAAAGCAGGAAATTAACCTCTTCAGGGGTTTCATATAATCAAATGTTGCAATAATTGTTATCATGTCAAGTATTTATGATGCCAAAGGATTACAGTATTCCCATCGAAACTGTGTTTGCCAGTTAGGCTGGTGGTCTTCCTGGACGGGAGAGGGCAATGGTCTTTACTGTGATACTGCCTTTAAGTTAGGATACCAAGAAGCAAATTTAACATGAAATTCTAATGCAAAAGATACAAAATAGACTTGTTTTCTCCAATACAGAAGGATACAACAAATCACAGCTTTTGTGACAATATGCCTCTTAGAGGAAAGTCATCTCTATAGAAGAGTCTATACAAGCAACGGTGTCTGTCTTTCTGGGTATGTACATCGGAAAGAGAATGCTGACAGGAGGACACCATTTGATCCCCTTGTGTGCACGTATGCTAACTATGCCAAATACAAGTGTCTGAGAGATGTGGTAAAACTATGAGGAGCTTCCACATCTATCTCCACCCTTATAAAATTCCTCACAGCAAGATTGGGCCAAAAAGGATTTGCTCACTATACACATTCCCTTTACATGCACTTCTTCCACCTATTAAGAACAGAAACTACTCACAGAAAACAATGAAAGAAAAACAAGTTTCAAAAATTTAACTGTGACCAAATATTCCATCTAGAGTAAATCCCTAGGCTGATGAGCTTAGTGCATATTACTACCACACAAGGTGCTTGATGCAGGAACCACCTATAACGTGTACTGCTTCCAGTCCACTACTATGTAATAAAGGGGAAAATGAGGACTCAGCTGCAGCAACACACCCCACCATACTGCAGATGTCCTTACTGTTACTTAGGAACTTATAAGAAAGTTTACAATGAGTCCAAAAGCATTATTTACAACTATTAACATAGGAAGCTACTACTAAATGTCCCTCACCTTCCTTGCATCTGATTTTATACTCACTTATCATACTTGAGTGTGATACCCCATGTCCTTCACCAGGGCTTGAGCTGTCCCTACTTGTTGTATCAACTATACTACACTATTTTGGAGAGTCTGAGAAATATATTTATGCATGTATAGACTCCCTCTTGAAACCCATCAAAATGTTGCTTTTGCACATACACTATGACAGAGATGACACTTAAAGTCCTGCTATGCCATGCTCTCACTGAGAACTAGTCAAGTAAAAAACATAAACACTGATATATATTACCAAGATCTTGTAGTCTTTATTGAGATGAGTTTCCACAAAAGAGAGGGAAAATTTTACTAGAGCAGGGATTGCAGGAATCAAGCCAAAGTTACAAAGATTACATACTGAATGGTAAGCTACTTTCTCTTTTTCTTTTTTTTTCTTTACGCCCATCTTAGTAGCGTTATGACTGAATACGTTAATCAAAATCCTATAGAACTGTATTCATTTGTGTGTGTGTTTACTTTTCATTTACATAATCATCTTACAAAAGGAGCATTTCTCCTTTGTGTTAGATATCTTACGATGTATTTTAAAGCTGCAGTTACTGAAATATCCTATTCCACTATCAATTCTATTGCCCAGTTATTACCATAAATTATTATACAGAAGCTAAATATACATTTCCAATCTCATGATGTCCAAACAGTCCTGCAGTCAGAGAAATCAAATGTTCCCTGTGATGTGTCCTAAGGATCTGCACTTAGTGTTCTGGAACAAACAAGAGAAATTTCCAAAGCTCAAAAGCCTTTACAGAAAAATCAGAAAACGTAATTGTAGAGTGCCTTAATTTTTGAAAATAAGATTTGTGTGTTTGTAACATGGAAAATGCTTACGGAAATAAGCAAGAACAAACACTCATACATATCTCCATAATAAGTGTAAAGCTACAAATATATTTTACTATTAGATATGTATTTTAAAGAATATACAAACTTGATTAAGCACAAAATCAAATGCTCAGCTGGTAATAGGTGGGATGGAATAGACCAACTGAGATGGCATGAATTTAAAAAAAAAAATCCAAACCAAAATCAAGAATAAAAGAGGGTATGAAATCCCAACAAGCTTACAAAAAACATTTATCTCTAGGCCTCTGTTTCTTCTGTTCCTACTTCTGTTTTGAGAAGACAAACACCTATCATTTGTCTGTACCCTATGAATGTTTTCTAGGCATTTCTTATCTCTGCTCACTGCTGAATTTCACCTATTTAGTACTCAGAGTATGTACAACCACAGTCCTACTTAGACTCAACATGGAGTGGCTTGCAGGCCTGTGGTGGGCCAGTTCCACAGGAGAGGGTTTCACTATAAGACATCAGGATTTCAACTGGCTCATGAACACAGACAAAAACTTTGCTGCATCCTTCAACCTTCTGCCTAGAGCAGTCATCGAGTATCTGTGCCACCCTCTTATAGTAGCTCAAGAACCTGATCCACCAAGATTATTACAGTGCAAAACTCTCTATTTTTAGCATTTCTTCGATTTGCATAAGGATGTTAACATGCCTGAGCTTGATGGTTACAGAATGAAAATAAAAGGGCTCAGGAAATGTTTTAATTAATGGTGGCATGAGAATTGTATCTATCCTGCATACACACACTGGCAAACTGTAGACAAGCTGATAGAATATAACCTTGCAGAAAATGCAATGCATATCTGAAAACCTTCTTCCTTGCAAAGATAACATTAACAAATGTATTTCTGGCTATTGTTTCTCTTTCCTTCAACATACATGTTTTTCAGAGATTGACTCTTCATTCCTAAAATTGAAACTTTAACATTCCATGGAAATAAGAGAAAGAATGAACTGGAAGCATGTGACTGTAACAATATCACATATAGGTGGCATAATAATTGAAATTCAAATTAATAATTTCATACTTGCGATTTTTAACTCTACATTAGAGAAAAACTTGTCTTAGCCAACCCATGAAAGGATGAAAAAAATACACATCTTTAATCAGATGGCCCTTTAACAAAGGTGAAGTAGACTTCTCAGGAATTAGCAGAGGGAATTTTGAAAAATCTCTGGAGACAGTAATTTGCCTAACACTTGGAGAAGTTTTGTTGTACCTATTGCAGAGCTTGTTGAAGATTATATCAGATAAATTCTATTTTTATATATCTCATACTTATCAAGTACAAAGCATAGTACAAAACCTGTGGTATGAAGAAGTCTCTCATTGCACTGAATCAGCCAATTCACTAAAGATACTGTTCTTTAACTATATAAAATCACTAAGTCCTAAAAATGTAAATAATTATTTTGTTATCTAAATTTTATGAAACATATAGATGACTGTAATTATTTAATTTCAAATGCCTGAAGATTGTTGTTACTTATTTCCTTTTTAGAATACTAAAAAATCTAACTGTGAGACTCCTTTGATCATCATATACTTATGTAATTACACAGTTCAGTCAAACAAAAACACCACAAAACCTCTTCACTATTTATAATGAGCAATCTTTAAAGTTCACCCTTCTTTTTCTACACTGGCTAGTTAAAGATTTTATCCATTTAAGTGGATAGCTGCATCATATTTTTTCTAAATATAAAGCATGAGCTATTTTCAGGCCACTCAAAGAAAGTCTTGGTGTATAATATCAAACTCTTTGATTTGTTGCTGGCATATGCACTGCAAAATGTCATCTTGTACTGTTTTTAATGGTCATGGCCAGAGAATGCTTATGATCATTACTGATTTAGATCACTGATTTCTTCACACTCAAGATCACTTCAGTATACAAAAGCAGAGAACCTCTATTGAATTTAATTTTGAAGAACAGTATCTCAGACTAAGCCTTCTCTTTCCTCTGAAAAAGTCAATCAGATTAGTAGTGTGCACTCACACAGCTCTCAATGAATATAAACTAGAAGGAAGTTGTCTATGTGCTATGCAGAATTGTACAGGCAACTCTCAGTTGTATGTGGGTGTGTAACCCAGGTTGCAGATTAGCAGTGCTATGCTAAAACAAAGCAGAAAAAAAAAGGAAAACCACCCACCATTCTTCTTTGAATTTCTGATCTCACTTTGTACTTCATCTTAATTTCATTCCTTGATAAATGTAATACACATAGGAAATTCTTATCTAATGTGGACATGCTTTGTATTACCTATGTGTTAGCTCTGTGCAGGTTAGTCTACTCCATTTATAGCTTCAATAATTAAGAGCTGACTGTGTAACTACGAAAGAGCCCAGCAACCCACCTTTTTATTCAACATTTGCTAAAAACCAATTGCTTGTTGAAATACCTCCCTAACTCACCTCAAAAATCATCAGTTCCCATTTATATAATTTTTTTAAACCAGTGTGTAATAACAGCTTGCTGCAATACTGGATTCTTGTTAATATAAATAAAATGTGAACATGCTTGAAAGGCAAAGCAAAAGCAATACAAGTGAACAAACACAATGCATCTAAAAGGAGACAGAGTGGACTCCTCTGCCCTCAAGGCCTAGACACTGACAGAAAGCCATTTTATAATAAGATTTTGTAGCTGTACCAAAAAACTTGCATTAATTGGCTAAATGTACATTTTATTTATTTAGAGGGTCATTAACACCAAATACGCTTTTAAAAAATAATATGCGCCCTTGGGCAATGTAACAAAAACAGTGGTTTCGTTATGAAGGATTTGGGAAACTTGTTTCCTGCTGTCCCCTCCCAATTCTCATTTTCCTCTGCACAGCCGAAACCGGATCTGCTTCATGACCAAAGACAAAAGACAGAGATACCCAGTGCACTAGCCAAGTGCCCTGAGATGGTGACTCCATGAGCTGCAAAACCAGCTGGAAGGAACTGGCGGTCCCTCTCTGTCCTCAGGAAGGGAACACAGACACTGACAAACACTGGGAAGGTGCTGCAGAATCTTATCTACTGGGGAGGAGGGATGGCTGACATACTTCTCAAGGACAGGATAAATACAACACTCAGTATAGGAAACATTTACTCTTGTAGAAGGATTGATGGAGAGGCTGTCGAAGGACTGGTGGGGCTAGAGAGGGCAGGAAAGCAACAGGGGTAGACAGCCTTTTCTCCAGGAAATTTGTTCTTACTCTTTTTTTGTCATCAAAAAATTAAAACCGTTAACTTCACATTACCCATGAGCATTAAAGATCGACGCAGATATAAAATAGTGTGATTTTCTTTGCTATTCTGAAAAGAGTAACTACCAGCCCTGTATTCTAGCTTTGGCAATAGCTTAGCTCCTGTACTAAAATAAAAGCAAAAGGCTTTTCACATTATGACACAATAGTGTATGAATTGGAATGAACCTTCTTGCTCCTTTGAATTTATACCTTAATACATTAGTTTTGATATGCTGACTAGGATCAAAATGACACTGATGACAAAAACTGCAAGAACTGCTTTAATTCATGCATACATATAGTTCTTGTAGGAATCTCTCTAAACTACTTGACATTCTGTGCCAGTGAGTTCCATTGAGTAATAACTTTCCATAAAACGTTACTTCATATGTTGGCTTTTAATTTCACTGAACATCCCCTTGTCCTTTTAATGCTGGAGAAAAATAAAATACTTCTGTCACAAGACTTCTTACTGGAACAATTATAAAAATTCACTAAAGAAAAAGTACCTGTCCTTTGTCAGGTAGTAATACAGTTGCTTATTTTCATATAGCCAAAGGAATTATATTCATATCAAAAGAAAAACATTTATCAAAATATTTGCTTTCAGACTTATTTACTGTTTATTATTTTAATTTACATCAGTTACTGCTTGCAAAACTTCCAGGGAAATATTTTTAATTTTTTTTTCCTCTTTTCCCACTGCATAGTAAATACAGCCTTCTTAGTATTTCAGAAGCATAGTACTATAGAAATGCTAGGGCCTGCTTCTGCTACGAATGAAGTTAATGGGAAAACACCAACTGACTTTATTAGGAGTTAGGTCAGGCCCCAGATTTGCAGCTTTTGAAATTTCGTAGTTGAAAATTTTCTGGCTAATCCTCAGAACTGACTACTTCTACAACTATAACATTATTTACAACTTTATTTATATGTACTTCTTTATTACAATATGTAATATCTATGTTCCTTGTAAAGGTTACTATTTTATAGAAATTAGACTGAAGTTATTGCCAATCAACCTTTTAATAAACTTAAGTGGGATGACTTTCAGAATTTTTCTCAACATACAATTCAGTTTTTATTCCTTCTTGCTATCTCTGAAAACTGCTTAAATACCTTAATTTCAAAGCCTTTTTCAGTGTAATAAAAATGTCCTTTTGGTAGAAGTTTATTGGTCCCATTTCAAATTACGTTCTAAAACATTCTTATACTGATGAGGACTCATTATTTTAGCAATTTTTCTGTTTCAACACAGTATATAAAGCCATGCCTCTCAACCAATCAACCTCAGTATAAAAGTGTATGTGAGGTCAAACAGATTGCTCATCAAATCTTTGATCAAGTTGTCTGATCACATATAGACACAACTGTCTGAATTGTTGCATATGTTGTATAATGTTATCATACAAATTTAAGTATTTCCATTATTGACTGCTGCTTGTGTATTTATATATTAACTTGCTGGTCATAAAACTGCAACAAAGGACAAGATATACCAATACTGAATTAAGACCTCTAGTTTTGTGTCTCCCAAAATTAAGAAAAATCTGTGTTTTTATGATTGACCAACTCATGATGTTGTGCTTCAAATATACACATATTCCAAAATTAAACAGTGAAGTTAATGTTAAATACTGTGTTGTAACTTTAAATATAAGTGACATATTAGAACAGATAGATGGGTAATTATGATAAACTACACAATAGTGCTACTGTAGATAATATAATTTATCAATCCTGTGGTCCCCACCATTCATGCATTTACAGTTTGGGAATACAGTGACTGCAAAGGATAATAAGTCATAATGGCTACATTCTCAGTACTTCATGCTAGCTCACTAGACAAAATAAAAAGGTTAATTGTATAACTGGAAAAATGTAAAATTTTATTCCAAGAAAATTAACAAGCTACACAGGTAAATTTTGGCAAATGCAACTTTATATTGAAATCCACACATCTGTATCTGAAAGAAGGAAAGACTCACAGACTCTAATGTATTTCTAAAACACTAAGAAATCATATTATATGCTTTCACAAGTTAAAACTTAAATAATTTAAAACAACCAATACACCAAAATGTGCAGAAAATATAAACAAGACTGTGCCTTCAGTAGAATAAATGCTTCACAAATTGTGCAAGATATCATACTAAGGCTGCGGTCTCCCCATGACAGCTGTCTCAAAATATAAACATACATCAACTGCCTGTGTTTCTCAGAACAAACTAGAAAGGGCGGCACACCTAGAAAAAAATCATATAATCCCAGTGATGTGCATATTGATTTTGGGAACCATTGGAGTAAAAAGGAAAAAAGAGGACTAAGTGATCTTTCATGCACTCCCAAATGACTGACCAGAGTTATTGATTCAATTTTCCTTGCTTATTTGCTTCAATGCTAAACAAAATGGAAGATACTAGATAACCCTTTAAGGCAACATGTGTTTATTCTGTATAATTATAACTCTTCAATTATGACTGGATATTGTTGTTAACGTTGCCTAACAGACTGATATCTAGCTTTTTAGAAAATATAAATAAGAGTCTATTAAACTTTATACCAAATCAGCAAAAAACACAGAATACAGTTAAATGTTAGTAATTTCACTCTTAAGGAAAATGGTATTTAGAAAGAGTAATATATTTGGAAAAAAAATTAAATTCGAAATCTGAACAAAAATACTGCTTTGGAATGCTCCTCAAAACTTACTCACAAGGCAAACAGATTTGTAAGTGTGATAATCCAATAATGCATGGTACATCTTTAATCAGTTACAGTACTTGAGTCCCCAGTTTTCAGTCTTTGCAAAATAATAATTGTATGAAATGTTTTAAAGGTCTTCAGATGTCTAAAATTAGTTTTATCAACACATTAACCTCATATCAACTTAATTTATTAAGATGTCCAATGCTAATCTTTCTGATGTTCTTATTTTATGTAGTGATATACACAGCATTTAGCACTGATACTTAGCACCTGCTACTTTCATTATCTAGATTTCAACCACATAAAGGAATTCAGGGCAGTAGTTCAGTCCTTTGTTCTTAATTACAAACCTTCAGCAGTGGTCAGCAGGAACATGTTTAGGTTTAAAACAGGATTAGAGGTGAGCTATTGCAAAGACTGCAGAATGTTGCCCAAATCCTTACAGCTGCTGACATCCCATTCTTGATTTTCTCCTCAAGACATGGCTACAGGCCACAATTGCTTAGCAGAGAATGGTAGTGTTTCACAAGGCTAAAGATTTACAGATGCTCCCTCATATAACACAGTAAGGTTCCCTTGGTAACCTGGATTTTCTGCAGTAAAGAAGGGTTGTGCTGAAACAGCGCCTCAGCTCCCTGTTGGAGAAAATGCAGACAAAAGGATTGATTCCAGCTTGGGCAAAACTCATCCAGACAGCGGCCGTTAGAAATCCCCCAGGTACTACAGGCCCTCTTGCAAAAACTCTCCAGTAACAGGCTACCAAATAGGGACCCCACAAGGTCAGAAAGAGAAATGTCATGATGTAGAACATTCTGCTGATTCTCTTCTCCATTTTGAACTCATCTAAAACCAGTAGCCTCCTCCTGCCCGTGGTGTTCGCATTTTGCCTGATTCCCAACAAGGTTGGAGGTGTGGGACCCCTTCCGAATCCAGCCAGCCAATTAGCAGCTGCTTGACCACTCGCTCCAGGACCATGAAAAGTCCAGTTCTGGCTCACTGCTGCAACAAACTGGACTGGCTTCATTTTCCTGCGATCGTGAACAAAAAATATCAGCTTGAGGTAGACAAGCTGTGTGGCTAGGAGGATAAGGGCAAGAAGAAGCATAAATCCCAAGGAATCATTAGCCCTGAAGGAACGATGCTGGAAAGTGCATTGGTCTTCCTCCCTAATGAACGAGTAGGTGCCCACATCTAAAACTGGGGGGAAAGCCATGGCTACAGAGAGAGTCCAAACCATACAGATAACAGCCAAACAAGTCCAGAAGGTCAGTCTTTTCGTATAAAAACGGTGGTGGGCAATAGCTAAGTATCTTGTGACGCTTATGCAGAATAACATGAAAGCAGTGTGAAAGCAGGACAAAACCCCCAAAAAGGCAATCACCTTGCAAGTAAGAGTCCCATACGTCCAAGTAGAGCCATTTTTCACAGAGGTGAAAACAAATGGGAAACAAATTGCAGATCTGAGGATATCTGAGCAGCAAAGATCCAACAGGAAGTAGTAAGGAGCTCTATGCAAGGTCTTATCTTTGACTAGCAAAATGGAGATCAGAAGGTTACCCACAACACTGACTCCTATTATGAAACCCAGTGAAGTCAGTTTCAGAAAAGCTGTTAAAGGAGAGAGATTTTGTAAAATGTTGTCAGCTGCATGGCTGTAGTTCGCCATAGATGGATGGATGATATGTATATTGCCTCAGTCAAGTCTCATGATCTATATTTAAGAACAAGGAAAAAATAGATCCATACATCTTACTGAAAATGTAATCCACAAACAGAACTGATCTTGTGTCTAGTCATACAGTACATCCTCTTCTTTCTGATTTGTCATGCCATCAAAATATCTGAAAAAAAACGAGCTATCAGTTCTTAAGTTAACACAAAATGATGTCAGAAAGTGCTAACAAAGATGTTAATTTATGGAGAACCAAATGAAGTTGTAAATTTGAGTACTATTGTTTGTTTTTTAAAATCATGAGGCTTTTTTTTAATATACTTACTCTTTAGTATGATTGATTATTGACAGATTTGGCTTATTACAGTTTCCGACTGACCAATGCCCCTTATATTTGGTAGCACATATAATGTCACAGTGAAAGCCTCAGAGATTTTATGAATCAAAAGATTCCCAGTTTGTGAGCCCAAGAGTTAATCACTGACATCTTTTTTAAAAATCCCCAAAGACCACTGATATTTTGACATTACCTACATTTATTTTATGTCTACTGTATTTGTCAATGTTTTAAGAGGCAGCTGCTATGTTGATACGGATCACACCCAAAGAAAGCCTGCAGAATTTATGTTTTTTAACCCAAATCACCAAAGCACATTAAGCACAGTGTTAGGTTATGCATATTGTAAGAGAAGCAGCATTCATGATTCCCCTCCCTTCCTTCTATAAACTATAATTTTATCATTTAGGCTTTTAGATAAACAGGTATCCAGACAGTCGATAGCAGTATGCTTTAGGGTGTCGTTCCCCCCCTCCCCCGCTTTAATGCAAATCGTTAAAGCCTCGACATAATTCATAATAAGCAACGGTCAGTGTAAATACTGAGCAAAAATAGGCAACGCAGCCAAGATTTAATGCCCATCCTTTTGGGAGGGCTAGTTTTGGTTATGCTTAGATAAACATATAAATTGATATTTTTTTTTTTAGCTAATTAGGGCTCCGCGATTCCCACTAATCCTCCCAGTGAATCCTACCGGAACACATTTCATGCAATAAAATAAAATAAAATAAAGAACTGTCTGTTGCTGGGGTTTCTTGGGGTTTGTTTTTCTTTTTTTCTCCCTCCAGAGCCAGGGACAGGAGCCACAGCAGTCATGATCAGGCTCCTCCGTTATTCACACGAAGTGTTTCCTATGCCACCTCGGGTGTACAAAGGATATTCCCACTGAATCCCAGCAAAAATCCTTTCATTCTTACCGTCCACAAAAGAGCCTGATTGCTGCTGTGTAAACAGAGGCTGATCAGATCATGGCATCGTTTTAAAACCATGAAATCAGGCTCCCCCTCCCCCTCCCGCCAGCCCCGCCGCTCCCCCTCCTCCGTGGATCTGTCCCCGCGGCGGCCGGCCCTGCCTCCGCACACACTCCCGCACGCTGCACACCCGGCGCTCGCTGGCACCCTCGCACCGCCGCTGACACACACATACACTCACACACTCACGGGCACAGCCGCTCCCCCTCGCCCCGCCATGCAGGGCTGGACTGCGCCGCACTGCAAGGCAGCCCGGGTGCCGCTGCTTGGCATCAGCCGCATCTGCCGGAGCCGTGCGAGAGCCCCCCGCGGCGGGGAGCTGGGGTGAGCGGAAGAGGCATTGTCTGTGAGCGCTTTCATCATGCCGCTTCTTTGGAAATCACCCCCCAGGCCCGCTCCCTGAGCGGGGGAGCCCTCCCCGCACGCACCTGCAGCCGCGGCAGCCCTCGGCGCCCCCAGCCCCTCTCCTCCTACCTGTTGGTGCCGGAGATCCCCACATGCCAGAGCTGCTGCTTGCCGCCGACCGAGGGCTGCTTTATCCTGGCGGTCTTTTCTATTCTCCTCTGCTGTCTTTCATGCTTCTTTCTCTCAACCCTTTTCCTTTTTTCCTTTTTTTCCTTTTTTTTTTTTTTTTTTTTTTTTTTTACCTCGGTACCTTGGCCGAGGATCCAGTCAGTGGCTCTGGCGGCGCATGCTCGCCGCGCCTCCCCCCCTGCGCGCCGAGCCCCGTCCTCCCCTGTCGCAGCGCTACAATCTCTCCCAGTAACGCAGCGGCGGCGGCCGTCTCGATGAGGGCACGGCAGCCTCGGCGGCGGCAGCTGCGGCTGTCTCAGTGAGGGCACGGCAACCTCCGCGGCGGCAGCAGAGTCCTCAGTGGTGTTCGGGCAGCCCCGGCGGCAGCAGCAGCAGCCTCCTCAGTGAGGGAAAGGCACCATCCTCAGTGATGGGAAGGCAGCCTCCTTGGCAGCACGTTCCCATCGCGATGCATAGCCGAGCTGGATTTACTGGCGAGCCTGGGCAAGCCAGTGAGGAAAGGGAGGGGAAGGAATCAGGTCCTGTGCTCCTTGTTTATGCCGCTGGGCTTCCCCTCCCGCCCCATTCGGTTACAATAGGGGTCTGGAGGCGCCCGCCGCGTTGCGCGTTGCAGCCTGTGTCAGGAGAGGGACCGGGCGGTTTCTTCTTCAGCTGCTGCTGCCTGATCTTCCCGCTCGTGGCTCCTTTTCCTCTCTCCCGATTCCCACCCGGTGAATTCCTTCTTCCTGACCCCCGAGCCAGGCAGGACTCCTTAATAAGTGCCGTTGTTCGTGGAGGGCGCATTCGCCGCGGGGCCGTGAGGACACCGCACCTTCGCCCCCCGCAGCCCGTGGAGCGGCTTCCCGACGCGCAGCCCGAAGCCGGCGCAGAGCCGTCAGCGCTCTCGCTTCATGGCGGCGGGGATGGATCCGATGTTAGCCCGTTCCGTCCGCGGCAGGGCCGGCGTTCCCCCTGGGCGCGCAGGGCGGCAGCGGCGGCCGCCGCGGAGCAGCGCCCGCCCGAACCGGCGGCCGGCGGGGATCGATCCCGAGCCGTCCCGATGATGTCATGCGGGCCGGGGGGCCGAGGCGGCGGCGCTGGGAGGCGGCGGGCTGTGGCCTGGGCCGCCGCAGGGGCCTCCCGCCGGCCCCCGCACCCGCTGGTGCCACCGCTGTAAAACCAGGAGGGAGCGGGAAGGATTTGGATACGGCTTGTAAGAGCACGTTCCTCCGCCCTCCCGCCTCTTCGGTTTGTGTGGAAGTTTATCCAGGAGAAGTGGGAACATGAAAGCCATGCCCCAAGAGTAATTCGCTTTGACTGCAAGGCAGTTGAGGAACAGCTTGTTTTGGGTCGAGAGATTTGGATCCTGAGGAACTTCTTCACTGGGAGCTTCTGTTCAAGGCAGAATAAATCCTTCTGGGGGACAGATTTATGGGGTTGATTCATAATGTGTGTCACATCTATGAGACCGTTAGTAGACTACAGGCATTTTTTAAGGCTGTTGTCAAGTTGGGTTCTTTTTTTGGCACTTACTAAAAGACATTGGAATTGGTGGCCAAACCACAAAAGCAACTTCAGTAACAGTCTGACCAAGCCCAGAGGTCTGCAGCCATTGGAAAATACAGTTATTTAAAACCAACATAGCATGTGACTTGTTTCAGCTAAAATTTATTCTTAGGCAGAAAACCCACACAAAGCTCAGGTACCACACAATTTTTTATTTTTTTCTCTTAATGTAATTATGACAATTTCATGATGGTGTTCGTCTTTGGCATGGTAGGTGTTGGGTGGTTATTAAAGCTACTAGTTCAAGATGCACTTTTCATGTCCCAGTCACCTAAGCTAAGCAGACCTCTCCGGCTATCCTTTTTCTCTTGTTAAATATAGGTACCCACAGTGACACAGACCATGACTTTTAAAGTAATTCTTAAAATGTGAAGGGCAAGTAGCTAAGGCAGCAAGAGCAGGCATTTTAATAGTCTGTCTAATATAGCAAAGAATTGTCTAAAAGCTGTGCATGAAAATGAAACATTTGCAATGCAAGATTAGGAAGATTTATAATATGTGCTACAGGAGGACTCTATGGTCATGGTCAGGGCCTATTCTTGCACTCTGATATATGTTTTTTTGTTAAGAGTAAACAATATTACAATGTAATCATCATTGTAATAAAATAGATTCAGTGCAGTAGCTTTTAACCTTTTCTGTCTGTGCTTTCTTAGAGTTGTCACAGAATTTTATTGCATTATAACATTTTAAAACTTGCTTTCCTTTTAGACCTCTCACAGACTGCTTAGAAGTGATCTGTGGACTTCAGAATTCATTCAGAATTCAACAACCAGTTCAGCATTAATCCATTTGTCATCACAGGTGTAACCTGAGAACCAGTGCTCTAATTTTGTTCAACAAAATGTAGACATCCAGACTGAGGTGACAGCTAGTTTTCCGTCGTAGTCAATGTCGAAGAAGACATGCATTAGAGAGCAGATCATCTGACTCACAAGTCTAAAAGCCATCCTATAGCTTGAACTCTATTCTTTTATTGTAAGAATAAAGACAGGCAAGAGAAACCATTGCTACAAAGTAAGAGATTTCTGGTGGAGTGACATATTGCTGTGTTAAGCTGTTGCACCAGGAGCAGGTCACATCCTCCATGGAGGGGAAAAAATCCAGAAGTCATGGGGTTGGGAATCTGGGAGGCGAAGGCAATGCTGACAAAGATGGCTCCATGAAGCAAGAACCCGGAAATGAATGTGCAATTAGAAGGTGTGGAGAAGAAGAGATCTGTAACGATAGGTGAAGAGGTCTGTGCTGACTAGTTCTTCAAAACAGCTGTGCTAGAAATATAAAAGGTTCAGAAAAAAAGAAGTGAGGCAGCCCTTGTTTGCAAAGTGAGTGGATTAGGGGTAGCGAAGAAGAATTTCTTGGAGCTTTGGCAAAAGGAAGGATCCTGGATCCTGAATAAATTGCCCACCACACAATATAAGGGGGGCAACACTAAGGGCAACAAGAAAGAGGTTCAAAAACACAGGGGACCTGTGTCCCATACAGGCATCTCAGAAGAAAGAAGTGATTACTCTCAGGGAAGTAAATATTCTTTCCCTACCTTTTCTGTTTGTTAGTTTGGGTTTTTTTGTTTGTTTGCTTGTTTGTTTTACTTACATATTGCTGTTTCCCAAGAAGGAAGGGTAAAGGGAGAGAGTGTAAGAGAAGTGTGAGCAAAGCACACACAAGAGTGCTGATGTGCCCATTAGAGCTATCAGCACACTGATCAGAGCTTTCATGAGGAAATGAGAGACCCAAGATTGTTCCCCTGATTTTCTGAATGAGATCAAAGATGTGAACCATTGCCAGGTTTGGACAACTCTGCTGCAAAGTTCTTGACAGTTATGGTACAGAGCTCTTTCATTTAGTCCTGTTGGAGTTATTTAATAATTATGGTCAAGAAAGTAACTGGTGAAATACTCAGCTTTGTTGCTGATGACTGAGGATCCTGTATTCCAGTTGTTTATTTTTTTTCCAATTTAAATACTGTTTAAGAATGACCAAGGAGCTGTGTCTAGTGAATTGGATGCACTAGGTCCATTCACAGATCAAGATCATCTTATTGGAGAGCCCTACTTTGATATTCTCAGTCTTTGGCATTATCTGCAGATCTGGGCAGCTCATTTCCATGAGGTGGTAGTGATGCTTAGGTGCATGTGGCCAAGGTGCCAGGAATTTGGGTGCTGGGGTGGGGGACAGGAGAATACAGAGGAATTTTATTGACGTGTAAGTAGCATTTGGGGTACTTGCCACCTGATTTCTTTTGAGGATATGTGCCCTGAAATCCTATACCACAATTGTGAGCCAGGTGAGGATGCAGGGTGATTCTCATTGTTTTGAACTTTTTCCTCAGAATAGGAGAGGTTTCTGAGAAGTCTGACACAGAGAAATTTCACTAATAGAGTCTGAGGTAGAGATAGGGCTAGAAGACAAGCTAGCGATGACAAGTAACTATCAGTTGAAAAGATGGGGTGAGATATTGGCCTCACCAAGGTCAGTAACATCTCTCAACTATTTCAGTGAGATGAGGATTTCAGCATGGGGCCAGAAGTTGTGAATACCTAAACCTAAAGTACTCACGTGCCTTTTGTCTTGACCATTTCAGTAACTAACGTGTTTACACACTGTCTTGAAGTTTGTATATATGCAATGTCAATCCAGTCTGCATAATGCAAACTCTGAAGCATTGTAGGTTTTCCAACATTTCTGCAAAACAGGAGAGATAATCTGCAAGGTGTGCCCACTCCTGTGCAGAGGCCAGCACAAGATTTATTGCTTAAGAGACTATGATTGATGCTATTGAAGTACATCCTTTTCAAAGGGCACAAGGAATTCTTCCAAGGGAAATTTCTTGCCTGTGCAGTAGATTTGTGCAACTCTGGAGTAGTATTTAAGTAGGACTTGTATAACATGAAGACCTGTGCAGGACCCCTGCACAATAGAGAATTTCACCTGCAATATATTTGGTTCCTGTCCTTGGTAAAATGTTTTCAGAGCAAAGACATTTGTTGGCAGTGTCTGCCTCCTGGGTTGGCTCTCAGCACAGATGTAAATTCCACCCCATACTGAAAATCTCTCTAGTAGTCTCCACTTGTGTTTTCACCTATAACAAAATTATGTTCATGTGACTAGAACAATTCTTATGGATAATAATTGTATTTTTTTAATGTTAATATTCAGCCAGATCCTCAGATGTTTTGTAAATATTTCTCAAGAACACAATTCAGTATGTTAAAAAAATATTTCATAATTACCTTTTGATACTTAATTTTTATTCTTAAAAATAAATCTATGTTGCATGTTTACACAGGGGTAAATTAAGGTTTAAGTACAAATATGCATATGCTTATTAGCTGAGCATATGAAAAAGGCTTTGTCCTTCAGAGGAAAACTTCTGCTCTATGTTTCTCTAATGGGAGTGAGGCACCAATATGCTTCTGAAAATCCCTTTAGATACTTTCCTGTATCCTGAGGCTTCAAAACACCTTTTAGGAGTTTGTTCATTAGGACTACGTTTTAAAGACTGGACACATGTTTTGCATCTGTTTTGTAGATACAGTGTTAAACTGTTGTGCAATTTAGGTAGTGTGGACCTGACTTCACTTGCATATCAGGTAGTTAGAAATGCAAATGAACTTAACTGTAGCCATGAGTAATTATCAATGTTAAATTGCACTGCTAATTACTTGTGCCTGCAAAAAGATAAGATAAATTTTTAAATTGCTGGACTTCACAAATGGTGGTTTTACATAAATAATTTAGAGGGGAAAAAGAGAAAAGAGAGTGTTAGAGAGTCAAGTGTCCATATGTGGTCTCTGTTGTTTGTGCACCATATATATGTTGTCCTGTGCTGAAAAATTTACGAAAGTGCTTGCTTTCACAGGCAAGGAGGAGTGATAACGATTCACTTAAAAGAGACGGAGCCAGTCACATCTACAGAGATGCAAATCGGTGACTGAGCTCCACAGAAGGAAAAAACCAAGGAACTTAACAGTGAAGTAGTAGTTCCAAGTAGATACATTTGTTGAGATAATATTTTTGAATGGTTGAGAATAACTGAGACTATTTCTCTAATATTGTTATCTTGGATCTCTCGATATAAATCATATTTATAAATAATGTAATATTCAAAATGTAATCTTTAATTTGTTTAGCTCAAGTTTTGGGTTGTTTCATTGGTTTTTTTTTTTAATAGCAGAGGGTAAACACTGCCTTGTATTCCTGTATAACAAATCTTTTAATGTGAATTATTCTGAACTTGCAGTGTTGTTAGTGGGAAGTATTGAAATTCTTATTCTAGTTTTTAGTTAATATGGGCAGCACTGTAGAAACACTTCAATAACAGTGTCTACACCTCAGTTCAGTGTCTGAACTACTGACCTCAGAAGGACGCTTGCTGTTATTGCCTGCATGCCTTGTGAGGAGAAGGAACCTTTTGCCAGAACGTCAAGAGAATGTAAACCAAGCTTATTGAAGTTCCTGCTACATCCAGTTTCTCCACTCTCTTTGTATGCCAGAAAACCTGTTGGTGCTTTGGTAATTGAATGTGGAACAGGAAAGAAAATACTTTCTTCTTTCTTCATTACAAAAAATAACATACCATTCGTTACAAATCTTGTAGATGGGACTTTTGTTGAAGCATATACACAGACACAGGGAATAATCTTACAGAAATAGTGATTCATTTATTTAATGTATTTTCATCTGCAGTTTAATTAATCGCATTCAATGTACATTTTTTAGTATAAACTACATTACAATATGTCTTTCAACTACTTTAAATACATTCCATTTGCTGATTTGTTTTTCCCTGCACAACATACAGTAATGTGAATAAATCACAGTGTTACAATTCAGCAACCAAAATAGTTGAAAGGAGCAATGCTGAACACAGTTAGGAGTTGATGACTAAATTACTGTGGCTGAAAGGCATGATTTTTGCATGAGGCTTATCTAACCAATAATATGAAAGCAATCTGGTGAAAAACAGGTAGAAAGTCTTTCAGAGTTTCAAAGTTGAATGGGAAGTGCTGACTCAGGGCCATGCTAATGACTTGCTGGTTCTGATGCATAGCTAAGCAGTCTTGGCTTCTTTGGTTGACTCTCGTTCTCAGGTCTTACCTTCTGACACTGTATCAATCACATTTGGATAGAAGGGGAGCACTTCCACACAAGATTTCCAGCCAGTGCAGATCAGCACCTCAGGACCACTAAGATAGAAAGCTCTGTTAAGTTACTGCAGTGTGGGATCTGTTACTATGATTTTAGAAGCTTTAGAGAGCTTGTAGATTTTCTTTTTTGAAGTGAAGTGTTTGATTTGTGTTGTTTGTGCACCTCACCCCTTTTCAGATACTGTGTTTTTAGTCCTTTTGTCTATGCTATCTTAACATTTGATTTTTCAATAAAATGTTTTTTCATAGACTATGCAATGCTCCTAGTTTACGTTGCTAAATGGAAATTCAGGTCTTGAAATCAGCTAACCCTGCTGAAGCACACAGCAGCTCTGCAGTGTCATGGTCATTAACAGTGCCAATCACAGTATTCAGGAACACTTTTTTCCTATCACCATTACAGGCGCCAGTGGAACACCATGGAACAAAATGAATGGGGTTAGTGACATTACAGTACAGAATGCTTGCCTTGAGAGAGAAACCTGAAAAGGCTTGAAAGACAGGGGAAGGATGACTTCTTCCAGCTGAGCTGCATCCAATATTAAGCATAGACAGCCTCATGTATGAGATGCACATTTACCAGTCATGTAAACCTACTCTATCCCAAGCTCTTTCACAGTTTTCCAGCATGTATGGATACGTGCAGAATGCTTCTTTGTCAGGCTGAGGGGCCTGCTGGGGTGGCAGGTATTGCTCCCATCTCTTTTAGTGCTGTTGGCTCACTAGAGATCATTAGGATGCGGCTGCGGCCTAATGAAAGGAGTGATAATGGTTCATTATTTTTCGTATACTTTCTGTCATGAAGCTATATAATGCCCAAGTGAATTTATGTACATTTCCTTTCCTTCACTGCTTTTGAAACCTAGAGGCTGATTTTAGTGAAGTCTGATAGGTGAGAAGAGAGGTCTCAGAGGCAGGCAAGGTTCCGATAAATTTTGTGAATGTAGGTGTTGGCTGCTTGTCCTAGAGTTTACCTTTTTGCCTTGGCTGGCCACCACTTTCAGAATGGCCACCACTCCCTAAGGACCCTGGTCTGTAACTGAGGCTTCAGCATGCAGTGATTCATCTGCTGGTCAAAACTGGTCATGGCCTGGAGTCTTAATCTCTTCCCAGTCTGAACTCTTTGTGAGCAGGCTTGGCTGAGCTCAGCTGTGGAGGTGAACAGGACACTGGATATGGCACCATGGTTTCTGTATCCAGGGCAGAATGGCAAGAAGCAAAGACCATGCTGGCAGCCTACACACATTCTATTGACTGGTTCATATTCAACCAGTGAACAGCCACACTGCTGAGCTCCTCCTGGTCTCTGCTGCTGTTGCTGCTCCATTTCTTCCTGTGCTCATAGAACTATTTGCATGACTATTATTAGTGCGTAGGGATATATATCAAATTAATCACTTTTGTAGAGCTGACATATATAAATACTTTCATTTTCTTCAATCTTTAAGGTCAGGTTAGAGGTGAAACATGAAATGGACAGTATCTTGTAGGATTAGAGATTCTGTTTGGCAATAGAATTTTCTATTTCTAGCAATATATTGAGGAGGGATTTAAAACTAATAGGATAAAATAGTATAACTGTCACTGACAGCTTTCAAAGAACTTTTAGGCTATGCTTAGGGACAAAAATTAACAGTGTTAATGTAAGAAATAGTTATTTTTTGATGATATGACCAGTTTACATCTAGGCATTAGCCTTCCTACAGATTTATGGTTCAAATTTTAATTTAATACATAGAGTGTAACTATTTTATATATATGGATTTATATACATATGTATTATATACTACAGCGCAATGACTCTGGATTGATTTAAAGCTCTGTAAAGAAAATATGACTTGTTTAAAAAGGTATACTGCTGAATGCTTTTGAATGCATAAGATTGAGAAAATGGAGCGACAAATCTGCAAAGTCTGGGACAAAGAGTGAACACTGGTTTTGCAAGTAACCACCATGAATATATGTTCTACTAGAGAGCTTCAGATCTTATGATCTAGAAAGTGAAAATATTCTTGGATATTTGTGTGTCAGCTTAGCTGTTATCTGTTCACTGCAACTAATTTGATACCTAGAACCTAATGCCATGGTCCCATTTTGTCAGTTTGTTGGATATGAAACATGAAATGTTCTCATTTATATGTAGAACAAGGAGAAATAATTTTAATACTTGCAAGCATGCAGAGAACAGTTCTCTCTCAGTAAACTGTTTTAAGAAACACAGCAGTTTGAATTCTGCAGATACTATCAGAACAGTACTGTGAGGGCACAGTAGGAGGAAATGCATGAATGCAGCTCTGATGCAACTGTAAAACTATAAATATAAATTTATTACTGCATTGCCTGTTTCATGGAGGTATGAAAGAATGGCTGTTTTATTTGAAATGTCACCTACAAAACTAGTCAAGCCTAATGTTAAAAAATGGCAGTATCTTTTGCTTGATTGAACTAGTATTTGCATATAGTCAGGCAATGTTTGAGTGTGGTATTTAAAGAAAAGGGTGAAAAATTGAGCCTAAACAGGGTGTTGCACTGTACTAGATAAGACAGTCTGCTGGCAGGAGAAACACATGTGATCTGGTCCCAGACACCTAGATTGTTTAGTGCTGATTTTGCTTTGTTTTCTGGTTGACTACAAAATGTCAGGCTATGGAGCAGGGACCAGGACCTAAATCTTGCCATAAGAGGCAGGTTTCCTAAGTAGCAGGCAAGGGAGTCCATCTCTCTTGCCCACATCCCACCCTCCCTGTGTCATTACTCTTGCATTTTTACATATGGAGGGTCCAAGATAAACAGGAGACCATGCTTTCCAGGACTGTATTGCCTGGTACTCCAGGCAACTTTTTTTGGAGGTGAAAGACTGGGCTTCAATTCCAGATCTTCTATTTTGTGTGATGTAACTCTAGGTTGATATGGAAAAGCTGGACTTCCTACAGCACTTGTACATTCACTGTGCTCAGCACTGCTGCTGATGCACCTTACCTGAGCACATCACTCAGATCAGACTCTTGTAAGGTCATTGCTGGGAGTGAGATATTTAGGTTATGCTCTGTCTCACATCCGGATCGCAGAGATTCTGCACTTCACACTCTTGGGCAGTTCTGCACATGAATGGAAAGCTTGCAACCTCAGGTCTAAAGTGTAAATGTCAATTGAAAAGTGAGCACTGATAAGTCTTGCTGTTGCTGCACTGAGGGATTTCTGGGTCCTTTTTTGGAGGGTTTACATCCTAAATTCTGTTCAAGTCATGTTTTAGATATTTAAACCACAAAACTACTTTAAACTCTTACAGTTCCTCACTACATAATTTTATTAAGCCTCACTGAACTTATTCTCCATTATTAAATCAAAATGTACAAATAAGAGATCTAAATAACAATAATCTGCTTTTCCTAATCTGAGAAATGTAATTGGATAAAAAAGTACTCTTTTAATGATTCAACACTGTTCCTCACAGTACAATACCAGCAGTAGCCAAGTAAAACATACCTCTTGTGTAGTTCTATGCTATGTTGTAAATTTGGTATTAATGTAACACTTCAAAAGCTAACAGAACTTTTAGTTGATATACTGTATCTCTCTATTTGTACAATATCTTTTCATAAATATGCATGCATAACAAAACTGTGGCAATTTGAGGAATTTATGTAAAACTTATGAATTCTCTTTGATATCACAGGTCCTCAAGATAAACCAGTTTCAACCTGCACGCTCTATATTGAAAATAGAGCAGTTCTTTCTTTTTTTCCTAATGTTTTTATCACATTGAATTTTCAAAGGACATTGTCACAAGGCCAACCATAATGAACATAATGAAATGCTGACAACCTGAAATAAAATGGAAGACCTTGAGACAAGAAGATCTGGTAATTGCTCAGAATGATTTACTTGCCCAAGTGGCTTAGTTACCAAAACATGGATCACATCTTGGGAAAACTTGGTGATACTGAAAGAGAATTAAAAGCTAGAAAAGAGAAGGTAATTTAGTAGCCATTCTGGAGTAAGATAGAAGAAATCAGAAGAAAAAACTGGCTGCAGGAATGTAAGAAGTTATTTTCTGGTGTCACACCCAGACAGAGGCAATTGAGAACACAGAATTAATGAAATTGCAAGGCTAGATTCAAATTCACTTTTGACCAATTTAGACAATAGTTAGATAATAAATGGAGCTGGGATAGCCTTCAGTGGATACAGAGAGAAGTTGGAGAGAACAAAAGTAAAGGTCTTAATTATGAAACTTTCAGACTTTTGCTTCACTTGGCAGTCTTGAAGTACAATTATGAAACTGCTGAAACCAAAACTATTTTAAGGTGAAGTAGGTTTTCAGTCTTTAAACTCTCTAACCTTTCCTTAAAAATCTGTAAGCTGGGAGTATGGATATTCAAATATGTCTCCTAGTGAACAGATACAGTAAGATATCTTTCAAAAAAGAAAATAAAGCTAATAGCTTTTTTTTAATGTAAAACCCCTACATGTTTAATCATGTCTGGTTTTTGAAATTAAAAAATTCAAGAATAATAATAGGATGAATAATTACTGGTACTAAGAATATGTTGAGATTTTAACATTGGACTTCCAGGTGCTGAAGTGAAGAAAGAGATACAAGTCTAGTAGGCTTTGACTCAGCATTATGGTTTAAGGCTTAGGTATTCTGTAATGTGAATAAAACTGCATTATATAGCAGTTTTAAGACAGGATTTATGAAGTCTCTCTACCAGGGGATGGTGAAAGATTTGTTCTGGTCTATTCAGTATGAGCATCCTAGAAGGAATTTTTGGAACCAGTGTAGGTTTCTATTATTTCTGTGGTAAGTTTAGAGAAACATATGTACTTTTAAAACTCTTTACAAATGTACCAGTCCATAAAAGCTATACATTTCTCAGCCTTTGTAATAAAACCAGAAATAGTTACTGTAAGCAGGTGGTAGGGATCAACTGTTTCAAAAAATGAAAGACACAGTCTTTCACTCATGAGGTTTATTTCCTTGGTATTTATTTCTTGTGAAACCAGAGTGCAGCTTTTGAAGCACAGGACAAAGGGAAAGTGGGTTTTCATCACCAGATAATGAGAAAACAAAAACTCAGTGCTGAAAGAGGACATGGAACTCTTATGGAGTGAATTGCTCACCTACTACTGGATGAAAGAGAGTGTATTTAAGGTATGTCTGTCAGAGCCTCTTTGCCCTGTTTCTATGACATTTATTTCCCAAGGTCCATATTTAATACCAAATCAGGTAATTTTCATTGTCCTGAGTTACGACAGTTGACATTATGATATATTAAGGCAGGAGTCTGACAACTATTATGTACAGCCAATTTCAGATTATTTTGGTAGTGTGCATAAAGTGATCACATGATCTACATTCACTATTCAAAGCTCAGTATTCTTTGGAAGTGGAAGAGATTTTAATTCTTAATTCCTACTAAAGGTATTGGGAGTTAAGCAGAGAAACCTCTGGCAAAACCCATAAAAGTTCAGATTTCTAGTGCTTTACATTTCTATCTACAGCTATAATAATTTCCTTTCTGGCCCTTCTGAAATTGAGAATGTGTAATCCTTTTTACTGGGATTTCAGTGTTACTTCTGGACAGGCAAAGAAAATTTATGACGTTCTCATTTAATACACAGATCCTCATGTAGACTAGGTGAGGGGAGTTCTTGAGGAACAGTTTGACACAGACACAAAACAGATTGCTCTTATTACTAAAGTAATAAGAACAACAAGACAGAAAGATAAGCAGATGTACATCAAATGTGTGCAGCACACACACATTTAAAGTGTGTGAGGACGCACTTTATATTAGCATGGTGTCCTTGAGAGTGGGCTGTCTGGTGGATTTCCCTTTGCCTTAGTTGATAAATTTGGGGTTGGGGGGGCAAAACAATGGAGTCTAAGTTGAATACACTAGTTCCAAAGTGTATTTGTGGAATAAGAATATTTTGGGGAGAATATTTTTTTCTAATATTTATTAAGATGTAGGTCAAATAATTTACTGGTAGCAGACTGAGAGAAAAAAAAGAATCTATTTTAAGAACCAATTTAGATTTTCACATAAATGGAAATCAAGAATAATTTTACTGCATTACACGGAATTATAAGGGCTGGTGCAAGGTCAGAATGAAGCCTCTTGTGTTTTCTGTTCAGAATGAATTTAAATCAGGATGACTGCACTGATTTCAGCAACTTCAGGCAGTTTTTTAACCAGATGAAAATATAGCATTCAGTTATCACAATAAATAATTCAGCTAATATTTTTCTAAGGAAAAAGATGAGGATGGAGTCTAATGTGGCTGCAGTTCCCCATGAGCACCATCTTGTGCAGGGTGCACTTCTGGTCAAATGACAGGGATCCTTCCATCCTATCAGCATAACTACTGCAACCAAACCTGTATTTTGTCTTTGACCTTGTCTTAAATTACCACTGATGCCAATGGGAACTCCACGTGCAACGAAGTTTTTTATTCTGGCTCTCAAATCTTAATATTTTCAAAATGTTGACCTGGGCAGGAGCTGATGTAATTCGCATTTAGGGCTTTGCACTGAAGCACTTGAATTCCATGTGGAGTACAGTACTAGCCCCATAAACCCACGTCTAAAAATCCCACTCTGAAAAGAGGATTACTGAGCATGTGCTATATTTGCTCCCTTTTTTCCATAACCTTTTAATGCCTCAGGGATTGAGTTTCACTAGACGCAGTGGGAGAATCCTGGTACATCTGGTTTCCCTGTGGTCTTACATGATGACTGAACAGCCTCACAGCTTTTGCAGTCAGGTTCCCTATGGGCTCACACTGTGATTAGATTTGTTCACCACAAATATAACCTTGTTTGCCATAAAGATACAAGTGAATTGAGCTTCTGTTTATGCATCCCATTTACAACTAGGACTTCATAGAATCATACAGTAAATTAGGTTGGAAAGGACCTCTGGAGGTCACCTTGTACACTTCTTGGCTAAGTCTCTTCCCAAAGATGATTTCTTTTTCCCCTTTTGTGGATCAACAATTTGGAAATATCCTTTCAGCTGACAGTGTCCTCTGCTTTTCTACTTCTCCAGGATGCACTAATCCCAGCTTGCACAGATACCACATTTTAAAATATTGTATACAGGGTATTTAAAAATTAAGTGTACCAACAAAACTAAATTTTGAAATGTGAAATCTGGCATGTAAGAATGTTAAAAATACGTAAGCCACACAGCTATTCCTGAATGTCTAAACAAATAGGTCATCACCTATCTGGCTTTTGTCACAGCAGGAGATGACTCCATGGAATGAGAGGGTATCAGTGGCCTGGGCATGTGTTTGGCACCCAGAGAGACACAGCTGTCTGTCACTTCCCAGGGAGGATTTGAGGTTAGCCAGCATCCCATGCATCAGGACATCCTGCTGCCATAACCCTGGCATGGTGGATGTTTCTGGCAAAGTTATGTGGGATTCAGAAGACACAGTTTGGTCATCCCTTTAGGAGAGCTTGATTTCAGTTTAGGACAATAAATTTTTTTGAGCTGACTTCATTGAGATTCTCACCAAGGCCATATTTATTATTAGATAACACTGACTTGTTCTTGGAAAAGTACCTTTGGCCTATTTTTAATGTAAAATATTTTTTGGGATTTATGTTTTCTTTTTGCGAATACAATAAAATGAAAAACATGGCTCTGTGACATTTATTGCTGAATACTCATTTCTTATTGGCAACAGCTCCAGATATACAATCAACAACTTTAATCTTTATGAAGAGATGAGAAGTTACTTAGGTAGGGCCCATTGTAATATTACTTTTTATGAAAAGGGACTTTTTTTTTTTTTTAGTAGATATAGACTCCTTTATAGATTATATACTGTCTGCAATTATCAGATAGACTTTTGGAAGTTGACCACAAATGGCCTTTCTGAAAAGATTAAATTTTAAAAGAGACCTAATTTTTCCTTGCTATTCATGCAGACACTGAAATAAATCTATGCTTTTGAGGAAAAATGAATCAACATGGCTTCAGCTGATTCCCCAGGTCATTTGAAAAGATTCAAATAAAATTTAAAACTGCTACCATGAGACTTATGAATCATGTTAGGTTAAATTCTGAGAACTAAGTGCAGGTATTGAACATGTAATTTCCATAGCCTTATCAGTTCAGAAATAGGTTGGCAGAAAATGTCCTTAAACAGTTCTAGAATTAAAGACATTCTCGTCTCACAGGTAACTCATAAAATGGAAAGCAAACATAGTTTCATAAAAGTGACAATTTTCTTCAGATCTCCCAAGATTAAAAGTGTTCATGTTTTAGGACTGTTGCTTTTCTGTGAAAGGGTAGAGAAGGGGCATGCAGTTATACTATTTATTATTAGCATCATCGCAGTGTGTGCAAAATGCTGCACAAACAGAAGAAGAAACAGAAGAAAAAGACAGACCTTTCTCTTCTAAGTTTTACAGGACTGTGTTGTTCCACAGTATTTTAACTTCACGCAGGAAAAGAAGGTAATTTCCATGCTTTTATATTTGCCAAGTGTAGAGTAGCAGTATGAAAATGTATGCAAAATTTTAGTGCCTTGAATGAATGACAGCTGAGAAAACTGCTGGTACTGTTGGTTCCAGTTGAAATTTCCAAGGCAATGACTAGTGAGGAGGAACACAGACAATACAGGAAGGTTGAAGGAGAATACAAACTTTGACCTAACCCAGCAGCAAGCCCTAATTTTCTACAATAGTTTGCTTAGGGACACAGTTCTCTCTTCCCCACCTCTAATGTTTGCAACTCCTAGGTCTGATGGAGGGCACTCTGCTTTCAGGCTTTCACTTACGCTGTGTAGTACAGCCTCAGCAAATTTGCTGATGTCTCTAAACTGGTGCAGATGACGCACAAGAGGAAAGGGATGCCATCCAGAGGAACCTTGACAGGCTGGAGAAGTAAGCCTCAATGAACAACCTCATGAAGTTCAACAAAGCAAAATGCGAGATCCTACACCTGGATCGTGGCAATCCCGGACACACCTACAGGTTGGGCAGAGAGGTGATTGAGAGCAGCCCTGAGGAGAAAGACTTGGGCATAATGGTTAATGAAAAACTCAACATGAGCTGGCAGTGTGCATTCACAGCCCAGAAAGCCAAGCGTCTCCTGAGCTGCATCAAAAGGAGGGTGGCCAGCAGGTCAAAAGAGGTGATTCTTGCCCTCTAGTCTGCTCTTGTGAGACCCCACCTGGAGTGCTGTATATGGTTCTGGTGTCCTCAGCATAAGGACACAGAATTGTTGGAGCAAGTCCAGAGAAGGGCCACAAAGTTGCTAAGAGGACTGGCTCACTTCCCATGCAAAAACAGGCTGATAAAGTTGGAGCTGTTACAGCCTGGAGAAGGCTACATGGAGATCTCATAGCAACCTTCCAGGGGGGCCTATAGGGAAGCTGGAGAGGGACTCTTCATCAGGAATTGTAGTGATAGGACCAGGAATAACAAATTAAAAGAGGGGAAATTTAGGTTAGATACTGTGAAGAGGTTTTGCACTGTAGGGGTGGTTAGACATTGGAACAGGTTGCCCAGAGAGGTTGTGGATGCCCCAACCGTGGCAGTGTCCAAAGCCAGGTTGAATAAGGCCTTGAGCAACCTGGTCTATTGGGAGATGCCCCTGATCATGGCAGTGTTGGGACTAGATGATCTTTAAGGTCCATTCCAACCTCTAACATTCTATGATTCTCTGATTATACAGGTCTGTTTATTAAGCAGTCTAAAGGACATTTTGTATTGTTTTTCTCATGAAAATCTCTGTTTCAATCTGATCAGATGAATGATCCAGAAACAAAAGGCTCTGCTGACTGTCTAGTGTGCCTGCACCTTAATGTGACAGAGCTTTCCATGCATTTTCAAGTTTCATTATAGAGAAACTGAGCTAAGGAGACCAGTACAATGTCTGGAAATGTTTTGAATGCCCATATAATTTTATTGTTCTTTTAATTTTAGTTCAAAGTAGATGTACTTTTATGTTATTTACCATATCACACTTGATATGTAACCTCTGGCTTGCTTGCTGGAAAACTTCCTTTGCAAATATTGGTAATGCAATATTTGGTGTTACTGTGTATTCATGTGAACTGAAAATCATCATTTAAAAACTGGTTATGTTCTTTAACAATTGAACACTTAGCAGTGTAGTCAGTGTCTAATGTATTAAAAACTTGTCACTTCAAATTTCTGAAGATTGATTTCAGCAGGAATTAAGTGGTTTGGGTCCTGTGCATCTTCAGTCACATCCAATTTTGCCCAATATGTTTTGTTGCATTTGGTTCTGAATTAGTAGCCTTACTTTTCTCATCTGGTGAACAACCTGCACTTTGTGTTGAATTCAGATAATTTACTAACAATTTGTTCAAGTGTAAACCAGGAGGACAACCAGATCCAGGCCCTCCTTTCCACCACTCCTAACAATCACATCACTACACCAGTTTAGATCTGGCAAACCTTTCACCAGATGTAAAAATGAATGGCAAGGTTACTTCTGCAGTATAATAATTAGAGCATTTATCATGGAAACAGACCTATTATGGTTCATCCATTTAGCTATGTTTTATCTTATTATAAATGGTGAACTCAACTCCCTACTCTCTTCTCACAAAGCTTATGTAAACAGCTTCATGCAAAGAGAAACCAGGGCTTCAGACTGTGTTTGTGTCTAGTCAGTACACAAGACTCTCTGGTCTATCCAGGGAAAGCTCCCATGGAAGGGCATGGTAGCTGAGAACCACAAGCACAGCGCACTCCAGAAAACTCAGTGAGCATCCTGGAGATACCACCTGCTTCCCGTGACACCATCGCAAGCCAATGATTCTCCTTTCACTTGTGCGGAGGATATGATTGGGATGCAAACATTAATATCTGTAAACTTATAAAGGTTCTCAGAATAGAAGATGTCATAGAATTTCCACATCTCACAATAGTGTTAAAGCAGCATCACCACCAGCAGCAGGATTTATCTGAGTAGGAGAGAACGTTCATAGCAGTGTTCATACACCCAGAGAAGCCAGTGCATTAGGAACTTTGTGAAGCATGTGTATTCCAGCCCCAGGTACTGCTGTACTCAGCAGAATGGTAAGACCTAGATGGTGTGCAGCAATTGAAGGTGTGTCATGAGAAGCTGAGGACTTCTGTCCATTTGCAAAGGGACTATACACTGGCTGTTAAATGTTCTAGGATGGCTGGTTTTTAAGTACACTATTTTAAAAACATATGGAAATCATAGCAGTCAAAAGCTATTCCTTCCTGACCAGCAGCTTTCTTGAACTAATTAGAAGGTAGGTTGTATTTGTTAGGCAGTAAACATTGTCAGGTTGTTTCTACTTTCTGCTCTAAAACCAGCTTCTAACGGTATTAATTTAGTGCAAAAAGTGAACCGCTTTGTGTGCTAGTTGAAATCCTGGAAGAACTAGAATCCTGTTTTCAAAAAAATTGGTATAAAACAAGCTCCTTTAAAGTCTAAAAAAATATATAATTCAGGTAACTAAATCACTAGAACATAGTATTTCTTTAAAAGAAAAAAGCAGAAAATGGTCCCATATATTCTTGGGTCTCCAGCAGAAAACTGACATAAATGGCTTTTCTGGTATAAAGGCAACTACATAATAGATATGTTAAAAATTCATAGTGAAAAGGAAAAATAAATAATACTTCAAGTTTCCCTTGTACCAGAAAAACAGGATTCTTTGCAACTGCAAGCTGACAGTGTCAAAGGGGACCAGCCCCCTTTAAGTACTTTAAAGTAGCTGATATTGAAATGGGATAAACAAGCAGTAGAATCAACAGAAGTATGCTCACTGTACAAAAGCTCAACTGAACACATACCTTAGGCCACATTAGTTTTAAAGTTATCTAACTTTAAGCAAAAGTAGATAAGAAAATAATAACAGAAGGAGTTTCAACAGTTTTAGTCATTTTTGTCATCATGATTTTTCTTTTCATAAGAACTACTTCATCAAGATGATGATAAATCATATGTGAAAGTTTATTAAGACAAAAGAAAAACAGGGGTATCTGATTTTATACTCGAGACATCAACAAATGGAAGTCTTTAACAATAAAGCTTCTTTCAGAACCCAGGAAACAAAGCTACTATGCTGTGCAAACACCTTTCAATAAAGTACGCGAAGAACAGCGTTCCTCATATCCCTATTGCTTGAAGATAATTACTCTGCTAAAATTTTGTTTTCCTGATGTGAAACTGTTGCCCAGTTTCCAGGGATCTTTTCCAAAGTGTAGGTAAAGGAGTCTGTGAAAAGCTGCTTGTGATAAAATTTATTCTATTGAAAGAGCAACATATATATTCTACTGAAAAATTGGAAAAATTATGTAATTTTGCAAAATTACAGTGAATTGAGTGGTGATTTTGGAGGTTGGGGGTTTTTTTTAAGTGTAATGGTTTACTCAAGCTGGAACATCAAAGATCACACTTTGATGTGTGCTTGCACCCACCCAGCTGAATAATCACATACAGGATCATCTACTGCTGCTAGGCAGCTTTCAAAGGTGATGCTACTGTCTGAAGCTCCTCTAAGGGCTGTAAATTTCATTTGTACATAGTAATTGTGCACCATGTCCCAGACTTTTGAAAGCTACAAAAATTGTTCAAGAACCCGGCAAGGCTTGCAACTCATCAGAGTAACTCTGTGACCTTTATTCTTGTAATATGAAATCAGAAACCTACATTCTTGTGGATTACTGAATTGAGTCCTACAGTTTCAATCCCATGCAATTTTTAGAAGCTTTCATTTTAACCTCCTCCCTCTATCAACCATGAGAGAGGGACACAAATTGCAAGACTGAAATAACAAGGGCTTCTGTCTCCTCAGAGGCTGAAGAAAGAAGTCAAACCAGCCAAAAATGGCATGCAGAAATCTTTGAATTTGTAGAACATAATATGCCACCCAACTTCTTACATAAGACCCGCCCAACAAGTCTTCTAGCTTGGTGCTCTACTGAACAGAGACTTGAAGTGGAGGAATAGCTTTGCATCACATGTAACCTTTTTCTCCACCTCTGAAAGATAAAAGCCAAGATTTCTAGCAACAGTGGCAGTGTCCACAGCACAAGATCAGAAGGAAATTCGGTGAACTGTGGAAAGCTCACCTTCCTATGCTCCTTATTCTGCTGCTGTTAAGAGATTGTGCTCCTTGCTTCAAGCGGACAGCTAGAACACCCTAACAAGCTGGAGGGAGTTGTGGTAAACAGTCTTGGCTAAGCCTTTTCACCTTTGGTACTTAGAGAAGGTTCTAGATATGCTCTTAAGTCTTTCAACCATATACCATACGACCTGACTGAGTGTGAATAGAATACATCTCCCATTTTGCATCGGGACTTTTTACTTTGGTTTTAGTCCTAATCTTCTGTGAAACTCACATGCACCAGTTAGAGAAGCCTAAATGTTTAGCTAGTAAGGTAAGTTTGTCATGAGGAAGACATTTGAGCAATGGACCTGTTGACTAAACCCAGGATTTTAACAAAACAAGTTTTTTCTATAACATGTGTACATGTTTTCTAAGAAACGTGTGTACAATGGTCTTATTATAACTAATAACTTCCTAATGCAGAAAAATACCACACATAATTCCTCGTCAAAATAGGTAAGTCTTCAGTTTTGGAGAAAAAAGTACAAACAGCAAATGAAATAAATCTTAAACATGGTGCGTCTAAAGGAAAGCTGTGTACAAAAATAAACAAGAGAAAAAGCCCATATCCCTAATCTGATTTACATAGCCTTACACGTACTTTTCTGTGAAATACATGTTAAATAAAAATATTGGTCCCACTCTTAAGTGTATTTACTTGGTAACAAGAACACATAGGCTATAGGAGTGGCATATTCTAAAATAAAAATGCTCTAAAAATATTCTCAAAGAAAAGAAAAAGCCTTTCATGTTTTCTTAGTTCTTGTTAGTCTCATTCCTGTGACAGCAGAAGTGAGCTGTTAGGTGTTAACAGTCATTACAGAGAAGGTGAGCACAAGCACACAAGTTAGAGCAGTCTGCTTGCCAGCTATCTAGTTAGGAGTACTTTCAAAACTCTGTCATCCTGACTGGGAGATTAATAGCTGCTTCCTCCTGAATAAACCTTGGAACCAAAATTGTGGAACTTGTTGACGGCCTCCCTCACATGCTACATTTATAAACTTTTACTGTGAGCCACTCTATAGTTTTTCCTCTCCATTCAAAAGGTTCTTACCCTTCTCTGAGGCAACATTTAATCACAAGCAATATAAAATTATCTTTCTGTAACAAGGGCAGATCCTAAAAATCCCTTTTGCTGTGTACAGTCTTGACTCTGTTGTATTGAACAGTAAGACAGGTTTGCAGAAACATCTATTTGTTTTTTGAAAGTTATCTAGAACCAAAGCTCAGTCTTACACCCAACCCCAAGCCATGTTAGGAAATTCACTTCATCTGAGCATCTTCTTGAAATCACTGCTGCCCATTCCTTTTCCTTGCATACAAGCCGAGGCAGGCGCAGAATCCAACAAAACTGACAGCGAGGCCTAGAAGAAAGGCAATGGTATCTCCGGCATCCAGGGCTTCAACCACTGGCAGCACCAGCAGCAGTGAGAAGAGGACCAGGAAAAGTTTTGAGGTGTTCTTGGTAGAAGGCATGCTGATGACCAGCTGACCCCAAGGGGAAGTTAAATGAGGAAAGTGGTGGAAAGCACGTACTTCAGCAGTATCTACAAGGAAAACAAAGGGAACATGACAAGATTTCCCTTCCCCCTGGATTTGTCTTGTCAAAAGCCAAGTGATGTGATTGATGTATTACACATATCTGTGTGGGGCTCAGGAAATTTAGGTTTTATCTTCCCAATTACAAAAGCAAATGACTTACTATCATGAGACAGCCACAGCGGGGTTGGTATCTTGTTATGTAGTGCTGTAGAATCTAATCTTTTGGTGTCTTACCACGAGGTCAAGCCAGAACAGGCTCTCCTCTCTGCAGCTATCAGAGCCTGCTTACCTCGTGCAGGTATGTCGGCCTCTTTCACCAGGTGTTTAGGGCTCCTGAACACCACTCACCCACACCCACTAGTATTGGGCATCCTCGGGATCAAAGAGCACAGCCAGACTACGGCACACTGGGGAGAGTGTGAACTTAACTCCCGGGCAGTGTCACCGTGCAGGACAAACGTCCACCGTGGTTCCTACAACTTGGGAAGGTGCCCTCGAGGCGCACGTCGGGACCAGCCCGGATGCCCTCTCCGCAATAGTTCTTCCTGCGGGGATGGCTCGTTCCCGGGGTGCACTCGACAAAAACCCGCGTCTATCTTCCGGGGGGCCTGGGACACCCGAACAAGCGCCTGCTCCGCCCGCTCCGCCCGCTCCCTGGAGGAGCCCCCGCGCAGGCCCTGCCCGCACGGCGCCCCGCAGTCACCTCCTGCCGCAGGCTCCGCGCTGGGCCTGTCCCCGCTCCGCGGGGCGCTCAGCTGCCGAGGGTGCCAGCCCGCGCCACCTCGCCGCGCTCTCGCCGCCCGGCCGCTGCCATGACAGGAAGGGGCGGTGGCGCGGCCGGGGGCGGGCGTGACCCGGCGGGGCCGCCTCCACTCCGCTCCTGCCACTGGCGCGCTCGGCTCGGGGGTTTCGCTCCCCCCGCGGGGGTTCCCGTGGGCGGCTCGGGGGCACAGCCGCTGCCAGCGGCCGGGGCGGCCCCCGGCCCCGCGGAGGGTGCCGGCGGCCCCAGGAGCGGAGCTCGCCAGGTCGGCCTGGGCCCCGAGGGATTCGGCGGGGCCGGGATTCAGGGGATTCGGGGGATCGTGGGAGAGCCTGCCGGGGGCGGCAGCTGCTCCCGAGGGCGGCTCCCAGCCGAACCCACGGGGTGCCCGTGGTACCACGAAACTCGGCCCCGAGCATATCAGCAGAGAGAGCGGGGGCCACAGGCACCCACTGCGGCTCGGCTGAAGTTAAACTATAAAAATACACCGACTTGGGCTGGTTGCCTGCTTTTTTTTTTTTTTTTTTTTTTTTTTTTTTTAATAAATAGCACAAGTCACCTTTAGTTTTGTTGCATCATTTCAGATTTAGGCCCTCGTAGCAGTACTAATGAGTGCCATCATAGCCAAGTCCTACTCTGAGGAAAGCAGTTATAGCAGTCTTATAGGGCAGAGAGGAGCCTGCCGCCTTGTAAAACGAAAACCAAGAGAAGTGTTATCAGGTAATTAAGTGAAAGCACCCACCAAAATCTAAGTTTAGCTGGTCCCTATTTTTATCTTATTTGTTCTTTGGACAAGGCTGCTTGTAGAAATAGCTTGTTAGGCTGTTTTGTCACATTAGCTAGTTCTAGTCAGAGCTCAGTTTTTATTTTTCAGTGGAAAAAGTGCGTGCTTAAGGTTGAATAAAGGACCTGTAGGCGATTATTAGAAGTTCAAAGATTGTGTCTTCGGAATGCTCACAGAAATAACCCAAAGAAACTGTGCTAGTCTAATGTCAAAATCAACCTAGAATTTGTAATCCATTGGATCAAGCATTAATTCATGACTGAGAACTCATGCTCTCACAATGTTTCCCTAGACTTGTGCAAAAACCCAATTTTTGTAAATATTTCTCTTTACAGAAAGAGTTTCTGATGAGCTGCTTAAAGAGAAGGGAAGATCCAGATAGATTGCTCAACATACATATAACTTTGCCTATTTTACAGTTTTTCAAGTCTTAAGTACTTGAGGCTTCATGTTCAGTTCTGAAGGCATTTTGTGAAGAAGCTGATGCCAGATAAATTCACAGGAGAAAAATCTTGAAATTTCTGGGAATGTTGTCATGGCATGGAGAAGAGTAATGCTTATAATGCCTGGCCCATTCCTTAATCAACTGCAGATAAATCATAACCCCTAAAGAACCTGAAGAATGGCAGTTTCAAGTGCAGAAGGTGTCATCTTAATCACTGCTATCTCATCAGAGAGTGGGCCTTGGAGTACTGACCCTCTTAGTTCCTTACTTGGCCTATTTACTGGATCCTACACTGTTGACAAGTAAATGTTACACTGTTCTGCAATGTCAAAAAATGTTTAATTCATCCCTGTAAATTTCAGTGCTGTATTTACCGTCCCTACCACTTACCAACTAAAATTTTCAGTAGTTGTCATTTAGTCCCACAAAACAGATGTGAGGAGGTTGAACAATGACTTTCTTTTATAACTAGAAATGTTAATACCAAAGAGCTGTAGATTCTTTGGATGTAAGAATTTTGAAGGTGAGGAGTGTAAAATCCAAGGGGAAGACTGGGCTTAACACACTCCTCTTAGTATCTCCAGAACTGTACATATTTACAGGATGTAGAAAACACCGATTGTAAGATATATAATTTATTAGTAATATCATGGAAGTGCCATTGAGAGCTAGAAAGCTGTGCCACTTGGGGATATTTCTTTGGCTTATTAGCTCTTTCAATGCCATTGCATTTTGTCGCTTTGGCTTCAGAAACAGTGCTGCTTTGGAAAAAAGCCAACAAAATCCAAATAGTGAAGGAGGTTCTTTCGGGTTTTGTGCTGTCTGAATAGCAGAGAAATGTGTATTCAGCTTCAAGCTCTGCCATCAACTTCCTGCATCACCTCGGGCAAATCTTCCTTTTGACCTATCACCACTTTGATTGCTTAGCTCAAGCTATTATATAACTAATATTCAGAAGAAATACAGAGAATTCCCTTAGCTGACAAGCTAAAGCTTTATAAGTTTTGAGCACAAGGCTAAAGAGGTATATGTGAGACTGGAAATTGAAAATAAAGTGCACTTTCTGGAACAGGAAAAGTTATTATCAACTACATCCTGAAGGGGGTATTTTTGGGTTTTTTTGGTTGGTTCCCCCCCCTTCTTGGTTCTTCTGTTTTTTGAGAGCCATTTGTTTATTGCATGACCACACTGATCTGATGTCATAGTTGCACCCCAGCTGGCAACCAAGCCCCATGTGGCTGCCCCACCAGCAGGATCAGGAGAGAGAATCAGAAGAGTAAAAGCCAGAAAACTCGTGAATTGAGATAAAGACAGTTTAATAGGGAAACCAAAGCCGCGCATACAAGCAAAGAAAACCAAGGAATTAGTTCACTGCTTCCTATGGGCAGGCAGATGTTTGGCCATCTCCAGGAGAGCATGGTCCCATCACATGTAACAGTGATTTGGGAAGACAAATGCCTTCACTCCAAATGTCCCCTCCTTCCTCCTTCTTCCCCCAACTTTATATACTGAGCATGATCACAGAATCACAGAATCAACCAGGTTGGAAAAGACCTCTGACATCATGACCTCATGACCCAACACCACTCTGTCAACTAGACCATGGTACTAAGTGCCACACCCAGTCTCTTCTTAAAGACCTCCAGGGACAGTGACTTTACCACCTCCCTGGGCAGCCCATTCCAATGTGTGATCACTCTCTCTGTAAAGAATTTCTTTCTAATGTCTAACCTAAACCTCCTTGGCACAGCTTAAGACTGTGCTCTCTTGTCCTACTGCTGGTTGCCTGGGAGAAGAGACTGATGCCCACCTGGCTACAACCTCCTTTCAGGGAGTTGTAGAGAGTGATGAGGTCTCCCCTGAGCCTCCTCTTCTCCAGGCTAAACAACCCCAGCTCTCTCAGCCTCTCCTCATAAGACTTGTGCTCCAGTCCCTTCACTTGCCTTCTTGCCATTCTTTGGACACTCTCCAGCATCTCATTGTCCTTCCTAAACTGAGGGGCCCAGAACTGGACACAGTCCTCAAGGTGTGGCCTAACTAGTGCTGAGTACAGGGGCAGAATCACTTCCTTGGACCTGTTGGCCACACTGTTCCTGATCCAGGCCAGGATGCCATTGGCCTTCTTGGCCACCTGGGCACACTGCTGGCTCATGTTCAGCTTCCTGTTGATTAGAACCCCTAGCTCCTTTTCTGTCTCCAGCTGCTCTGGAGGCTGCTGCCCAGCCACTCTGTCCTCAGCCTGTGGCGCTGCTTGGGATTGTTGTGGCCAAAGTGCAGGACCTAGCACTTGGTCTTGTTAAACATCATACCATTGGATTCATCCCATTTATCCAGCCTGTCCAGGTCCCTCTGCAGAATCCTCCTACCCTCCAGCAGATTGACAGTCCCCTCCAACTTAGTGTCATCTGCAAATTTGCTGATGGTGGACTCAATCCTCTGTCCTGGCTGTTTCTCCTCCCAATTTCCCACTCATCCCATATCTCCTTACCAGTGTGGTAGTAACAAAAAGCAGAAAAGACCTTGATTCTGTGTAAGTACTGCTCAGCAGTAACAAAAACATGCCTACATTTTCAAGACAGTGATCAGCACAAATCAAAAACACAGCTCCATACCAGCCTCTGTGAAGAAAATAAACTCTATTCCAGCCAAAACCTGCATGTCTGAGAAATTTTCTGATCAATTTTTGGACGTCAGTTGCGCTGCTGTAACGCTTACTCCAATTACCGATACAATCCTGACTATGGGTCAATGATTATCACTTCTGCATGATCATGTTCACCCTTGAGCTATTTTTCCCTGGTGATACTTAATCTGACATTTTAGCTGACTATCACTGTGTCCTCATCTCTCCAAAGATCTTCATTCAGTTTTTCTCCTACCAAAAACATGACTTGCCTCATTTAGACTTCACTGTGTGCTTCCCTTTCTTTGAGAAAATAGGCTCTACTGCAACTACCTCATTTGCTTCTGCAGAAAAAAACAAAGCTAAAATACAGAATTAATTACTTCCATCATTAACCTTTTCCGCATTTACTTCTCAGTCTGCTGTCACACGAATGTTGACTTCATTATTTCTCTTATTTTCTCTCTCATTATCCCCTCCTCTCCCCTCCTATCATGTACGTCTACTTCATCTTGCCTTCTTTTTTCCCTACTATTTCTCAAAGTCCTTAAATTTCCTCTCAAATAAATATAGGTAGTCACAGATCATTCCTGTCATGAAAACACCTATTGGATTCCCTTCTTGTAACTATCACTTCATCTGTTTTATTCCTGTCACCTCTATCTTCTCCAAACATGCAGTTCAAAACTGCTCTAATTACATCCTGCATTTTCTTTCGGTATGGCTCAATCCTTCCTCCATCAGCTGGAGCCGCTCACATTGATACCTCCAGTTAAAAACTTAGGCATAAAGGCCTGTGTTTCATCATTGTCTCTGACAGATGGACTTTTGAAACTCTCATGCCTCTTCCCAAATCAAACAAACAGTTAAGAAAGCCCCCACTGCCCTTCCAAAAATTTGTCCTTTCCCAATTCTTCGCTTTTACTTCTTGAGTCTTTAGAGGTGACTCTTCTTTTTTCTGCTGTTGAGAGTGTACTAGGCTTCCATCTGTGTTTTGTCCTCTTGACTCTCTAGACATTGTCCCTGGATGCCCTTGTTGACAAATACAATTTTGAATACCATCCATGTTTTCCTTTGTCTTCCCTCTCTTTTATTCCCACTTGATTGTATTGAGGTCTTACTGCTAGTAGCACAGCAGCTCCTAGGCCTAACAGTTCTCTCTGACTGTATGACCCAAAGTCATGTCCTGTCTCTCACAGTGACCCCTGCAGCTTTATTTATGCAAAGTGTTGCTGCAAATGGACATCTCTCTGGTTTCTCATTTTTACTGTGTTCCTTCTCTTTTGCTGAACCAAAGATAATTTTCTTCTCAGTCCTAGAAGATCTTTGCAGTATAATCTTCCTTCATACTGGCTTAACCTATTACCATTGTCAGGAGGTTAACTTCTCCCTTTCTTTTGTCACCCCTGGCAGACTTCTTTTGATCCCTCCAAGAAGCAAAAGTTTCTTCTTTCTGAGAGAACAGAAAGGCTTACGTAAAGAATGGCACCACTTTTTGATAGAAAATTCTTTCCTTTGGGGTCACACACTTCCCGCTGTCTTTATACAGACATGAAAATAAAGGATTAAATAGTCCAGTGATTCTTTTCCCTCAGACGTTTGCTCCTTTAGCCTGGCAGGGGATCTCCTCTGCCTGCTGGAATCTCTTTGAGCTCTCTTGCCAGCACTTGAGAGATGTCTCTGTGCAGTGCTGGCTGGAGCAAGAGGCATGGAGGCAGCTGCCAACCCTGCAGAAAAAAAGCTCTGGAGTCGGTGCTGGCAGGAGACAGGAGCAGCCAGACTGCAGGATTGAGTGCAGAGGATGCCAGCCAGAGTTAAACATCCATTGATTGACTTCCCCACTGAACTCTGCAGGGCAGTGTGAGAGCTACCCATCAATATGGCAGATATGGGGATTCCCTGTGATTATTGTGAGCACTCTCATGCTTTTTCTGGATTATGAGGAGCAGGCTTCTTGGATTTTTGTGGAAGCATAATAAAGTAGAGGTAGACGTCAACCGCAATGATGCATTCAAACTCCCTCCAGCTTTGAGGAAGTAAAGTCTGAATCCAATCTTCTTGATTTCAGTCTTTGTACTAATGTAAGCTATTGAGATGTTCTTACATTCTTCAACTGTGTTTCTGCAGGTAGGTTGAATATTGTGTGTTGGTCGTCTGTTTCTTTTTGAGAAAAATGAATTATTTTACAATATTAGCAAGAAAAATGTGTACTGCACAAACAGTTCAGCTTCAGAGGGACTGGCTTTGCCACCTTCATCAGTATTGAATGGAAAGCAAAAGGAGATACTATTCAGCACAAGAATGACTGAATAAGATTTAAAGGGGGAGTAGCAGCTGTCATCCACACATTGTTTTGTATAGTACATCTATTTTTTCCCAGGTTATGCTGTCAGATGTTTTCTTGACTTCTGTGCATATGGTTGTCACAAGTAGGAGAAGTTTCATGACAATAAAAATTGATTTACACATCATAAACTTGTGTAATCATATATTTCAAATCTAGATCTAATCAACATTTGGATATAAGAGCATGTCAATAACCTTTTTTTTCAGCTTTAGGCATTATTAGAAATAAAGTTTATCTACTTGTGGAGTTCAAGCCATCTAAATCTGAGTTAGTCATAAATTAGAAAACTGACATTATAAAAATTGTCCCTCACATTTGCATGCCTAAAATATATTTTACCCAAGATTGATGCCCAAAGAGAATGTTTGCTGAAATTAGAAGATAATCTGGGAAAATAAGAGGTTAGAGTTAGGCTGAAGATGGTATATCTTTACCAAATGAAGGGCCAGAATTCAGAAGGAGATGCTGTGCTACATGCTGAAACTCACTGCCTAGGGGACGAGAATCATAGAATTGCTTAATATGGGAGGCACCAATGGAGATCACTTAGCCCATCCACCTGATTTTGAATAGCTCAAAGGATGAATACTCCACACCCTCTCTGGACAACCTGTGACAGTGTTTGATCGCTCTCATAGTAAAGAAGTTTTTTCATATGTTTAAATGGAGTTTTCTTTGTTTCAGTTTGAACCCATTGAGTCTTGTCTTGTCACTGGATGTAACAGTAAAGAACCTGTCTCTGTCTTCTTTAACCCCCCATCAAGTAGGTGTACTCATTGTTACATATACCTTAAAAAAAGGCAGCTCCCTATTTCTGTTCATCAGCTCAGCGGTTTTTCTAAAGAATCTTTTAAGACTGACTCAAATCTTTCACAACCCCTTTGTCATGGTCCACTGTCAACATCCTGGTCAGGGATCAGTCTGCTCAACTGTTATGCATGAAGAATGAACAGTCCTGATACACAAAACAGAGGTTTAGATAACTAGATTTTTATGGAAGTGTATCCAAGGCAAGAAGTAATTAAATTTATGAACAGAATTAAAAATTAACAAAGCCTGGAGAAGGAGAACAGGAAAGAATAAAAAGATCTGAGCCACATAGTATGAAACTGAGGGTGAGACTTTCTGAATACTCTTTAAAGGAAGAAGAGGCATAATTGCAGATCACTCTATTAGGAAATAATTAAAATGTTTCAGTTCACCTTGGATGTTTTTATTTAGGGTATCTGAGCTTGAATTCCCTGTCCAAAGTATTTTATCTTATTGACATATAGTAGAATTTTCCCATTGCCTTCAGTAAGGCAATGATTCCACCTGTATCTGAAAAATTGGCAATCGTTCTTTCCAATATTGCCAAAATTTCATAAATTTTGTGATGCATGTGCAGCAGTCCAGTAGTAGTGGTAAACCCAGAGGAAAAATCTATGAATAATTACACCAAAAATCATTTATCCTAGAAGCTACATGCATTTGTTTGGTAAATGCTGAAGTTTTGCTATTGTAAGCTAAGAAATTGTATTTTTGTCATGGAATGTATTTTCTATATCTTATCTTGATCATAGAAGGTCCTAAAATACTTCGTAGAATACAAAGTGAATGTGGATTATTTCAATGCCAATCTAAAGGGAAGTGGTGTCATTCATGAGGGTCACATTTAGTGAACCAACTGTCCACTTTCAATAGCCTGCAATTCATTTCAGAACTTGGTTATTTGGCTCCCTTTTCATTAGTAAAGCAGTTTGAGTTTCACTGTTGAACTAAATACACAGCTGTTCTTACAATAGACACTTTGATTCAGAAAAGTATAACTGCTTAATGCCTTTGTGTTTCACAGATTACACAAACTTTTAAGGAAAATTAAGAAGCATTTAGCTTCTGTTACCAGTCTGAAAATTCATGCAGTGAGAAATATCACTTGTGATGTGTAAACTGAGAAATACGGTTGTAAATATATGTAACTGAAAATGCTATATTGATCAATATAACTGGTCTACTCTGGCCTCCAATTGGGAGGCCTGGAGACACACCATCTATAACACTGCTGCTTCCTTTGAGAAAGCACACAGGATCACTCTTGAGGAGAAAAGACAACGCAGAAAGAGTCGTGCCTTGCAGAATATACCACCTAAGGAGTCTTTCTGCTGTGCCTTTTGCAACTGGACATGTCTGTCTCGTATTGGCCTTATTAGCCACCAGTGTGCTTGTAACAAATGTGGATAGAGCCCTTCCCAAATCTTCGTTCGCAAAGCCCAGCCATGATGATGGTGAAATTGACTTATCTCACCTTAGTGGCTCCAGTGACCATGGTGACAAAAACCTAAAACACGTGAAATATGGAATGCATATATATATATATAAATAAAAATGTGTGTGTTTGCAATAATATACATATAAATAACAAAATAATAATAATAGCCAAATTAGTATTAGAGCAGTCAATCCAAAGTCACCAACCAAAGTTCTTGAAAATTTTTTTTCATCAATTTAGTGGGGTTTGGGTGATGTTTAAATATTAGCTTGCATGAATGGATTTCATGGCTTGTTATGAAGGTCAACAGGGATGGTCATCATCCCCAGTTTACATCTGAAGTAATCAAGACATGGAAAGATGAAATTAATTCCTGAAATTCTTGTGGAAGATCAACAGCAAAATCAGGAAATGACCCTGTGCCTTCTCATTCTTTCCACTTCTGTTCCCTTTGAAGCTGGTGGTAACTTCCACAGATTTATGTGGAAACATAAAAGGAAAATCCTTTTGTGAAAATGTGCCATCTCTGTCAAGATATATGAAAGTTCCTGCCAAAACCACAATGCCTATGAATGTCTTAAGAGTTGTCTTTTGCAATGACAAAGTTCAATCTTTTCCATACTAACTGGCCTTATGTTCCAGTGGAGATACAAAGATGACTGTGCTACAAGCTATAAAGATATATACAATATAGATGTATACTTCTGTCACTATTTTCAAAATTTATTTGCAGCATCTTAAATTGAAAAACATTTTATTTTACCAATGCTCAAATTCAAATGGGATCAAGGCTGCTTCACTTAAAGGGCTATTTGCTTTTTTTGTGTAACTCTAGAGCAAGAGTAGGAAAAATTGCACATTTTATGCATTAAGAAAGTGTTACTTCTCTTCAGAAGTGTCTATAAATATGGTCTGCAATCATTTCCTCTGCGGCTGCAAACTCACCAGTATCAACAAGGCAAGGCTCAAACTTTGTCACTTGATAGATAAAATACCCAATGCCATGACAATATAAATGATTAAAACGCACACACAGACTAGTGTGTTTATAGGTATGTATGTATGTATATACATATGCATACACACACATATACTCTGGAAGTATTTAGGATGTTTCACTTCCCCCTTAGTCTGAGCAGTGTGACAGTCTGCCAGTTTTGGCTGACATCCCGTGAAGCACTTAATCAGTCATGCTACCCAATGCGCATGTACCTGACACCCAGAGAGTCAATGAAATGAGTCAGCTGTTTAAATTTACTCACGTGTTTGATTGCTTCACAGTGTCAGGAGCAGCACATTTAGGACCTTGCCAGATAAAGCCCTAGACATGTATCCCAGCAAACAGAGAAGGCAGTAAGTTCCTGCAACTGGCATCCCACTTTTTGATAAGACTTTTCTAAGTGTTAAGTTTGGATTTTCAGTGAATAGAAGCTGAGTTTTATGCCTCGGTGTTATGTACCATTGCACACCTGCACACAGAGACTGTTCTCACAAACTTTGTAATTACATGCAAACATGTAGAAAAGGCATTTATGTTAAAGACCATTTAAAAATTGGTTCTAATGTGTAATGCTTCCTGAGAAGGGGTGACAGGAAATTATTGAGTTTGAAACCAATTTTGTTTGAGCATCTGCATTTTAATACTTTTGACTAAATTATAAACCCATTGTCTATTTGTTCCCATTGCAGAATATTTGAAAATATTTAATAGATGGTGTTAATTGCACATATTCATAGTCTTTGGGGTCTTCTTTTTCTGTCATCTTCTGGAAGTGTCAAGCACTGAAGGATTCAAAATATATTCTGACTCTTTTATGACTTGCAGTCTAAGTAGAGATAAAAAGTGACACTTTACTAGCTTGTAGTAATGTAGCCTCTTATTTATGCACAATTGCAGGCAATTAGAAAGCATATATCCATTAGTCTGCCTGTTTTGGAATACAATAGCTATATGCAGATTAGTTTAGACATTGCTTTTCTTACATTGTCCTTCTGTTTCATGCTTATTATTTTCAGTGCATCAGAAAAGATTTATGCAGGTCATGGGGAGGCCATAAAGGAGAAGGTTGTATGGGCCAAAAAGGGAGATGACAGGAGCATGGACTGTTATTTTAACAGTAGGTATAGAGTGAAGAGGTTGGATTTTGATTTAAAGAGAAAGCTATGTCAAGGTCTATTGACATTTAGCTGCCTGGTGGAATGTATGGGCAGAAGATTATACTGGAGCTGCAGATAGTTGTATTCTTCATACTGTGGGAAAGAAAACAGAAGATTAATTTTGATGAGTGTTAAGATGTGAAGCCATATGGACGCCATCTAAATTTATTGCTGTAAAGCAATAACTTCTGATCAGTTCTGTGACTTGCATTGCCACTGGACCAGGTGCCTTGTGCTATGATGCTAAGGTTATCTTGGGAAGTCCCATAGAACTAAGATTATACTGGATAATAGAAAAGAAGGCTAAGAGTTGACTCCCCGCACCCTCCCCCCCACCATGAAAAAGCTGATGGCAATCATTTAACTTTAGTACGGTATTTGTCAGCAGAGTATGGCTGAAAGAAGGATACTGTCCAGGCAAGATTTGAATTAGTACACAGATGAAAGGCTGCATAACACCTTAGCAGCCACTGACAAACCCTCATTCCTAGTCTCACTACTCAAACAGTTTTATACAGTGAAAGGTCAGTGACTGTTACTGAAAGTTTTTCACGCTGTAGTCCTTCATTTTGCATAGGATCACTTTTTTCTCTGTGCTTGGACTGAAAACCTAACAGCAAGTCATTGTCACATTAATACATTTGTAGAAAGTTGTAGTGGGGAAAACCGTCTTTTTGGAAAATGGGGAAAGTTTCCTGGACTATTTAATAATCCTGTGGTGTTTGGCTGTATTCATAATGTCTCTGTGGAGTGTCAATTGTCATGCTGTCTACATGAAGGATGAATGATAAGCCCTTGATGTCAGTTTGAGGTAGGAAAAGTGTATTACCTGTTAGCATTATAAACCCTAGTGAATGACTAATAGATCAATGCATTGGCTGCATCTGGAGTTAATGTGTTGAAGAAGTTCAATATAAAGTCTTTTCTCCCATTTAGCTGATACTAGAACCATAACTTATTCCTGGAAGTGGAATGTATTTATTACTATTTTTATTTCTAACAGTTTTGTAAGTATATGCTCTAAGTAGATTCTGAAGTAGAATAAACCCTATTGATTTGTTTGGTTCAGTTCCTCAAATTGACATTTCTAAACTGATAAGATGCAGCAAGTCATACTTTCCTGAAGAAGCAGTATTACAGAAAAGCACATTACTTAGCCTTTAGATGCAATTGGCCTTAAGAGGAGATGAGTAACGAGAGAATTAATGTTCTTTAATCCTCTCTGTGATCATTTAAGGAACTCTGATATAGCACCTTCTTTTTTTTCCTTATGTTTACTCTTTCTATGAATTACTGAACTGAACTCAGTGTTGTTTTCAGTGTTTCAGTTGTAACATCAGATGATGATCAACTGAATCTAAATTAAAGTATTGATGGCTTTATCAATAGCAGTACCAATTTATTAATGAAAAAGCAGTAGACAATTCAGCAGCCATAACCCTGGCAAATATAGGTCAGATTCATCAAGTGAATTTAGATTCTATGTGTATCTCCATGTGATACCACTGTCATCAGTTTCTCAATTGGTGTCTATAATCTTGCCACCAGACATGTACAGAACCATCTGTGAGCTGACACTGCTCTGGGATTAACAAGCTGGGCATTAATTGTTCAAGAGAGGTGTTAACTGACAGCTCCAAAAAGGGATACTCAGTGCAGATGGAGGGGTCTTCACCAAGGCAGCCTAGCCCCAAACTCTGGCTGTGCTCAATGTGTGGATCAGCTGGAGGTAGCTTTTGCCACAGCCCAGGAACCAGGTGTGTAAATGCCAGTGTGCATACAGAATAGTGTACTGTGTGCAGCAGCACCTTGTGCCCAAAAGATTCAGCTTCAAATCTTCATTTGGGCCTGATTTAAAGTATGAACTCAAACTTGCATTTTCAACATGAGGCAGGAGCGTCCTGGCTGCCAATCTGCTCTGTCTCATAGGAAGGCAAAGTGTCCTTAGATACAGAAAGACATACAATTTGTTGTTTCAGGCAGAAATGTGTGGGTGTCCCTGGAGAGGTTAGCTACTTTGCCTGTGCCCAAACTTTTTTCCTGTGCAATTATATCTTACATGGCTTCTGAGGGTCTTGTAGAGCAGATCTCTGGCCTCTCCTCATCCTGCGCAGTGCAGGGACAATGAGCGGCCGGGGACTGTGCGAGGTCAGGATGGAATTATGCACCAATGTCACCTGGCAGTAGTAGCGGAGGGCTTAGATTTCTGGTAATCAGCTTCCAAGCATGACCAAGAATGTCCCAGAGCTAGGCACTGTCGAAGTAATATGTAATATCCTCCACTTGTGGCTGTGCAGTGCTGGGGATCCTGCCAGGGGTCAGGCTTAGTCTGTGTTTGACTCCAGTCAGCAGTGTGTAGCTTCAAGGGCTCTGCTGTGCTGCACGCAGACATTCTGTCTGGAAGCTCAGTCTTTGAAAACACTATCAGCCAGTGTCATCCTTTCCTTTTCCTGCTGACAATTAATGTTAAAAATACCAGTAACATGTTTGTGCCATGGTCAGTTTGATGTGATTACTCCCTATCTGTGGCCTTCTCTGGCACATTTCACATGCTGCTTCCTTCTCCTCAGTCTCATAAACACTTTTGTCCGTCTCTTGTATTTGTCTACTGAGAACAAATTTTGCATAAGCCATGGGTCAATCTCCTGAGAAACAGACGTTTGTGACTGTAGTTTTTCATCCTGGAGATGAACAGTGGTGTTTTCAGGAGGTGGTGGCAGCTCCTACATTACTGATAGGTCTTATTTTAAACCAAATTTGTCTCTTTCTCATCCTGCAGTTCTTCAGTGACTCTGACATTGTTTTCTAACTGTGCAGGTGTTTTGATTTTGTTTAGCAAAGTGTCAGGAGCTGTCAGCACATGATTCATTGATATAATTTTGTGATTATATTACCTGTGCAAGGAATTATAAGGAACCATGAAGACGAATATGAGTGCATAGTGAATGGAAATGCAGGAACACCATAAAAACCAACACAAAAATGGCATGTATTGATGACAACTATATCAGCAGGTCTTCAGGATCTCAATGCGTCTATGTACAGCTTCTCAGGATATCTAGATCAGAAACCAAGAAACACTGAGTAAGTCCTAAGACTTGATGGAGAAAGAATTTGAACTACATTCCCTTCTTAAGGTGTGCAGGAAAGCACATCCAAAACCAGCATGTCATCACCGATCTAAAAAGACCCAGAAGACATGATGAGGACTGAGTAGCTGGCATCCCTCATCTTCTGTGTCACCCAAGACAGACAGACCAACCACCTGGCTATTTGTTTATTGTTTTAACACTTTTTATTCTGGATTGGGAATTACTATGGACTCACTATCACATAGATAGTCACACATATAATTTTAAAATGCTTAAAATAGTGTCCTTCAAATTATAAGCCCATTGTCAGACATTTGCTGTCTGGCAAAAGGAAATTTTTGAGCAAAAAATGCCCCACTGAACTGTAATTTTAGCTAGCTTGGGGAAATGTAGTAGTAATACTTAATTTTTGCCAATCAATGTAAAAATTCTAAAAGTCTGAATTAGTTAGATATCATGGCATTAACATTGGCCTTTCATTTTGATAATTTCATGGTAACAGGTCTTCTTCAAGTGCTTCCTCTGGATATGTACATAGAATATTTGATGGTATATTTATTTCCATTGTACTTCCAGGCTGATGATTCCTTTAGATAACTTGTGTAAATTGTCACTTGTGTAAATTTTAAATAATACCACTATGTCGTATCTCTTGTGTGTATTTTCTGGTAGTTGCACTTTCAGCTTGCCAGTACAGACATCTAGAAAACGAGCATCAGTGGTTATTGAAGGAAATTTTTGTGAATCTCCTAGTCTATTGAAGCAGTCACAGTGGTAAAGCCTTAGAATGCAGCCTTGCATTCTGTATTATTCACTTCTTTCATTCCAAAACACAGAAGGAAAATTGTATTTTCCTTTGTTTAGCATTTTAAACTGTTTTTGCATTTTTCTTCAGATGAAAATGCCCTTTGTTCAGGGCACATCATCAAAAATACATTTTATTTTCTGGTGAAAAGCCTGGGGTGCCAGTCTGCAACCAAACATCTTCCTAAGATGTTTTAATACTTGTGCAACAAGATTTGATATTTCTAAGGCCATTGGCTAGATTTTTGGAGTTGCAAATGCATTGGAGAAAATATTTGATAAATATATAAATATGATAAATATGACAAAATATGAGTCCTTTTCATTGATATTATAAACTGTAGTGGTGATGCCAAATTCTGTGGCCTGATTTTGTCACAGCTGGTAGTCAAAAGGCTATTTGCTGTCTATGCACTTGAGCAAAAAAGCAACCAGAATAATCAGTGATTGTTCACTCCCTCTCTCTCAATATGGTTATAATAGGAGTGCAGTGCTTAAGTGCTTCCTTTGTTTCAAACCACTTTTTCAGCACTCTACCCGAACCTGGCAAATGCAGCTTTGCTACATTATAACCCTCCATCATGTCCACCTGAAATAATGCTTGAGTCAGTGATTAATGTGCAGACTTTCGTCTCCTGGTCAGGCATGAAAAAATGAAGCTCCTATGACCACTGAAGAGAATGCCTAGTCAGTAATGCATTTTAAGACCCTTGGACTGTTAAAATCTCAGGTAGGATAGAGAGAAAGCTTACCACTCATGTCCTAACTATCCTGCAGAAGAAGGCAATATCTGGCCAGTGATGTATTCTGTCACAACTGATCGAGCAAATAGCTGTATTGAACACTGGCTGTGAAGTATCATAATGCTAAAAGCTTGCCATGTTTTCTATAGTGTTAACTCTATGGCTGCACTTTGGTCCCTTGGTACAGTGGGCTGTGAACAAAGAAAAAAGCTTTGAATACCACATCAAAGCTCCCTGACTAAGAATCTGGACCTTAAAAGAAACAATCCCAGCCCCAGGAAGAGCAATAGATCTCACTTTGTTTTAAAAATTCTCATTATGTTAGGACTTCAATGTCTTAGATGATTGACCCTGAGCTGGACCTGGTAATGGGTGGGGAGCTACAGTCTGTTTAGTCTACATGTGGTTATTGTGTCAATTCTGGGGGAGTTAGAGAGAGTCTTTTCCTAGGAATGTGGGAATGGGGATCCAAAGGTTGGCAAAGAATAGCAAGGGCTATGCAACCTGTGTACCCAGATGAACGCAGGGGTCCTTCACCTGTGTCCCAGGCTCCAAGTCCTAGTTCTCATACAGTCCCACTGGATAATTGTTGCTCATACTGCTGATAAAGACCTGTCAGAAATTCTGCAAAGGTCAAAAAGGTAAACTTATAGATGAAAGTGAGATTGTTGAGACAGAATTGTTAGCAGTTGATGCATTCAAGAGGAAAACACAACAGGAAAAGGTATGAAATCTTAAAGGAAAAGCCCCAAAAGGTCGGTCAAGGGTTAGTCAAGGAATCCTAGAGTTAAGTCATCATTGTTATCAGTCCCAAGGGAGCTAGTGGGGAACAGGAACTCTGCAACACCTGGGAGCCTTTCCAGTCAGCTGCAGAGAATGAGCCTTCCTAGCCTGCAAAGACCTTTTTGGGCTGGTGAGCATACTAATGCCTAATAGCTAGTCATTATATATTTATATTAGTATATAGTATATAATTACTTGCAAAGGCAATGCCTAACTGAAGGTGTCCAGATAAACTGAAACCCAAAACAAACTGTGAGAGCCGAGAGCACAAAAACTGGATGTCAAGAAAATAATTGAGTAAAAATGATGACATAAATTTTCTAGGCATCAGGCTATTGAAAAGCAGCAAGAGCTTTTAAGTGGTTTAGCCAGAAAAATGTAGGTAGTTAAGCAATTTGCAGAGTCCTAACAGAGGGAAATTCATATTCATAGAGAATATACATCGTATCTTTTTCACTCATCATACTGCTAGCACATCGAGGTTGACAGAATGTCATTGTATTTGCTACAGATGTTTTCTCTGAGGCTTTCCAGATTTTCTTATTATTTTTTTCTTAATATTACTTTCTTACTGACCCCAAAATTCATTCCAATGCTCATTTAGTTACTTCTTGTAAAGTTTAATATCTTACATCTAAAGGCGCTCCTGTAGGAGATTTGCATAGCTGTCTTAAAATTGATTCTTCTTGGTGGTTATTAGAATTAAACAGTACCTGAGAGGACAAAAATTTAATTATCCTGTCTTACTATTCCTCTGAATTCAATAACTACTAATAATTAATGTTGCTAGGTATTTAGATGCTTACCTTGATATCCCTGGTTATTGACTATTACATAAACTTCTGCAAGTTATTTTTGCCAATTTACAAGCACAAATCTGTTTTTATCTTCATTGGTCTGAAGTCTTGTTATTCTTGCCACTTCTTTTAAGTCTCCTGTCATTTTCTAAGAGTTAAGAAGGAGTTAAGACACCTTTTTACTTTTTGTGATGAATGCACAGGTGTTTCTTACATTCCTCTTGGATTCTTCTTAAAGATATTACATTTTTAAGGTCTTACATTGTAGGTTTTATGCTTTTAATTCAGATATTCAATTTCATTCATGTATATATTGTCCTTCATTTTCAGATTTCCAAGATACACTGTTTTCATGCATTATCAACACCTTGGAATTTAGTGAAATTTCAGAAGTTTTTGTAGCAGAAATAGTTCTGCTAGGGTTTTGGCACAGAAAAGGACTCCTGAAAGAACCCATTTGCAGTTTGCTCATGGCAAATTCAAATAAGAGAATGGGAAACTTTTAACTGTGATTTCTTTCTCTGTGATTTTAGGCCATATGTCACCTGTTTCCGTAATTTATGATCTTTGAAGATAACTGTGTTTTCCTTGTCTATAAGTTCTAACATCTTCTCTATGGGCTTTGACCATATTTTCCATTTTCTTTCTGAATACTGGTAGATTTCTACTTCCTTTATGCTTGTTATTGAGTGCATAATTAGAAAAAGACCTTGACTACAGTACTATAATAATACTGCTGTATTATTAATATTAAAATAATTTACTTGCTTTTCAGGGATAATGGAGATCTTATTTGATTTTTAAATTATTAAAGCTTACCTACAATCCAGATACATGGCTAACAGACTTCATTTTTAGTTTTCTATAAAATGTGAACTTTTAACTACCCCAAAACTCTGCTAAGGCTTGTAGTTATTGCTTCTTGTCAACAAGAGGGGGTTTTTTGGTGTATATGCACAAAAGTGCATTTCAGACTAATAATGAGTGAATTTATTATGACTTTCCTAAACTCTGAGTCTGGATTAGAGGATATAATTTAGTACCAGGAAGGGAATTCTCTTTTTAAACTATGTTAAATAGGAGAAATTTCTTTTTAAGAAAAAATGATGTGTTGGAGGTAAGGAGGAGGCCAGGTATGGTGTGTGATAAATCCTTATGCTTACTATGATTCAAACCAAGGGTTCACTTTGGTTATTCCAAAAGACTAGTGGTTTATCTGATCAAAGTGAATGATAAACTAGCATGTTGGTGTTGCACTGTGTTACCTTAAAACCAGGAAATGCATTTGTTTTAGTGGGAAATCACTGATATGAGTGATATCACAATAACTAGAACTAGTTTGCTAATTATTGTCTCAGTTATGAGAGCATTTTTCATGTTCTTAGAACCCACTGAAAGATACTGTAGGCAAAAGAATGAATGATTCATAACTAACGGTCCTTGAAAACACGGTATGATATTACCAAGTAAAGGGCAGTAGCCCCAGAGTACAGGGGCAGGATGGAAGTACAGATTTACCAGGGCAAGGAAACAGGCTGTAGCATCCCTCCCAGCATCACCCAGGGGTTCTGAGTTTCTCTATCCCATGATGGGATTCACAGCCACTCAATTCACACTGCTTCTAATCCGAACTTGAATTTGTAGATAGTTAAATATAGGTACCTGTAGTCTGTAAAACGTTTAGACATTTTTAGATGAACTTTGTGACATACGAAGTGTTTTGTAAAGGTGGTTAAAATATCAGGTGCAGTTGGATGTATTTCACCAATATCGAAATAAAAATTTTCACATCAGCTTCAGTAATTTTCAAATTGGTGAGTAGACGACTAGAAAGTGAAAGGATACTGGCATGACAGTCAGGAAACCCAAATCATATTCTTCATCACTGATTTTTTTCCCATCACCATGGCAAGTGGGGGCAAGTGCCTCAGCTTCTTCTCTCATTTCTCACTGATGCAGTTTATAATCTCTCTGGGACACGAATTGCCACTGACTACATGATGGTAGAGTGCCTTGCAGGACAGACCTGACACTGGGAGTATCAGCTGAACTAGTCATGTCAGAAAAAGATGCAATATGAGCTTGACCATGGTCACTGCTATTGAGTGTACACATACTCTGCAGGCATCCAGGGTAATTGTTTTACATTTATCCATGGGTAAAGACATGCAGACAGACAGTTACTACAGCTTACTTAGCTGCAAGCTTATCCTAATCTTACCTGAAAAAGTTGTTTGACTATTTTTACTTGAAATATAATTTTTCTGTATATGTATGTGTGTATAGACATAGCAATGGATACATGCATATATAAATAAATATATATATTTAAAGATATATTGTACTTCTAAAATGGTACTCCAATAAACAGCTGTTTGATGGATTTATTTTCTTCTTTGGTGTGGAAATGTTATGTACTGAGAAAATGACAATTTATGCATGTGTATCTCGTTCTGTTATTGAAGAAGGAATGACCGAATAACATTAAATATAACATATTCTGGATCTTTAGCAGAAATGTGACCCTCTTCAGTTTAGAGATGAGACTTGTAGAGTTCAGGTTTGCTAACATTTATGCTTTTATAAACCATTTCATAAATCTAGTAATCTGCCTTTTTTTTCTCTATGCCTCATTGTATCAAAATGGTGTCATGTCCAATTGCAGTCTTACTTCACAGCAGTCCACATCCCAGTAGCCAATGTCAATGTTTAATACTGTCTATAGCTTTAATTGATGGCAATAGTCGATGTAGAAGTACATTTTAGGTCACTGAAGATGGACCGAGGATTCATATTCTTCAGGGAACTGATTAATTTTAAACTTATTTCTTTCTTTGTGCCTATATTTAGTGTAAGAACAAATCATTTTCATATAATTTTCTGTTCTGGTTACAATCTTAAGGATGTCAAGGGAATGGATGAATGGATAAATGTTCTTCTATTTTCTCTTTATTATTATAATTTTTCTCACAAGACTGAGAAAAAAAAAGGGAGACTATAATGAGAATAAAAATGCTCAGTATTGAAGCATTAAAATTTGGTGATAATTCATTCCTGTGATGGAGTACAGCAAGTACAAAATGCAGTGTAAGATACATTCATTTTCCTGACAAAACCTGTAAAAGGAGTAGGAAATAGTATAAAGGTAATTTACTCTTATTGCAATCATCCTAAGGCAGCAGTCTCATGTTCTTTTAGAAATGTCTTGTGACAACATAGCTGCAGATACTTTATTTGAGGGTACTCATCAGTTTAGATTTATTACTAATATATGGAAACAATACTGGTGTTTGTGCATAGGTCATTAATTCTACTTTAAGGATATGAATATCAGTTTTTCTGTTGGACTATTTAAAGTGAAAAGATTTTAAAAGAAAAAGATCAATTTCTAAATATTGACTTTGATATAGGAATTTTTTATTATGTTGTCTACCAAAACGAAAAACAATCATGTTTTGACTATTCCGTGTGTGGGTTTAGTTCTGAAGTACTGTATTATTTACATCAATGAGAATAGTCATTGTTCAATTTAAAACTCTGCTCCTTTATTTAATTCCCCTGCAGCTACCAAGATTTGGAATAATAGAGGACATTTTTTCCTAGCAATGCTGGCATGAGATTTGTGGGCTTAAAATATGTCACTAGAAATTACATGTCCACACAAAATTTAGTGATAGTAAACACTTAAATAAAATACTATTAGAGCACAGAGCGTTATCTCTTTCCCTAAATTGTTTCAGTTGTGTTTAATATAGTTTTACTGAGAAATTGTCCCAAGAACTTTGCTGTTTGGTGATCAACCAATAAATAGCATGCAATATATTTTAGTTTTAGAGAGTGTTTTCCCTTCATTAGAAATATCAATCACTCTGCCAGAAAGGACACTAGAAATGCTGTAATTGTCCAGGTGGATGAATAGTTGCTATATGCTCAGCAGTAGTTTGCATGATGTTGATGATTAAAAGTGGGTTTTTTTGTTGTTGACAGGTAAAGGCTGGATTAAGAATGAATGGTAGCTGAGCTTCCTTTGGGCAGGGTACCAAGGCGCTGGAACAAAGGTGTCCTTAATGTGTATTGAACAGCCAAAGCTTACCTCAGGGTTGCAGAAAAATAAAGATTATATTATCTCACAAATGGTTGTCATGAGACTAACTTGAAAGAAATCTAAATCTAGTAATCTGTCACCCTGAAGGATCTGTGTAGTAAGGTATTTAAAGAAGTTGATTAGAGTAGCTTCATTTGCAATTTAAATTTACTAGATACTATTTTTTGAAAGCATATATGAGGGTCCTAGGATGTGAAGTGTCATTCCGTGATGGGTATTAAATCAGTAATTTATCAAACTTTCCTTTGCCCGTGCCTGGCTTTCCCCTGCACCTAGTTTGTAAGAGAAGGCTGAAATGTGCGTACACAATCCCCACCTCAAGCCATACTCCGGTTGCTGCCTGTGTAGTTCTGGCACAGTGCTGCTCTGGGGTGGTGAGGCTGCCGTCACCACTCTTGACCAGTTTCTGCAGGCAGTGCTCACTCTGAGGTGGGTCTAGACTCAGCAATCACGCCAGAACACGTTTACATATTACACCTGGGTTAAACAAATTAAACACAAGTCATATGAAGAGGTGCAGGACTGCAGATCTGCGTATGTGTAAGGAAGCACTTCCCTGTAGCACAAAAGTGCCTAAGTTGGGCAGAAGCAAGGCTTGATAAGTGCCTGTCTCCAGGTTTTTTTGAAAGGCTGGCACTAGGCTAGACCTTCCTCAGCAAGTTTCTTGTGCAGAGTCCTGTCCTTGGCCTACAGGTCTCCCTACATACTGCAGAGGAAGCCTGGTGGTTTGATTAAGTTATTTGGATTCCAAGTTGTTAAGAAAACAATGGACTGAAGAACTCATAAATTTTGGGATATTTTTGGGTCTGACTTCCGTTGGTTCCCATGAAGGACTTAAGGGTCATGTGATGGTTGGAGGTCATCTTGGGCACAGTGATCATGAAATGATAGTTTTCGATTCTTGTAGAAGTTAGGAGGGCAGACTTTGGCCTGTTTAGGAGACTGGTTGAGAGAGTATCTTGGGAGGCAGTCCTGAAGGGCAAAGGAGTCCAGGAAGGCTGGGATTCTTCCAGAAGAAAATGTTCAAGGCACAGGAGCAGGCTGTCTCCATATGCTGAAAGATAAGCTGATGGGGAAGAAGTCACCATCCCTGGAGGTGTTTAAAAGTGTAGTGGGTTGACCCTGCCCGGACACCAGGTACCCACTAAAGCGACGCACTCTCCCTCTGCAACTGGACAGAGGAGAGAGAGAATAAAAAAAAAACAGCTAAGGCTTCATGAGTAGAGATAAGAGCTGGGAGAGGTCAGTTACTGATTACCTTCACAGGCATAACAGACTCAAAGTGGGGATAGTACTTCAAATTTATTACTAACAGGATAAGAACCAAAGAGTGAGAAATAAAACAATCTTAAAAACACACTTCCCCCACCCCTCCTTCCTTTCATGTTCTCCCTCCTCCCCCCCAGTGGTGCAGGGGGATGGGGAATGGAGGTTACAGTCAGTTGTTTCTGCTGCTGTTCAGGGAGAGGAGTCCTTCCCCTGCTCCTGTGGAGTCCCTCCCACAGGAGACAGTCCTTGATGGACCTCTCTGGCATGAGTCCGTCCCTCAGGCAGCAGTTCTTACCAAACTGCTGTCCTGTGGGTCACTCCTCCGTGGGCTGCACTCCTTCGTGAATGAGCTGTACTGACATGGGTCCCTCACAGGGGCCACAAGTCCTACCCAGGAAAAACCTGCTCCAGCGTGGGTTTCCCTCTCCATAGGCTGTAGGTCTCCAGCAGGATCTTGCTCCATCTTGGGCCTCCCACGGGGTCACAGCCTCTTTCCTTCATGCATCCACCTGCTCTAGCATGGGCTCCTCCATGGGCTGCAGGTGGGTCTCTGCACCCTGATGGTCCTCCATGGGCTGCAGGGGCACAGCTGCTCCACCATGGTCATTGCCACGGGCTGCAGGGGCCTCTGCTCTGGTGTCTGGAGCACCTCCTGCCCCTCCTTCTGCACTGACCTTGGTGTCTACTTTGCTGTTCCCATGTTTTCGCTCTGCTCTTCCCTGGCTGGAATTCTTTCTGGATAACAACCTTCTTTTCTTAAATGTTATCACAGAGGCCTTACTATCACTCCTGATTGTCTTGGCCTTGGCCAGCAGCAGGAAGTCTGTCCTGGAGCCAGCTGGCATTGGCTCCATGGGATAGGGGAAGCTTCTAGCAGCTTCTAACAGAAGCCACCCCGGTAGCCCCTCTGCTACCAAAACCCAGCCACAGAAACCCACTACAGAAAGACATGTAGATGTGGCACTTAGGGAAATGATTTAGTGATGGACTTGGTAGTGCTGTGTTAACTGTTAGACTTGATATTAAAGGTCTTTTCCAACCTAAACAATTCTATAATTCTATAACATACCAGGCAGCATTTACAAGATAAGAAACTTGAATTTAGAATCACAAATAATTAAATTCCCTTCTATTCCCTGCTCTGTTAGGATGACTTGAAGGTTTATGTTAATGCAGAGCCCAGACAGGTTAATAAGATTTTTCTTTTCTGGTTAGGTCTCTCTTCCTCTCTTCTGGATATGTAGCAATCAAATGTACTTTTATCTCTGTCTTATCACAGGCTCTTCTGCTTCCATTCTGGGGTATGGCAAACCCATACCAGGTTCTTTAACTGATGATGAGTATGCCAAGACCTAGCTGCTCTAGATGGCAGTAAAATGTAGACATAGTGTTTCTTCTTGGTAGAGGTCATTCTAAAAATGAGGATTGTCTTTGTATAAAATCTTGCAAAAGTATCACAGATTCAGTTCTATCCTACTGGAATTATGAGCCTGCGTGGTAGGAACAGCATCAAGTAGAAAACGTTATTGATGGAAATTATTTGAACCACCATGATTTGAACAAATGGGGATTGTTAATGTAAGAAAAAAAGGTATCTGGGTGCTGGCAGCCTAATAGGGTTATTTCCTTGAGTCCCCTTTCACCCCACTATGTTGAGATCCTTGAGTGGTCCAATACCACTCAATCACTGGAAAAACACACCTCATTCTTGCCTTGCATGCTGCCTCTGGGGCAATTCTGATTCTGACACCACGACCAAGTTTTTAAATATACTGTGACAGTTCTTGTATTCCCAATGCTGTTCTTGCTTCTGTACCATAAAGTGATAATTATGCTTAGGTAGTATCCAGAATATTTACCTATAAGCCCCTACAATTGCTTTAGATAATTAATTAGTAATGTTTGCTCACCATTTTTAATGTAGTCCACATATTATTATTCTTTATAGCCAATATATTCTTTCAGCTACAACCCTGAAGAGTCGGACTTGTTTAGTAACCAAAAGCAGAGCACAGGTAGTACAGTAAAGGATGGAGTAAATGCATTAGAGATCATACCAAGGATAACTCAGGACAAACAATTGGCTCAGGAGCCAGAGGAAAGCATCATGAAAAACAACAAAGTGAGAAAAGGGCATGCAGCAGGGCAGAATATTTATCCCCCAATTATAGCAACAACCTGTTTACTTTGGTGACTATAAAACCATGCTGAACTAGAATGAATTTCTTTTTCAAGAGTGAATATGTTTGTGTTAAGAATAAATGATCATTGCTTTTTAGCAGTGCAGTAATTCTGATCAGATGCCAGCATGAAGACAAAGGAGATTGAATTTATTTAACTACTCTTAGGTAAACAAAGGGTCATATAGTGCAACACCCTAGACTTCAGGTTTCAAATGGCAGTGTCTTATTCAGAGTTAGCAACAAAACCAAAACTTCTTTCAGTTAGCTCCCAGCATAAAGGAAGGAACTAATGGTTGTGAGAAAACGTTAGTCATTAGAGCTTGGAATTTGTGGCCTTAATTTCTTGGTAGAGATTAGATACTATTAAAGCAATATTTTTAATCTTAAGGCTTCTCTAAAAACCTGCTAACAAGAAAGTGCTATAATGAAAATCCATATAATGCTGATTATATTGTCAATACTAATGAAAAGTTTCTGTTGTTCTTTGTGAAAGTAGGTTAGATATCATAGTGTCTCTGCAGAGAAGTTGCCAGCTAAGTGCATTTTTTTTCTGGAGACTTGTCAAAACCTAACATGGCAGTATGTTCCTTCTGCGTGAGATGAAACAGCTACACTGCCAGTAAGAATACGTCAACATGGTAAATTTTTGCTTCTCTGAAGGTGGGCAGCTTGATGATTGCAGCCAGATTGTGACATCAAGGAACATTGCTGTCATCTCCACTACCTCAGATCAGAGAGGAAGCACAAAGGTATGTCAGTCTGAATAATCTTTCCCCTTCTTGAAAGACAAATTGTATGTCAGAGGTATCACCACACACTAAATAGCTGCGTGGTGGTAGGATGCTTTTACTTGTGTTCTGATTTGGTTCTGGTAAAACAAATGCACAAAACAAAAAACAAAACAAACAAACAAACAAAAATTTGGATTTACACTTCCTTTATATTTCCTTGTTAGAAGGTTTTCAAGTTGGTCTCCTACATCAGCAACTGCAGAGACAAAGCTAATGATAGAATTGTAGAATGTTAAGGGATTGGAATGGACCTTAAAGATTGTCTAGTCCCAACACCCCCCTGCCATGGGCAGGGGCACCTCCCGCTAGACCAGGTGTCTCAAGGCTTTATCCAACCTGGGTTTCTGTCATGGCTATCTCTCTGCAAGAGCAACATTTCTTCTTTTCCATGTCCATTAGCTGATCTGTCCTGGAAGGGATGGTCTCAGCATGTTTTCATTGCTGCTATTCCTATTTTTAAGCTACTTTAAATAAGATTTTTTTCTAAGAAGAAAGGCTTCTTGTAGGATATTAGAAATGACATTTTTCATGTAATTTTTCAAAGAATACTGTAATAATGGTATAATAATATTTTATACTTCTGTAGAACTTTGCATTTGCTATTCTCAAAGTGCCATAAAACCATTTTTTAGTGTATGTCTTTAGACAAGTGGATAAGCGCAAATCTAGGCCCGATTCTCCTCGCTTTTGTGTTGGCTTTGCCCTAGCAAGTATGTTAATTTCAGTAAAGAAAATAAGCCTTTCTTTTTCCGCCTGGTGAAGAGACTGACTTCCTCGGATCCCTGTCCATGTTCATGTCATACCAAGTAGGGCTGGGGGTTGCAGCACAGGTAGTACAGGCTGGTGACAGAAAGAACAAGGTCCAAGTCCCTGTGTGAGGGAAGAGGACGTGTAAAACTTTCCCTGGGTTTCCAAAGCAGTAGTGGTCCTCATGTCAGTGCCTTGCTGAAGATGAATGTAGACATATTGCAGAAAGCAAAGCTGTGCAGGTGTCATGCTGTCAGGGGTGGACACACCTGTAGGCATCCACATGTTCAATGTCCAACCAAAGAAAGTCACAACCTGCAGATGTTTTAGGAAAAACCAATACATCTGCACTTGTCACTATAATCTTAAACACACACTTTGGCTGCAGATTATAACAGTGACAGTCTACTCTCAGAAATATGTTTTGATGGCACAAGTTGAGGCTTTTCATGGCCAGGAGCCACCTCACTCTTCAAAAGGGGTCATTGTACCAATTGAAGGGATCCCAGCTCCTCAATATCAGTTTTCTCAATGGAACAGCTTGATTTCCTCTCACTGTGCTTGTAATATCTTAAGACTGAATATAAGAAATAGGTTTCATTTCAACAATTACAACATTACAGATATCTTCTTTCAATCTTGTTCATTGTTACTGTTAAATTCAGAACACATAAAGAGGCAATAACAGGGCTATTTTTTTAGAGTAATTTACAGCTGCTGAAGGTGTGGGCCTTAGCCGTGCAATTCTGACATGGATACCACTACTGTGTGCTCTGTTACAAGCTGAAAAAGTTTTAAGGTTTGTCTCCTCATACTGCCTTGAAGAACTGTCCATTTCAAATCAGCTTGAGATAACTCTTGAACTTGCTAAATTTTCTGTGTTTCCTTTGTTGTTCTTCATTCTCTGAAGTTTGTATACATATGCTTTTGAATATTCATGTTTACCCTGTGTGTTGATATTTGTTTGAGAACTTCTCATGTTTCATCTTGTCAAGTAAATCGAATAGCAAATACCTTATTCTTGCTTCTTTCTTCTTGCTTCTTTTAAGCTTTGCTTATTAAGCTCAGTCAGTCCCGAATACTAGCAAGCTGTTGTTTCTCTGCCTAAAATCATCAACACATTTAAATAAGTTACTATACAAGTTATGTCAGTTTTTCTGAATTTCCTAGTGATGGTTCATTAGCTGGCAATAAGACCAGAAAAAAACCCCACAGCCCTCCTAGTCTATATTTATTTCTTTCCCAGGATCATAACTGTTGACATATCAACATTTAATTGTATATATTTATGTATCATCAGGAAGAAATGCCCAGTATTCAAAATACACTGGCATTTTGTATCAAGGCCATAAGTGTCTTAGTGCAGGCTCCTTAGTATAGGACCTTCATTTGAAACTACACTCTTCTCAGTGCTCTTTTATCCAATAACTAATTTGGAAGTCGGTGACCTCCTTTCTGGTAGCTTCTTCCTCAGCATTTTCTCTCTAAGACAGATAGATCTTTTATCTTTGGTAAGTCCAAATCTCTATAGCCCTGAAGAGGTTATTGTTCAGCTGGCAAGATTTCTTTTGTTGACTGGAAAGCATTTGCTGATTTTCACCCTTGTTTTTACCTCCTCACTGTGAGGGAATTGATTTCAAAGGCTTAATTGCCTCCTTATCGCTTGTTACACTTTAAAATTTTGTTTTGCTAAATGGGAAATTCAAAGCAGTATTTTTAACATTATCATGTTTACTGAGGTCATAATAGGAAAAGAATCATGCAGCTAAGTATGCAAACAGTGTCTGCACTTTCCTCACAAGTAAATTCCTATACTTCGTAGTGTGTTTCAAATATTTTAAGTTTCTGTGGAACTTAATCTACTGTTGAGCAAGTTCATTGATTACTAGAAGAACAGGGCTTTTGGCAAGAAATAAGGTTAACACTGACAAGTTGCTTGATAATTACTACAGTATGAAAACCAACACAAATACATACATTATGCAGGGAACTCAGTCTTGAACTGCATGTACTGTTATGTGTTCCTCTTGGAATTGATTCTAGAAGTCAGAGTTATGATATTTAATGTGAAAAATAAAATTAGAATTGGTAATATTCAATGGGGAAATATCTAAAATAATTTCAAAATAAGGCAACCAGTATACATAGGAGGTCTTCATCAGCTACATTTGTTACTAAAATGCTTCTTATTTCTTTTGTTTCTCTTTAATGATTCTGATATGATATTTTTTTGGAAGAGTTTAATTTTGTTTTTTTGTCGTCTTCAGTGATTTAATTGTAATTCTGCCCAGACATTTCAATGAAACCAACCATTTACAATTTAGTAAGGGGTTTTAATTAAGAAATATTAAATGCATTTACAAAGTAAAAATGGAAGCATTTTCATCTTGAAATAGAAGGGATAATTTCTTGGTAAAATACCAAGGAAAATACAATGAAAACAAAATTAAACTGTTTAAGTATAGAACAGTGTCTACTGTTATATTATATTATTATCTGCAAAAACCAGAATGTAACACTGATACTCAGGAGAAGTTCTAATCTTGAAGTGCCGTTCTACAGAGAATGATATCTGTACAAGGAAATTCACTGGTTGATATTGACTCTTTCTCCAGATCTATTGTAGCTGTATCTTACTTGACAACACTTCAGTTTTGTCCAGCTGGGCATAACTTCCTACATAGGGACTGTGCCAATTTCTGGTTTTCTCCATCTTCCTCTGGCCTGTGCCTTCCTCCTCCTTTTCACCCCACTAGTGCCAAAATCCTGCATCAGCTTGACTCTGTCATCAGTTACTCACAGGTGAGGAAATGAGCATCTATCAGATGCTCTTTTATGTCTCTTTTAGACATATTTCTTGATAAAAGAGAAAGCACCTTTTTATAAATGTCTTTTTCTGCCCACTGATCATTGTAATTAGCTTGTACTGTGATGTCCAAATCTTTAAATGTCTAAACTTATAACAAATGAATCTTACCCACCATCTTTTAAATCAGAAGTTTTAGTCTTGGAAGAAATTTACTGCTGTACAGATGGAGAGTAACATGCTCCTAGTAAACAGACTTTTGAGCATCCAAACTCAGATACTCTGTGGTTAATGCCACAGAGTCAGGAGTCATTATCAGGAGTCACACAGCTATAGCATCACCAGACTTCCTTTAAAACAGCCCATTGCTCATAGAAAATACTTAAACGCCTTTTTATCAGCTTTACCTGGAGTTTTTAGATAGTCTTTCACCATGAAAAAAAACATAAGAATTGTTTTCCCCAAAAAAGCTCAATATGCTAGTTTGAGACAGAGACAGTTTCTTGAGGTATGGAGGAAAAAAATGATGAATGTGGTTTTTTTTAGTGTGGTATTTGTCCGCAGATTGGCTTGCTCAAACATTCTTGTCTGAATATCTTAAGGTCTGGAGATTTTAAAGGCAATATAGGTCAGCATATGGATTTTGAAGCACTTGGAAAATTTGACAGTAAACAGTAAGGTCATCTTGACATTTAATGTGATGGTGCTATGAACCAGTGAAAGCTTTTGTATTCATTCATAGAATGTATACATAGGTGTTGTATTTTGAAAATTCGGTGGGTACTTCTGCACCTGTACATGAGGATTTTTATCTGTATTTCCACCTTTATTTAGATTACTCAGGAGGTAATAATCTCTTCAAAAATCCTCTGTTCTCTTCACAGGCTTTGCTCTGATCTTCTTTAAAATAAGATAATTGTAGAAAGGAGCATCAGTTAGCAAAATTGCTATATATAAAAAAAAGAAAAGATTAAGTGGGAGTGGCTGTTTTATGATTATTCAGTTTTCCAAATAAATGGAATAACTGAAGTATTTCCATTAAGATTAGAGCATCAAAGATCATTAAAACTACGAAACCCTGGTTTATATGGTATGGAATGATTTTGTTGATCATGAATTACCATCTCATTGAGTTGGCAGAGTTGAACAGCTAAATATTGGATGACATGGAGAATAATATAGCTATTTATGTAACCACATCACACCTTCAGATACTCCTGTACCACATGTACACCTTGAGGTCTTACATGTTTTGAGGTGGATAGATTAAGGCACAAGACAATGGGACCAAGACTAAAAAAAAAATTAAAATTTGTGTGGTTATATGGATTCTGGTGTTTTTCCATGATTTTTCCATGTCTTCAGAACCTAGCTGTCTACATGCAGTGACATTATGCATTGTATGCATTTACTACCTCTTCTCCAAGTACGCAACTATGACATAACATAATATATCATAGAATCACAGAATGGTTTGGGTTGGAAGCGACCTTAAAGATCATCTAGTTCCAATGCCCCTGCCGTGGGCAGGGACACCTTCCACTAGACCAGGTTGCTCAAAGCCCCATCCAACCAGGCCTTGGACACTTCCAGGGCTGTGGCATCCACAGCTTTCCTGGGCAACCTGTCACAGTGCCTCACCACCCTCACAGTAAAGAATTTCTTCCTAACGTATAATCTAAACCTACTCTCATTCAGTTTAAAGCCATTGCCCTTGTCCTGTCACTATATGCCCTTGTAAAAAATTTCTATCTTTCTTGTAGGTTCCCTTCTGATACTGGAAGGCCACAATTAGCTCACCCCATGCTGAGGGTGCACTTCCTCTGTGTCATTAACGAAGATATTAAATAACACTGGTCCCAATACAGACCCCTGAAGGACACTACTCATCACTGATGTCCATCAGGACTGTGAGCTATTGACCACTACCCTCTGGATGTGACTGTCCAACCAACTCTGATCAGCTCCCTTGCCCCTGAGGGCAGTCTCCCAGGGGATCCTATTGACTATCTCCTTGAAGAGCTGGAAATTTGCTTTCTTAAAGTTCAGGGGGCTAAATTTACCCCTTATCTGACCCATATCCCTCAGGACTGCAAACTCCACCAATTCATGATCACTGCAGCCCAGGCTGCCTCCAGTTCAAATCCAGACTGATAACATAAAACAGGCTTCTAGACTTGTGTTTATAATTAAATCTGGGAGCCTCTTCATAGTCAGATGACAAAGTGCTGAAATGTGGAGAGCTGAAAAAAAATAATTCTTATATAAATGGAAATTGCAAAAGGGTTAAGATTGTCTAGATACTCTTTATATTTGTCCAAAGAAAAGACAGAAAAACATGTTTGCTTAGAGTTGTGCTCAGCTTTTGCACTTAACCTTACTGAAATCTGAAATGCTTTTGGTTGAGAATTTTTTGTCATTGGCTTTAAGAAGTATTACAGAAACATACCTTACCCATTACATAACAATAAACTGTGTGGTTAGAAAATCTACAAACAAAACTGACAAAGGCCCAATTCTCTTTCAGCTTTCTGAATTTCAATTCAGAAATTCAATTTCTGCTTACAGAGAGACTCCTTTGACTTAATAGATTTGTTCCCATCCAATTGAGGGCAAAACCAGGGCAGAAGGGTATACTGGGAAATTCATTCTCCTGCCTTCAAAAATAAGGAGTTGATTCTGACATAATGTGATTTTCGCGTAATAGATAATTGTCACGTATGTTGCAAAACCCACTATTGTGCCCTCCTCTCTATAAGGCTAGAATTAAGCCCAGTGTTTCTATTTTAAGCACTGAAACACAGAATCTAATTAGTGATGTACTTATGTATTGTTCCTACACCAGAGTAATAACTCTTACAGAAAGCTTGCACTTGTGTAACATATGTTTATTTAGCCTTTCATAGATGTATTATCTAACTATTGTTTTTATGGTTCAGGCCATGGATTATTAATTAAAACAGTAAAATAAGCAATCATCTTTGGTTGCCATAGCAAAGCTACCCAAAATATAGTTGCTGAGGAAACCATACTGAGAATATATACAACATATAATCTAATAATGTTAATATACAGCTTTAAGACTACAAGAATATAAAATATACTTGTTCTCTTGTTGGGAGATTATATATTGAATCTGATACATGTTTATTGATTTCTTTTTGAAAATATTACTGTTGCATATAAAGATACAGCTTACTTAACTGTCAGATATGTTACATGTCTGATAACCTTTAGATTTTGTCATGATTTTTTAAAAAAATCCTGCTTCATTAAGGGAAGAAACAGACTTTGGAAAAGGATCATAAATGGATGAAAAGTTAGGAAACATCATCATGATGAATGCTGCTTTTATAATACAAATAAAGAGCTACAATGACAAGAAGAAGAATCACCAAAAATATAACTTTTCCTTGCAGCATTGTGGTGCTTTATTTCTAACAATTAGAAAAGGCTAGAATGACCTGTCACATCCAATATGGATCCTGTAATACACCTAATCTCTTTTCTGACAGAGGCATGTACATAACCATTTGTAATATGCTTCCAGTACAGAGGACTTCAGAACATTCCCATGCAACCTGTTTAAGGGCTTTGCTCCTCCATTGTTAGTAAGATTTTCCCAGTGTCTACCATGAATATTTGTTGCTGCAACATAAGCCATTTACTTTGTCCTGTGCTGTGCATCATGGACAGAGAACAGAGTATTTAATTTCTGCAGCATCTCTCAGTGTACTTGAAGACTGTTATAATATTTCCAAATTATATCTTCTTTGATTAAATAACCCCAGTTTTCCATTTTCTTGATCCTTCATGTTTTCTGCTTAGATTGCTACAATTTTCTTGAAATTCTATACCCTGGATCCCGTATTCCAGCTGAAACTTAATTCGTGCTAGATAGAGCAAGGAGACTATTTCACTTGTCTTCACATATTCCTAATTATAAATTGTAGCATGGCCGAGTGTTTTATTTTGTGACTAGGACATTATTCAGTCATGTTCTGTTTGTGACCCATTGTAATACCTAAAATCGATTTTTTAAGAACTGCTACCAAAATCAAATGCTCTACATCCTGCATTTGTGCAGTCAATTGTTGCTAAGAATAGGAACCTGCATTTATTTATGGTGAATTGTTTCCTGTTCTTCAGTAGATCATTTCTTGCTTGTTAAGAATATTTGAACTTTAATGATGTTAGCCAAGATATTTGCAGCTCCTTTTAGTTTTGTCTTTCATGAATACAATAATTGTAATAATGGAATAAAAAGAGCATAGGAAGCCTTTTTATTTAATCTTCTGACTTTTGATGAAAATGATGGTTAATACAGGAGCCAGAACAGACCACAATGGAACCTTTATACAACCTTCTGTTTTTGACACGTAACTACTGCCAGTTGCTATCTAGCCTCCAGTTGTTCAACCAGTTTTGTATCAAGCAGTAGGAGACGGAGCAAGACCATGTTTCCCTAACTTGTGTAAAACAAGTGTCTTGCTCGACTGCTTTCCCTAGACATTCAGCAGGATGAGATTTCCCATTACCTAAGGGTCACATACTAACTTCTACCTCCTGCAGATAAAACGCTCCCTTAGTGTGATCATCCTTGTCTCTAATCAACTGCTCCCCATGACTGTACCTATGCTCTTTTATTTTCTTAACCTTGAATAAACCTTCCTTCAATTGGCTTGACTTTAATATTCTGTTTCTCCAAGCTGCTAACTTGGTGCTGAGTATACAGGATACAAATCTCTTTATTTGCCTGCTCTTAGTGAAAAAGCTATACCCTTTAATACTGACAAGTGACTTGTGAGAATTTTCACAAAGTATGTGCTATGACTATAATCTCGTCCTTAACCAGGTACTTAGATTTCCAGCTCTTATTTAGCTTCACAGTTCTGGTGAAGGTATGCAGACATTTAGAATATTTAGCAAACCTCTCTCTGCTATAACCTAATAAGAATAGGATTAGCTCTTTCATCTGTGTTTAGACCTTTCCTGAGGCTCTTGTATTATATCACAACCCCTTCACAACAGATTAGCATGTGAAAAGAGGAAAATGCTGCTTTTGCCTGGCATTGCTGGGAAAATGACCATGGAAGGAGTCATGTTCCTCCTGACAAAGTTCCTGCCTAACCCCAGCCTGTGTGTGGGGCTAGGCTGGGAATGTGATTAAGGCAGCCCAGTGTCCCATGGAGCTGTAGTCACAAGGCAGGTCTGAGGCCCCACTGGGAAGCCCAGGAGACAAGTCGGGATCAGGAGAGGATCATAGCACAAGACTGGAAACAGCAGAGCTGAAAGGCATCTCAGTAAGAACCAAAGGAGCAGGCCAGGGCTCAGTGCAGATCCCACCTCAGAGGAGGCCCCAGAGGATAATTTTCACAACTTGGGTGTTTTCTGTGAAGTTGGATCCCAGGTTATGTGGCTGCACCAGATCCTGGCAGAACTAGAGCATGGGCAGTTAAACCCTGGAGGAGGACTACCGTCATGGTCTATTTTGATTTCTCCTATTTACAGGATAAGGTGTTCTGTAAATTAAACTTTATTTTATGATCTCATTAGGACAGAAAACAAACACAACGTACAGGGGGTCAATCCTCTTTGTACAGACTAGTCTAAAGTGAATTCACTAATTAATCACTTAACTCTTGAATCTTCTAAATTACAGGTTCTCTAATTCATTACTTGCAACTCATAACTTGTAACCTGCATACCTATAAGCAAAACAGTAGTCTAGCCAGTGATGAGAGTGCTCATCCTTCCTCCTCCATCACAGTGTGGGCATCCCCTGTATCACACCAGGAAACATAAAAGCCCCAGCTGTCCAGCTGCTGTTAGATCTGCTAAAAAAACTTGTGTGAGCTGAAGTATTTTACACCTTCAAGCTTGAAAGTTTGATCTGTCCTATTTCTGTGAGTTAACAGGTTCCAAAGAAAAGTGCTAGTAAATCAAAGTGCAAGGATTGTGGCTGCAGGAGACAGCAAGCTACAGGTTACAGTGGCTGTGTAGTGATTTTAGCCCTTTCTGGCAACCTGCCTACGCGTTGCCATCTAATGGCACTACTCCCAGTGCTGTTGCAGGGCACATACAACAGGCATTGGCATGAGCCAGAATCTGACCAGGGGGTGAATGTAAGACTATGGAGAAACTATGAAGAAAGGCAATTAGTGGTTGGTCAAGTCACTGATAGCCAGTTGGTGCTCCTAAGCTGTGGCAGGTTATTTAGGGCAGTATCCTTGATGCTCTTCCGGATGACAAATAAGGGCCACAAAATCTTAGATATCTTTTGGTTACTCCTGAAAGGTGGCACAGTTCTTGGTCTGCAGGTGGTGCCAGAGTGGTCTTTAGGGTTATGCTGTGGCAGGCACATGCTTAAAAAAAGTTATTTTACACAGAAAACTGGTCATTCACAGACTCAAATAATTTTAGCTGGAAACTTCAATAAGAATTTTTAGGAGGCGGAGCTTGGTAGTTCATACAGATTTATTGCCTTAATCCTCTCTAAGCACAGCTAAATGGCAGTCTGAAATGGTTCTGAATTGTGTCAATGAGCGATAGATTAAAGGTTCCCCAGGTACTGTGTGCAAAGCAACCCAGCTGACCCAAATGGTTCCTTGAAAGCTGTTCTAGTTTACTGTGTCAGCGATCCACAGATAATAAGTCTCCAGGGGACTTTTGAATCAAGCTTTTCAATTCATGAATGTGTAAGGATGTTCAGACTTGCCAAATCTAGGCAAACTTTGGCATCCCACAAAGCGTATTTCAAGGGCTTGAAGCAATGTTTCTGTCTTGGGTTTGCATGGCCAGGTTTTGGTAGTGGGGACGCTACTGGGATGTCTTCTGTGAGAAGTTGCCAGAAGCTTCCCCCATGTCCAACAGAGCCAATGCCAGCCGGCTCCAGGATGGACCTGCCAACAGCCAAGACTGGGCCAATCAGAAATGGTGGCCTCTTTGTTAACATATTTAAAAAGGAAAAAAAAAGTTACTGTGCAGATGTAATTGCAACCAGAGAAGAGCGAAGTGAGAATATGTGAGAGGAACAACTGTGCAAACACCCAGGTCAGTAGAAAAGGAGTGGCAGGAGGTGGTCCAGGCATTAGAGCTATGGTTCCCCTGCAGCCTGTGGTGCAGACCACGGTGAAGCAGCTGTGCCCCGGCAGACCACAGAAGACCACGAGAGTACAGAGATCCATGTGCAGCCTGTGGAGGAGCCCACGCTGGAGCAGGTGGATGCCTGAAAGAAGGGTGTGACCCCATGGAAACTGGAAAATCCATGTTGGAGCAGTCTCCTGACAGGGACCTGCAGATCTATGGAGAGAGGAACCCACGCTGGAGCAGGTTTCCCAATAGGACTTGAGACCCTGTGGGGGACCCATGTTGGGAGCAGCCTGTGCCTAAAGGACTGCACCCCATGGAAGAGTGACCCACATTGCAGCAGTACTTCTCGTGGAGAACTGTTGCCTGTGGGATGAACTCACACTGGAGAAGTTTGTAGAGGGCTGTCTCTTGTGGGAGGGACCCCATGTTAGAGCAGGGGAAGGACTCCTCTTCCTGAACAGTCGCAGAAACACCATGTGATGAACTGACTGTAACCCCCATTCCCTGTCTCCAAGTGCTGCTAAGGAGGAGGAGAGCTCAGGAAGGAAGGAGGGGTGGGAGGAAGGTGTTTTTAAGATTTATTTAACTTCTCATCATCCTGCTCTGATTTTTTCAGTAATAAATTCAATTAATATCCTCAACTAGAGTCTGGTTTGTCTGTGATGGTATTTGGTGGGAGATCTCTCCCTGTCTTTATCTCAGCCTATGGATCCTCTTGTGTATTTTCTCTCCTCTGCCCAGTTGCAGAGGGGAGTGGTAGGACAACTTTGGTGGGTGCCTTGAGTCCAACCAGGGTCAACCCACTACAGTCTCACGGACTTTTATTGAATTTTTAATAGATTAAAGGAGGGATAGTTGGGAAATGTAGTGATTTGGAACTGGGGAAAGGCATGGCTGGGAGGGAAATCATGCAATGCTTAGGCAAAATCTTAACTGTAGAAGCAATTTTCAAGCACAGAGGTAAAGAAAATTATTATACTTTCAAACCTTGCAATGGCTACACAATATTGTTTTAAAGTTTCTAGCTTGCTGCAGACTTGCAGTAGAATACATTTACATTCTTCTGCTAGAGTGAAGAAATGTCATACAGTAATTTCACAAACAAACTTTAAAATATTAACAGTTTTAAGTGCTGAGTGATAGGTAGCATACTGATAGTTTTGTTTCATGTAATTAAAAATGGCAGAAGGAAAACTCAAAATTAATTGACATGATTTCATGCAATCATGTGATATGGAAGTAGGAAACAGCTTTGAAAACTAAATAAATCTGTCAGCAATGGAAATTGATACTGGAAGAGGTTTATCTCAGATAAAACATTTCTGTTTATTTCATCCAGCTAGCATGACCTCACAAAACCTGCTATGATCACATAATCATGTCATTTCATTTTTGCACACTCCCAAATTTAATTATTACATTAAAAAAGTTATTAAATAAACAATAATAAAAGAATTCAGTATGTTCTCCTTACTTTTTAAAGATAAGTCTTTTGTGAGCAAAACATGGAATTATGAAGACTTTTTCATTTAAAAAAAGACAATTCAAAATGCAAACTCCAGTGGTTCACTGTTTTTGCCAAATTATGTAGTGAGAGCCAATGGTATCCTGGGGTGCATCAGAAAGAGTATGGCCAGCAGTTCGAGGGAGGTGATCCCCCACCTCTACTTGGCCCTAGTAAGGCCACATCTGGAGTGCTGTGTCCAGTTTTGGGCTTCTCAGTACAAGACAAGAAGTTACTGGAGAGGCTCCAGTGGAGGAACACAAAGATGATTAAGGGACTGGAGTATCTCTCCTGTGAAGAGAGACTGTGGGGGCTGGGCTAATTTAGTCTGGAGAAGACTGAGAGGGGATCTCACTAATGCAGATAAATATCTCAAAGGCAGGTGTCAAGAGGAAGGTGCTAGACTCTTTTCAGTGGTGCCCAGTGACAGAATGAGGAGCAACGGCCATAAACTAAAACACATGAAGTTCCACCTCAACACGTACATTGAGGGAGGCAAAACACTGGAACAGGCTGCCCAGGGAGTTCATGGAGTCTCCCTCTCTGGAGACATTCATAACTCACCGGTATGTGTTCCTGTGTAACCTGTTCTAAGTGACCCTGCCTTGGCAGGGGGGTTGCACTAGATAATCTCCAGAGGTCCCTTCCAACCTGAACTGTTCTGTGATTCTCTGATTTTCAGAACTAAAAATTGCAATTTAGAGATCTAGCTACATTTTATCAACTTGTAAATGAACAGTTAGTTAATACTGTTTATTAATCTTTATTATTCATGAATTCTTGTTTTTTATGTCTGGATCCTTGTTTATTCAACTGAACCAAGATTACCTCAGGATGTGGACTAAGCTCACTAACCTTAGTTTGTATGGAGTGTCTTTACAAATAAATTACTTATTTGAGGCGTATTTGTTTGTGGTGAATCATTATGAATCCCAGTGTGTTGCTTAGGATTTACTCACACATCATTAGGGTACCCCTCAAATGCTTTAATAAGAAATGTAATAACTTTTGTGCCTTTACATGACAAATGACAATTCAGCAGTGAACCATTTCCTAGAGATACATACCAGCTATCAGGAAATTGGATTACTATCTTCTGTCAAGCCAATGATGTGAACGACAAGTGTCATTCTTCCTTAGTATCCAAAGGGGCAGAGCCATAACAGATACATGACACTCATGTCTAGTCACATGAAGCATTTAGTTAACAGGTGGTCTGCAATAACTAAAATAGATGTGTAGGAAAAGTTTCATTGAAATGCATACTGCATAACTTTTTCTAAGCTTTTCCCATTACATGAGCACACTGTTCTATTAAATTCTGTATTAAATGAACATTGTGTTTATAACAATTGCAGCAAGAGGAAATTATCCTCACTTATCACATTACAGAAATGCAAAGCTTCAGACAATAATGTCAAATTGTTTTTCATTATAAGTTTCTTCATGTGAGGCACACTTACTGTTTGGAATTCATAGTTTTAAAGTTGTGCCTC